>NC_045593.1:27725710-28045710 GCF_009819795.1 Aythya fuligula
TTTTCTATCTGAGAGAAATGTTCAGCTTAAACTACACCTGCTATCTACTAATTCTTAAACTACATCTGCTATCTACTAATTCATAAGATGCACAGCGAGCCTTATGTCTTTAGTATGATGCCTTTAGAATCACACTCATCACTTTATTAAACCTGAACAGGCACTTAGTTACACCTATGCCTCCAATCTTATCTTGATACACTACTGTGCATATTGTACATTTTCTCTCTGTACAAAATAAAGTGTAGAGTCAGAAAGTTTTTGTAACAGCTACACTACCAGCACTTAGGTACACCATCATTGCCTTTTTTCCCCTTCTTATAGGAAGGAAAACCTTTAATCTAGTCAATTAATCACGTTTCAAATAATGCAGGTATGGATGAAGTCTGCTATACAGCTCTATTTAGCAAGGAAGATTCGTATGCTTACCTCTAATTATGGGACTGCAGCTACAGTGCATGAGGTTAAACTCCATAGTAAGCTGCAAGGCGCTCTTTTAAGGGAAGAGGAAACTGGTCAGAGAAACGCCTCCAATTCTCATCCCCAACTTGATTTTTAAATCCATGAAGAATCTAGAAGTGATGGGGGGGAATTGAAAGTAAAAATAGTCACTAAACAATAGATACACGATTATTATTTATTAGCAATAACCTACAATCTGTTGAACGTTCATCTATCTAAATTCTCCGATTTAAGTGTTAAACAAAGGAAATTAATAAGGCTTTCTTAAAAGGAAAACAAATTCAGTGGAGACATACAGAATATAGCTACCCATAAAGACTGATATTAATATTTAACTATCAAGTAAGATGACTTACAAAGTCTGTCAATTGACAAAATATTTAGTATTCTGAAATGACCTAACTCTAGGTTGTACGTTGTGATTGCTGTATTCATATTTCATTTTTAAATGTGTTACGGGTTCTAGAAGAAAAGTTGAGCCAGCCAGTTTCTAGCACAATTTCAATGCCTGCCAATTTCTAGCACAATTACAAAAGCATCCTATTAAAGCTATGCTTTTTCCTCAGAACCTGTAGACAACTGCTACTAAGAATGAAGTTGTTAAAAGTGTTTTGGGCATTAAAACAACATGGACCCACAGCAGTTAAAAGCGAGCATAAGAATAAAAAAAGCTACTGGTTACAGTCTGGATCTTTCAATATAGTAAGTCAACTGAAAACTAAGTGATACTATCAAAAAGGTCTCTGTATTTTTAATGTGAAAACAGCAGGTTAAAAGGCATATGTAAGAAAAAGCAGGATGAAATGGCTCCTCCTCACAAGAAAAATTGCAGAGAGTCTAAATGTTTCTGTTTTTCCTTTTTTTAAACTCAAGAATACTGAATTGCAGAACAGTTGGTCACAAAAATATCCTCATAGAAAAAATGTTAAAGCTCATAGTGCCGAGTTCACCCCCAACAACACATTCTCAGGGAAAGGTGCCCTTAAACAGGATGTAACAATAATTTTATCATAATTAATTTACTGCTTTTCTCTTAAAAAAAGACCTTCACCAAACAGGCTCACCTCTCTTTCCTAATCCAAGCAAGTCAGATCAGCCAGCTAACAAGAAGTGACAACGAAAAAAAAAAAACATCCAAGGATGTTCAGCTATGACACACAAAAAGACCGTGTCTTAGAGTGTTGTCTAAATGGTTCTTAACTCCAGCAGGCTCGGTGCTGTGACCACTGCCCTGGGGAGCTTGTCCCAGTGCCTGACCACTCTCTGGGTGAAGAACCTTTTCCTGATATTCAGCCTGAAAACCACACATTGTACAATCCACTAGCAAAAGACCTCAGGAGGCTACAAGAAAAGCTGTTTTTTTTCCCATTGTTCCTAAAAGATGTAGTAATTTTTTCAGATGGCAAAAGGACATACTCCAATGAGGAACTCATCTGAAAATTTGTATGCCATCACTTGATGAAAACTTGCCTCCTTTCTTGCATGAAAGAAGACAAAAGGATAACACTGAAAAAAAGCAAGTATCTTCTTATGTAAAATAGCCAGGAACTGCTGCATCTAGTTTGGAGGCATTAGATCCCACATGACTATCTTGGAAAGAATCCAGGACAGTTAAGCTTAACCTACTGAAGTGAGTATTCGGTGCTGAAGGAGCAGTGCAGAAACATGCACTGAAACTGCTTTGGACTATCATCACAGACAGCATCCTGGACTTCTTTTAAGCTTTTAAGTATTTGTTGTTTCCTCCTACTGACACTAGAACACTTACAACTATGCATTTCCTGAACCCAAACTTTCTTCAAAGGAGACTAGTTCTCTAGTACAGTAAGATTTCTGTCTTTGCTCCTCAAGATGGGATTCAAAAACTCTAGCTTCTGTTCTGATATTGATACTTAGCATTACTTGAAGAGAAAGTGCCAGTACTGACCCATGATCCTAATACATACTTAGAAATACATTCTATTTTAGCTTTAAAAGGAATATTGTGAACTTATGACACATATCCTTCCTAAAAACAGAGATAACACTTTACAATGTATGAAAAAAGGCTTATTACTGAACAGTAACAGCATATGTTCATGAATCTGAAATAGAAGGGGTTTTCTGTTGCTTTGCTTTTTAACCTAAGACACATAATAAATGTGTCTTTTCCCCCCACTTCTTATTTTATAAAAGGCAGGTAGTTTTTTTGCTTATATTCCTAAGCGAAGTGTCTATAGAATTTATTCTTGGATATCACTGCACATTTCTTGAAGGTTTGCTCATACAAGAAGGCTTCAGCAGAAGGAAGATAAACATATCAGGATAGCAATATAATATTTTCCATTTGCAATCTTCTAGATACTTCTGAAAAGAAAAAAACAGTTGTCCTTTTCATGGCAAAAAAAAAGTCTTGAACCAGACAGATCTCATTTTCTATAACAGAGAGATGACACGTGGGTATAGATAATCCTGTTCTTCAAAATGCAGTCAAATCATAGTAGTGTGGCATTATGAAAACCTCTTTGAGGGTGATTATCCTTTCAACTAAAATCCCAAGTGAACTTCTCAGCACCATTATAAAAAAGTTTGTAATACCCGGAATGCGTCTAAGAAAAAATAGGTCAAAAAACCTTCAGATTGTTTTGACATTTTGTCTGAAATTTATGACTTTGCAAAGAAGCCTCCATGACCACAAACATAGGAAGTGACGACAGTGGAAATAGAAACAAGAAAGAAACAGCAGACCCAAAACAACCATGATTAGGATATACTATTATACTAAGAACATTACCTTACAGAACATGTCTCGGAGATCATCTTTTGGGCTAACCCACGATGCAACAGCATCACAAAAAAAAATAAAGTCCTATAAGATTAAACAATTACATACGTTAGAAACCTCAATTTATAGGTCTGAAAACAATGCTTGATGTTCTTTCTATAAACTATGCAGGGGTCTTTGATCCTAACTCAAGAATTGATTCTGTTTTCGTGTACTTATTTTCCAGTTAATTCCGGTAAATTATTTTATTCCTAAGTGTACAGAAGTAGAAATGGCTGACTATGAAAAGTTTTGTTTCATCAGGTTTTTGATTAAATAAAGCCACAGTAACAAACAACAACAAACACAATTGGCTACTTTGAATTCTTTCAGTTCACATACGAAGTTTAAGAATCAGTCATCTTAAAAAACATGCAACACCAGATCACACACAACTTTCACTCAAATCTTCAGATGGAGAAAAGCTGTTCTATTTCTTTAAGCAGAGCCAGAAATTATTTCTGGGGCACGCAGAATGTTTATCATTCATGTTCAAAACTAAGACACCTCATAATCCCTGCACATAGTTCATCTGCTGTCATGCATTACATCTCTTACTACTGTATTAGAACACCAGTCTTTAATCATTAATTTGACAATGCTCATGTTTTTGGTTAGGAATCAAAGATAACAGCTACAGAGAAGAAGAGATAGGATAATGAGAAAAGTCCTTAATTTCCCCTGCAGTTGTTTGAAAGAACAAATGGACAGCAGAAGAGGGGAATAAGAACAGAATAAGGCGTAAGTGAAATCAACTGAAAAATTCAAATCAAGACAGAGGCTCAATTCTTCTATTTCAAGGAGAAGGATTCCAGGCAGTGGAGAGGAAAATTCACTTTGATTTTCCTCTCACAAAATATTACATTGGTATAGCTTTACTTTGGAGCTGTGGAGATTAAAAAGCAAGTCACTTCTATTCTTGACATGTACCATTTATTTTAAAGAATATCTTCCTTGTCACATTGACTATTTATGAAATATAATCCTAGTTTTGACAGAATCTTCCCTACCCTAGTTTTAAAAATGAAGAGGTGTTTATTATTTTTATTTCTTTCTCTCTTTAACTGTTTAGATTGCATCTGAAAAATAGGTTTTAATGCGTTGGATTTTGTCTTATATTTTCATACAGATCCTCACCACAAAATATATGACAGAAATATCACAATAGTTATTTTTAATCAAAGTGCATTATTTACAAATTAATTTTAGCCAAAAGATGAATTTAACATCTTTGCACTTCAACTCCTTTCCACAGATGATAATTACTGAAGTCCTGAAGTATTATCAGTGCTTATCACTGCAATGTAAACATTTTGGCCTCCATGACTTCAAAATAAAGCCACATCATGCTCTGCAGTGAATCAACATCAAAACTTTTTAATATTCCATATTCAGCTTTCACTAAATTTCACAAGGAAAAAAAAACAAAAAAAACCATAAACCAACCAACCAACCAACCAAACAAACAAAAAAACCCACAACAACAATAAAAATCTATTCATGCATCTTACTTGGACTACTCCACTGGGGTTGACTGAGATCATGGTACATATCCCACGGAATGCTGAATCCTTTTCCTCATTGTCTCTTATGTTTCGCAGAGAGGTGCACCTAGTAAGTTGGAGAGCAAATCTTAGCTAATTTTATTACTCCTTCATTCAGTCAAGTCAGAGCTAGATGACAGTATTTGATGGAATAAGTCACACTGATATAATGACCTAAAACACTGTTTTGAACAGTTAGAAAAATAGTTGCTGCAGTGTTTACTAGCATATTCCCATTATGCATCATATCCATAATTTTTTCTACCGTTTCACTATATACAAAGTATGACTTGTATTCCATTAAATACAAAAGGAACATGTAACTGAAATATTTATAGGAACTATCATTATTAGAAGCAGAACATATAATACCATCACAGTATGAATTATGTCAGATACCACTTACAGAACAGTTATTTAACTTTTACAGCAGCAAGCAAGCTATTTATACATAACAAGTCTATAAACATATATTCCTTACAGCATTTCAAGCCTCAGACTGATTTTTTTTTTTTTTTTTTAATTTTTTAAATAAAGTAATGCACGGTTTAAATTTTACAGTATTTGCATGCATTGTATTATCATTCTGGTGGATTTTAAAATGCTCTTTCATAATCAAGCTTTAACACAGCAAGCATGTGACAATCTTATCCCATGCATAAATTAGTCGTTAGCCACAACATAAAAAAATACATGACGGTGCTACTAAAAACTCACAAACCTGATAGGACAAGATTAGTCACATGGTTGGCAATGATTAAGGATTGAGATTTTGTAACCAACTGAAAATATATCTAAAAGTGAGATAGAAAGAAGAAAGAAAGAGAGTGAAGAAAAATGAATTAAAAAAAAAGATTGAATAATACACACCAGGGTCTTATAAACTGCTGTAGCATGGGGGCCACCTCTTGAGGACAAACGTAACCAAGACGACCAATTGTTATTGCTAAGGTAACGCAATCACGGTTATACACCACCAAACGCCAACCAAGACATGAGCAAATGAGGGGGGAGGAGAAAAAATAAAGAAAAAACAACAAATAACTCAGAAACAGAAACCAACAGAATCTGTGTATGATAATAAACATAAGATTTCACCAGTGCTGTTTATTACCACCCCCTAAATAAGAGGCAGCAACATATATGGTATACTCTCCAGGGTAAAAGAAAAATTAAAGAAGTAAATGAGAGAACACCAAAAACACAATTTAAAATCCAAAGGCTTTCTGATGTAAATAATCATTCTGCCCTCTTCCAAGTTCTCTCATACGTTAAATTTACCTACCATGCACTTGAGTTTTTAATCAAATGTGGTATTAAAAATTCCCTTAATCAAAAGGAATCAATCGTTTTCAGTTTTAGTATTAAGTACTCTTAACATTTGTTTTTTCAGTATTTAGAATTCAAGATTTTAATACACCTGTGAGTAATGATGCATTTAGAAGTAAGGTTACATTAAATGTACTGTTGTCTACCTATAAACACTAAGTAGGTGATACAGTTCTTAAAGAGTACCAAATATATATATAATTTTTCTTCATAATCTTGTAGGGAATTTAAAGTGATTGCTAAGTCACAGCAACTAACTTTACAATGTTAATTTTTTAATCCCAATTTCTCTTTTTCACAACAGGCTTCCTCACAAAAGTCATGTAAGAATCTGATTTATGTTACAAAGGCATAGGGACACATGAAAATCAAAATCGCTTCTTGAGATGATTTGGTGGTTTGGTCTTTTTTTGAGGGTCAGACTGAATAAAATATCATTATGCAAATGTGTTTTAGTGGTGTTTGCTCAACTTACAAAAGATTAATCTTTAGAAAAAGAAGAGGGTGGGGAATAATGTATCAGGATTACTTGAAGCAAAATACATGAATAATACTAAAATCCAGCAGATTTATATGAAGCAGAGAAAGGAAACCTGTGTTCAAGGGACATACTATGCAACACTCTAATTAAACAGGCATTTGTGAACAGTTTCATGAAACATGCAATAAAGCAGATGATGCTTTCTCCAATAAAAGTTTGGTGTAGGATATAGTAGTAGTTTGAAATGTACTCATTCCATGAAAGCTGCAGCTCACTTGTTATGTACTATTCTTCCCTGATATTACTCAATTTCAGCATACAATGTCTACAATTTTCAGGAGATATAGCTTCCTAAATTTTATTTGAACTACTCGTTTCAAATGAAAATGTAAGTTTTACCTCTAAGTTCTCACACCTACAGTCTGTACAAGAAATAGCAATTTCTGACAAAGCTCAAGTTTTTCCACATGTACTTATTTTTAATGCTACTACTTTTACTTAATGTAGTCATACATTTCTATAGAAGTGTTCTCATAGATCATTACACAGCAACTTAACACAGAAAACAGTAATATTTTTGCACATACCAGTGGCATGCAGCACAATATCCCACAACAAACTTATAATAAGTACACCACACTCAACATTTATTTGCAGTTACGCATCCACATTTAAAGTAACTATTAAGAGAATAAAGAAAATGTCAGTGTTTGGATGCTTCCAAAAATTCTCTAAGAGTGACAGAAGCAAAAATTTAAGTATTGGATGCCTATCAGTTACAGGTATTACACATCCATCAGTGCAGAGAAAGGGGGACCAGGGGTTGGGTGAGAAGGAATATACTGCTACACTATTCCATGGTCTATTTCAAAACAACTAGGTATATGCTCAAAAATTATTTCAAAATGTTACCTATAATATGCTAGACAACTAGATAGTTTTCTTTCACGTTCACCTTCCATACTAAATTAGGGTTGGTGGGAGGGAGGGAGGTAAACTGCAGTTTTTACAGTTAGAGAATACTGAAGGAAAATACATTGAGAATCTCTCTCCAATTTACCTCATGCTTCACATCACATGAATTTGCATCATTTTCAATTGTGTCATGTTATAATGACTAAACAATCATTTTCTTACAGGATAATTAGTTTTCAAACATGAAAAAAGATGAAAAGATTCTCAATTAGTAAATGAGAAACCTATCAAATTGTTAACAAATTTCTACTGAAGTATGGAAGGTGCTCTTCATACCAGAACGTGCCCTCTATAAATGCAAAAGAAACAAGCCTCAGAAATTCTTGTTCAGTTTGGTGACTGTTCCAATTTGGAAGGCAAAGCTGTTGGACAGAACACACGTGCCAATTTTAGATTTTTTTTTTTTTTTTTAAATTGTGACCAGGTATTAGAAATTGTACAAGATTTCTTTTATGTTGGTGGTAAAAGTGCCATCACAGATCTAGATCTTTGTGATCTCACGATTCAATAAAAGTACTTTTAAAAAAAGTACTTTTTTGAAAATTCTAAAAAATCTTTGTTATACATATGCCAATTGTATTTGTTTTAAACACTAGAGATATATACGCATGTCTTCATATGTATGTACTGTGTGTATATATTTAAATCACAGTAAAGTCTTTAGTGTCACCTATTAAATATGACAAACATACGCAGTAAATAAAATTGGAAGAATATTTCAAAATCAAACAGATGACAAATAAATATAGTAACTCTTAAAGAGGTGAACTTTCCAGAATCTAGATATATGATAGATGGTTTGCTGCAAGGCTGAGACTTGTAAGAGCTTCTGCAAAATAGAGTAAAAGCCAAATACATATCAATATAATCAGTTCTGGTGTGTTTCCTCTATGCAATTTTAAGAACTAAACAAACAAACAAACAAACAAAAAAAAAAACAACAAAAAAAAAACAAAACTGTAATTCCCTTCACCACAAATGGTTGAGTTTCTGGGTACCTGTGTTCTCTAACAACGTCTTTGGTGTGTTGGGTCTGTTAATTATTTCTACAAGCTGGTGCAACACCATCGGAATATAAGGCTGCATCTCTATACCTGAAATAGTCAAATACAAACATTCAGAAGAAAATGAACATTAATATATAATCTATATATATTTGACACATTTAATTTACAGTCAAGGACAAGGTTCCCAAAATAAAATTTAAGTTTTAACATGAAAGAATCATTAAAAATAAACAAAACAAAAACAGGCAAACAATGCTACATATGCAAAGATCCAAACTAAAAAAAAATCTTACCCATCTGGATGGAGATTTCCCCAATTGCCCAGGTGGCATTGTTACACACAGAAATGAATTCAGGGTTTAGGTTGGTTCCCAAGATGGGCATGAAATCAGCTAGAAAGAACAACATTTTTAAAGAAATCTCATCACACAACACAATCATCTTGTCCCAGAACTATAATACTACAGAAAAATAACATTCAAAAATAAAATAAAAATAATATGAGCCTACTTAAATACTTGGAAAGTGTAATGCATGAATTAATAAGAGCTGTATTTCTGCTACACATTGGATTAACGTGGATTTTGGAACCTAAGTAGATCAATGTAAATCTTTTCAAACTATGATTCTAAAATGCTTCTAATAGGCTTTACATTTTATGCAACTCTGTAAAACTTTTTTCGTCCCTTCCTTTAGCTGGGTAAGAGGGCAGAAGACAAAAACAACCCAACAAGTACTTGTAGTTTAATAACATTGTTGAATAGTCCTTGAATCTCTTGGATAGCTATGCATATAGCTGTGTTAACAAAAAAATGCTTAGAAGTCAATCACATCTATAGAAATTCCCATTTCTATAATTCTAATGTAACTACAGATTCTAATAAAAAATATGAAAGCTACTAATTCAGTGATTTATCAAATATATCAATTGTTCTAATTAAAGTTTATTTATTTTTCTGTATTCTTGCAGAACAAGCAGCTTTTACATTACAAAAAAATCAAGCACCAAAATGAACTTCTACCCTGTCTACAAAAGAACACATCTTTTAAACACATAGTTTGAAGGAGAAAAGACTACAGCCCCTTGCTGATAAAAGGAAAATGAAAACTTACACCACCATAACAAGGCAAGCCACAAAAAAAGGAACTTAATAACAGATAAATGAGTTTCTTATCAGTTTGTAAACAAGCTAACTTTAATATGCAAAAGAAACATACCGATGCAAGGCTTAACATGCTGAAAACATGCCTTTGTCAGATCACCTAACAATGCAAAAGAACTCTGCCGTACCTCAGGCATTTTATCCTAAAGAGGAAAAGAAAAAAAAAGACATTAATTCTAGAAGTGTTTTTGATTCTCTTAAAGAAAATACTTAGATTAAACAGGTTTCTCATCTCACCTGCATGCATTGGTACATTAGTGTCAGGATATTGCTGCGGGCCACTAGCTGTTCAATGTTGCCTCCCAGTCCTTCAGCTAAACCACTAAGTAAATCAAGAGCCACAATCATGAAGTCTTTATCTGGAGCCTCATATTGGTCTGGTTGAGCATTGTGCAACTGCCACAAATAAATATGCATTTTCAGAATGAGTATTACATTTTCTCAAGAGTATGCATAAAAATAAAAGTAAGGTTTATTTAGACATTAATGACTGCAGCTTCATTTAGACATTCTATGGTTAAACTACAGATTTCCCTGCCAGTCAGAACTTTACATAATTCATACGTTGTTTTAATGAGATATTCTGAAAACATTGGAATAGCAACAGAAAAATACCATGGCTTGTGCAAGGGTCTTCTGCACCAGATTTACACAACGCTGGTACACAGGTTCACAGTATGGAAGAAAGCCAGATTGCAAGGCAGTAGCAACTGACGACAGGCACTGAAATGTCAAAAAAAGAGAAAGAAGTTACAAACTTTCCTCACCTCCCCCAAGAGCCTTTTACTTGGGAGAGGTAAATTAACACATTAGTATTTAAAGCATATCCAATGCAACTGATTAAGTAAACACAACCTAGAAAGGCAGTATCTATTAGCTGACCCAAAGCAACTGTCAGCTAACTGCTACACTCTCAAACACAACAGCTGACAGAATTTCTCAGAAGCAGTATCTTCCCTCTTGTTAATTTTTAAGTATATACAAAGACATACAGCACTTACACTAAGCTTCAATATCTTGATTGTGTACAAGCCTTAACACTACCTAACATTATTTCATTTTCTATGAGTGTTTTCCTGCTTCACACCTGGAAAGTAGAGAGAACAGACAACACGGTTTGATTTATACCTTCAGGTTGTCTAAAAGTAATTTTAATGGAGGTATAAAAATAAAGTGAGAAGACAAAAATAAAAAGGGGTATTTTTTTTTTTTTTTTTAAAAAAAAAAGAATCCCAAAGAAAACACTCAAGAGTGGCAGAAAATAATCTAAGCTTTGTACTAAATATAATGACATTTCTTCAGTCACAAGATTTTCTTTCTACAATCAGAATATTTTATCTATAATAGAAAATTCCTTATGCCATCAGATTTTGCAGTCTCTCTTCCTAGTAGCAGCTTCTTTAAAACCTAAAACACTTTCTTCATAGAAGTAGTTGATAGATGATAGTCAAATTTTAACATTTACCTCTAATAAAGGGAAGAGATCTTTATCTTCATCCTTCAACATGTTCCACTTCTGGATTAATGGAGGCATAAGCATCTGAATATATTCCTGTTCAGGATGAAAATGCATCAGTTGCTGAAGCAGTTCATTGCATACTAATTTATTTCAAGGCCAGAAAAGTGATATATCAAGATCCACTTTATTTTTTTTCAGCAGAAAAAAAAAATGATTTGCTGTAAACCACTCTTTGTTGTAACATGTAGAAGCAGTTTAATATTAGAGTTTATAATTTATATTTTAAGATCATTTCAATGAAGCATGTAAATACATTTGGAAAGTGAATCTTTTCTTCCAGGGCTGTTTTCAGCATAGCAACTGTCAATAGCTGCTTAGGTTTTTACACATCTATATGATTACCACAGAACCTACGAAATACTTTACTTTTTAAACTAGCAATGCAGTCTGCCACCTGCTTTTCTCAACCAATTGACATTGCCCTCATGTTACAAACCCAATCACCCCATATACCTCAAACTCTTCCTCATGCAGCTAACCATCTATAAATAAAGTTTTTTTTTTTTTTTTTTAAATCTATCTATTAGGACAATCTTGCCCATTCTGAAACAAGCTGCTGCATCTTCACTGCCACTACTCAGTCATAAGGACATTGAGAAGGCATCCCTATCAGTGATGCTGCTCCCAGAAGGTATCCAAAAAGCCAGCTAATGCTGTGTCTAAAACTGCAATATTCTAAGTGACTGAAGAAAGTGTCAGCATCACCAGGAGTTCCCATTTAGCTTCCTCTAGGTGCTGTCAAATGTCAAATTGGCCAAGGCCAGAAGGAGGTTAAAAAAGAGGTCCTTAGATGGTATGGGATTTTGGATTGTAAGTAAAACACAATTACAAGAACCCAAGTTGATTTATTCTACTCTGTCTATGTCATGTGAAGTACTATAGAGAAAAACAGAATTTAAATATGCTTAAGAAAATGCATACAACATGTGAAATATGCACATTCTATTAACAAATGTACACTAAACACCCCCTACAGTTTTTGCGTTATCTGTGCTTTGGCTAAAGAATTTGGTGTTTATATATACATGTATATATTGCATGTCTGTTCTACTCTCAAGGAATTTCTAGTGGCAATATACCTCACTACATAGGAAAAAGATGACACACACAGCAGCTTAGCTAAACTGAAAGTAGTTACAAAAAAAGATTGGTCAGAAGAAATCAGCACACATTCCACCAATTCCTCTGAAGTCCCACTTAATATTTATATTGACATGCATGTCTCCCCTAAGCTGAAAAAATCTGAAAATGAAGTACAAAGGCATGACAAGAAGCACATTTCACAAGCCAATACACAGAACCTTTTATTCAAAATCATGAATACCTACATTGTGGTCAAATTACATACACTATGTATTCTACATGTAAATACTCAGTATCACTGAAACCTACACAGAAAATTTAGCATTTCTTTTTCTTAACATGTAAGGCATGCTACAAAAAACAATGAACCAACAATTTTTCAGTAAGTGTGTTTACAGAACATAAGGTATACTCACTGGTTTATTTAGATGATGACCTACAGAATCCGCTAGAGTTCCTATGGCATCATAAAGAATGAGCAGGTTTTTGTGCTGGTATTTACTAAATGCGAAGACCAAAGTGTCAAGTATATACGCAAGATAAGGAACAAGCTCTGTACAAGCCTCCTCTTCTAGAGTAGCAAAGGCACTGAGAAAGAAAACAAACCAAGAAAGCATACAGGTCAGGCCAGAGGTAACCTCAATCTATTTTGATTGAACACATAAGGGTTTAGGTCTTGCATTATGACGAATAAAATTCAAAAATATTCATGTAAAAACTGTTACATACACACAGGAAGCCCCTTCTGCACCCCCCAAGCATTACTGTATAGAAGTTATAATGTATTAACTAAAATTGTAGAAACCATAAAATTGTTTATTTCTGCTAAAACCAGCCCATTATATTTAATACATGCTGCAGTTGCACCCAGAAGCCCCAGTGCTGTTGTACCAGTACAACACCAACATCAGCCTGTACTTGCATCAGCTCGCTCACTGCATAGAAAAACAGGTACAGAATGACAAAGAAAACAAAATCAAACATGAGATGAATGACTTTAGCCACCCTCACTCAAAGCACACATCACAGCATCACTGAACCTTCTCAGCTCAAATTGTCAAGTGTGTGTGAACAATGGCATTAAAAAAAGCAGGACATGCTGCTTCAAGAAAACAATAAAAGGGAAAAAAAAAAAAAAGATACTAGCCTAGCTTGTGCCAACAAGATTATTAGCAGCCTGCCCCAGCTCTAAAAGAAGGCATGTATCACATTATGACGTGAACAATTCCCTACTGGCCTGTTGCCAAATAGAGAAATGCCTTTTCTTAACAGAATACAACTGTGAACAGTTTAAGTGGCTAGCATCATTACTTTTTAAATAAGTTATTACATTATTCTGAAGTATTATTTCAGAAAGGCATAGACTGTGAGCAGGAAAATGTGTTTCAATAAAATCTTTTTGGGCGCCCTCAGCTATAGGAACAGTTTCTTAATATCACAGCAATGGAAATCAGACAGCTGCAATGATGTGTAAGTCAGTGATGAAAACATATAGTATCCTGTGAGCAATTTGAAATATAGCAGACAATGATCTGTGCAGCTCTCCCCTGTATGGGTACGGTTTTTAGCTCCTCTCCAAGAAAAATCATTGTATCGCTATTTGTAAAGCTACTAAGTACATTTTGACCCCTAACAACTCTACATTTTCCTTAAAGTGGAACATCCCGGACTATTTTTAGCTGCAACAATATTTTTATGAGTCATTGCTGTAGAGAGAGCATTTCAAAAGTATGCTACAAATCTGAGTGAACTTAAAAAAAAATAAATTAGGTGTTCCATTATTTTTTAGTATTTCCATTTAATCTCTACCAACAGTAGAGATACTTTTCTCTTTTAATAGTTCCACCACCTATTGTGCATACTCCGTAAGCACTCGATGAGGGTTTTCCAACAATCGCAACACAGCTATGTTTAACTGTACGCATATTTCAGCCATGTTTTGGACAAGGAAAGCATGGACAGAAATCGGTTTTGCTGGTTTTGATTATTGTTTTAAACAGAATTTGTAAGCACATAATTCCTTGGATCCGCAAATTTGTGAAGTGAGAACTCAGATCACCATGCTCCTGTTCATTCTGGAAGGAACAGAAAGCTATTACTAAGAAAAGAGGGGCAAACATAAGCAGAAGTTAAAGCTGAAGAAATTTGCTAGCCAATTGTTTGAAAAAGTTTATAGACAAAAAAGATACAGTGCTTAAATATGCAAAAACAGTGCATTTCATTAAATTACTTGATTCTGATCTTAGGCAAGAACACATTTACCCCTTTAGTGCAAAGCTTAGCACGAGAACTCTGACCTCTGCCTTGAGACACTACTGAAATTTGAAAAGTAACAATTTTTTCAGGCATTAAGTGTGCAATCAGATGCAGATCTAATTCAGCTTTATGAAGAAACCTTCTTGGCAGTCTGCTGTGTCCTGCCCTGTACAAACTGACATGCAAAGCTTTATTTGTTGAACTTCCTGCAAAAGAGGTATACCTATTCCCATTCCATTATCATTCCATCCATTAATGGAAACATTAATTTTATTTTGTTCATAAAATACCAGCAGACAGGTGGGAGAAGGGAATCCTATCTCTCAGGATTTCCTTGCAAGAAAAAAAGGAATATCCATTGCAATAATAATGGTAACCCAAACGTTTTGGTAATACTGGGTTAAGTATAAACAACATTATGATAGGATAGTTTTCTATTTTCATCCGTGTTGACCTTATTCATAATCATATAAAAGCCTGTTAATGAAACTCCAAATGTTTAATTTCAACATGTGTCACAAGATGGTTTCTTTTACTGCAATGTACTATTTAGTTTGATGATTCATATACTCTGATATCAAACTGGACAAGAGAAATACAAATTAACTTTTAAAATCTTATTAGAACTGTGAGTAATTTGTGTTTGTTCCACACAAAGCTGCACCTACTCCAGCCTGAAAGAAATAAAAACAACATCAAGTGCTAAAAATGGAGTCATGCATTCATCAATAAAAGCATTAACATGACTTCCAATGAAAAAGCAGTGTCACAGACAGTGCTTTTTGGTTAAGCTTTGGCTCACCTGCAGGCAGCTTCTTGTACTCTCTTGTTGCTATCCAGGATACGCTTTAGCAACTCAGTCATTAATGGCTTCAAGTATGTGTCTGGGGGTTGACTAACTACCCAGTGTGCATAGCGACTCAGAGTCCAGCATGTAATGGAACGCACAAGAGCCTTTTTGTCGGAGAGGCACTGAATAAGGTGAGGGATCAGCTCAGGAAGATATGGAATCATACCCTGCATGCAGCCTGCAAAATAAAAATATAGCTATTGCAGTACCAGAATTAACAAAGAATCCTATTTCCTAAAAGGGACATCTTTTCATTCTCTATCGCATAATAATACATTTTAATATACAAAGCAAGTCTACTTAGTTTATGTTAAGTCCCAGAAAGAAACATTACCATGAACAATTAAACCTCCCCAGTGAAATTTCTATTTAACTGCACTTCTATTTCAGTGCTTCCCCAATCTCCAGAAATTCTGCTTTGTTAGGTAAAGAAGGAACACACAAATAAAATGAGTTTATGAGGCTTCAAGGTCCTAAATCAGTCTGCTGACAGTGACCAAAGCAACAAGTAGAGAAAGATTTGGCCTTGATAACAGATCATCACATCCTTAAAAAGGATTACTTCAGAATTTCAATTTTCTTCATGTTTTCTCCTAATATCACACAAACACTGACCAGCAATAAAAGCTGATCTTTCAAGTCAGAAAGGGCAGTAATTTACTAAGATTTACCAGAGGTACTACCTTTTACTTTGCTTGACTTGAAATCAAAACCAACAAAAAAAATCCTTAGCAACAAAGAAAAATTATATACACTAGTCACTGTGGGGGAAAAGAAAAAAAAAAAAAGATAAACCAGGCAGACATGGACCCAAAAGTATTCAATCTGCAAAAAGGACAGAGAAGATGGAAGTCTGGACAAAAGGCTAAGCCTTTAAGTACAAAGAAATGTAAGTTATTTTATTTGTTGTATTTAAACCAGAGAACTATCCAAAAAAAGTAGCTCAAAGAGAGCTAAGGAATGAATAAAAGTAATAATCTAAGTAAGTTAGTCTCCCAAACATGCATTAATTTGAAAATGAAAACTTTAAGAAATAACTACAGCCACCAAATAATAGATGTAGAAATTAATCACTGAAACCAAGATCAGTGGAAGACACATACTTGTTTGCACAGGTAAATATAAATAATCACAGACCTGCTTTAGAATCAGTCAAAAGTTTGGCAACCTGATATGCACTATTTGCCTTACCTTCAGCAATTGCTCCAAGAACAAGGATACCAGATTCTTTAACTACCCATTCAGGATGGAAGAGCAATTCCTTCAAAAGAGGCAAGATGTGTGGCAGAAGTTCATCACGAAATACATTGGCCAGGACATCTAGAGCAGCAGCAGAACATTTTCCTGAAGGAAATTAATAGCGTTAATCCCAGTTGCAGTTAGGCAGTATAATTCTCATTTTAACTTTCAGCTACCAGTGGGGTTTCAGGGCATTAGAAAGGACACCTCTATTTTGTTCCAGTCACTGATCCACTTTGCTCTGGTGTAAAGGTACAGCTCCTAAAAATCCAGTTTTGCAGCTCTTAAATACCAACTACAAATACATGCTCTGCAGATATTAACTAGCTGACAGGAACCATACCATTCTGTTGCAACACTCTATACACTACGTAATTCCAGGATGGCGTAACACCAAGGAAGAGAAAAGGTCTGTGATATGAATGTAACATACTTGAGAAACTAAGGAGAAATGGCCTAAAAACAAACAAATAAAAATCAGTGTTTGATTCAAACAAATTCAGCCATGATCCATGTCTCAAAGAAAAATCATTGGCCTACAGACTGAAAAGAATTTCAGGCCCATGCTCTGAATGTATACCACACTCATATTTTTTGATGCACTAAACAGGAACAACTTGAAATTAGTTTGAAAGTTTTAACCCTACATTTGTAGAAATAAAAGCTCATAAAAGAAAAATCAGGAACACCTTCAAAGCACAATTCAGAAATCCTTACTCTATTTTTCTGCTGTAGTGTCGTCATGCCTAGAAAAATAACACTATGGCTGTTTTATGAAGAATGTGTGCATTACAGAACTTATGCTGTACTGTTTTGCTTATTATGATCTCAGTTCCTTCTTAATCTGTCAGAAAGGTTCTAACTGGAATATACTAGACAAGTATTAGGCAAAACATACATACCATATCTAACATGCAAAAATCCTAAGCTAGACCTAAACTGCTACTGGGCCCAGATAGGATACAAGTTTCAGCTGGGAGGTAGCAACTACTGAAACAGATAAAACCTTCTGCTCTGCTCTTACATGAGGTCAAAATATTAGCATGAAACAAAGAAGAACCTTCAAGTTAGAGAAGATTTCAAGTGAAAATCAATACTAAACAGCACAAACTCCCAAAGATGAGCACTTGCACCTATCAGCTAAGACTGTTTCAGCTTTCTACTAGAGAAAAAAGGACTGCTCCTATGATTAATTAACAGGTATCATTAGTAAGCAATACTGCTAATAGCCAGGTTGCACTGATGATTCCTCTGTTTGAATACAAAGTCAAATATAGAACACTGGTAAGGAATAGGGGACACAATTCTGAACTTCAGATAACCCAAATTCTCTCAAAGTCCAGGTGACATATTTCAGTCACAGTTCCCCAGCTGTTCTGTTCTTCCTCTTTCAGGCCACCACTCCTGGTCAGCTTTAGCTTCCTCACCGTCTTAACTAAACCTCTTACCACAAAGTATTCTGTCAATTTCAGCTACGCTTTTCATAGCTGAAGAATAACAGAAAATATGTATTTAATACTGAAATCTCTACACACAACAGTGACAAGAACACCAGGAGTCTAGAACTATGTATTTTTTAAGATACTTTACAAAAATAAGCCGCTTATGTCAATATTTTCTTCATAATTCTAAAAAATTTGGTTAAGTCTCAATTTTTTATTTTGATCCCTAAGCTTCAAGGTACACTCATCTGTTATGAAAACTCAGGACTTTTTAAGAAAAAATGTTTATGTGGATGTGTCTCAATAATGAAAAAGTGGCTCATTAAGGAAAAAAAAGGTCTAATTTATATATCTCATTATACAGCAAGAAGAACAAAACTGGGAAAGAATAGGTTAGGGTGTATAGCTTGAGAAGTTTTTGAACCCAATCTGAGACAGCCAACAAAATCAGGTATTTTATTCCTATACCTTCTGAGAAGTTGACTGGAGTAGTTCAAAATCATGTTATGAAGTTGTCAAAAAAAAAATCTACAGTGTGATTTCCTATTTATATAAGTAAATCTATTTGTAGACTGTCCAGATTCAAAAAGAACACGTTTTAATCAAACCAATCCATGCCAAGAAACATAAGTTTCTAATGGTACCAAGAAATTATACTTCCTCATTTTGTTATCCAACATCTTCTGGATCATAACCGAGAAATCAGCTCTTGGATTCTTCTTCTTGGATTCACCTTTTAAGGTGGTGAGCAGCAGAACCAAGAAAACGACAAGAGTGGCAGCTACAGATTTATCTCATGTGGAAGCAGACAGAAGACAAATCCTTGCCTGTTCCAGAATGAGGCTACTTTTAAAAAGTATATTTAAGCCTCATTTGACAGAATTCTGCTTGCTATGAACGAACTAACAAACTATACACATATACACGCACATGTATATATGTTAAAAAATACGTAATTTGTGGCATTGCCTTTCCTTACCATATGACCAATTGGCTTAAAGATCCTACGACATACACATGCACAGACCACCAGAACAGTCATTTCCTCACAGCTATCTGCTCTCTTTGTAATTCTGGTGCTCTGCTCTGCTCAGAAGCAAGTTTCTCACATGTAAAAAGAAACACTGGTAACAGCTGTCAGTAGTAGCATGTTCAAATGGAGGAGGGAGGGGAGAACCACAAATACCAGTTTTGGAGTGGAGACTGAACTAAAAGAAAGCATTATTAAGCTTCTCCCAGTTATGATATCTACATTTTTTTTAAGCTAAATAGGTGATCCATGATTTGCATTTTGTAGAATTAAAGTCCAAAGCATCTATTAAACTGTACAGGTTTATAGCCCCATGTGCCATATTCACAACTAAAAATAAGCTTACTGATAATCTAAATATCATCTAAAAGAACTACCCCAGGAAAAAAAAAAAATTACAACATCCCTCCTGTCCAAACCACAGGAATTTTTTTTCCTATTCTGAAGTAAAGCCTCTGTATTTCTATACACAAAGTCTTCTTTTTACTGTGGTTCTGGTATTATGCAAGTAACTGTATTTTAAAAACATTTTACACATCACTTTGACGTACTTAAATTCCAGTCAGAAATAGTATCATCATCATCAAGTTCATCATCGTCATCATCATCATCTTCAATACCATCCTCTTCATGTTGCTGAGCCACAGTCCGTGAACGATGAAAACGAGGTCTAATGTCCTGTTCACTATCTGGAATAGCTTCATCTTCTTCAACATCCCCCTGTCATCAAGATGTTTTCATTAGTGCCATTATACTATTCAAGGAATTTAGGAATGTAGTGTGTATCATTCCAATTAACAGCTCAGAAACTAACCAGATATTCCTACAGAATAAAAGAAATTGGTGCTCACCTTCAGCAAAATAATATCTATCTCTGAATATTTCATACCATTCACCAGCACAGGTATCAACCTACAAAGAAGTATTGATACATGTCAAAATAACACATATTAAGAATGAAAAATTTCACTTAGTAAGGCCACAATTTTGTTTGTAATCCTTCCTCCCCAACAAAAAATCCGCAAAAAACAACAGCCTGATAACAAAAGCTAGGACAAATACAATACAAAGACAAATAGCATTTCATGATGCTAATCAGTACTTGTAATCTGAAATAGTGTTATTTTAAAATAACAGTCTTTTTAACTAGCGGTAGCCAGATGGCACAACTGAGTTTTACCTTTCTGTCATAAGATGAAACTTATTCTGAAGCACCTTTCACAAATTAAATCTAAAACTTTTCAGCAAGTACTTGATAAACAAGTACTAAGTTGGCTCTCACCAACAGCACATGAGCATTTATTTACTCGTGTCTGAAGTCCCTACCTCACTATTCCTAGAAGATACAAGTCTAACTGCATTAAGTTCTCCTAACATATGTGAAACCATGTATTACAAGACCAATCAAGCTATTAATGAAATCATCATGGACTGAGCCAGCACTAGTGACAGACTGAATCCATGTAAATTCTACAACTGAGAAGTATTCTTGTTCAGTGTTTTAATCTTATGTCTCTCCAATTGCTTATGAAAGTAAGTTTCACTGAACTTTATATATTTTAATTGCTTCACATCTAAAATGACAATTTCTACTGAAAAGAATGCATGTCTTCTCTCCACATCTTGTCTGGAAAAACAGACAGAACTACCATAGTACTTTCAAAAACTTTCCATGGGTGCATTAAGCGAAGATTTTTTTTTTTTTTTTTAAATGTGAACACTAAAGATTTTGTTAATTATCACAGAACACTTTAAAATTAATCAGGAAAAAAGTTACGATCAATGTTATGGACATGTAGACATTTAAGTCTCAGATGTGGATATTCATTCCCTTCCAGCCTAAGTGTAAGTGATGGTGTAATTTTATCAATTTCTTTATAAAGACAATCATTGGCATGACTATACACACAGAAGGATTGCACTGTGACCCCCAGATTAGCAGTTGTCTAGGCTACTTGTTTGTGTATACCATGATACACCAGATATTAGACAATGTCACGTGGAAATGTTTGTTTCAGCTTAAATGCATTAACAGTGCATCTTAGCGTCCATCTGATGTTTAGCAGACAACTTTATAGTGACCACAGTACACAGATGCACCAAAGTGACAGATTGCATCTAAAACTAGCTGCGTCTGAAACATACAATTCTCTTCAATGAACTCTGTGCCACAAACATTTTTACTCCGCACAATAACTAAGCTAGGGAAAAATTCTTCTAAGCATGCTGTAGGATAGGTACAGTCTTTATAAGAGTCAAGGAAGAGTCAATTGAAGTTTCAAGATGACTATTTCAAAAACAAGTTGTAAATACTTATACTTACTTAGTAAGATGCCGACATAAGACATCCTTACAAATGGGTTGTTCAGCCAAAGTCAGCCAAAACTCACAAGCCTCCAAAGCAACATTTTCATCATGGTCCTGGGTCCTTAGAAGCATGTACTTCACCATACAGAAAGAAATTACTTGTATTAGTTCTAAGTGACAAGAAGAAGCTACTAATATTGCAAACTGTGTTCACAAAAACCGAGTATGTCACCACAGTAATATTGTTTCTTTGTGGGGAGGGGAAGAGAGTTAAAAGACTACATAAGGCTAGAGAATTTGAGAATAAACTCAGAATAAAATGAGACTTCTTTCTTAATCCTAGATGATATACACTCTATATTTCTTTATAGCTTAAGAAAGAACATTGAGAGAACAAGTCCTCTGGAGAACAAGTCCTACGAGGAGCAGCTGAGGGAGCTGGGCTTGTTCAGCCTGGAGAAGAGGAGGCTCAGGGGCGACCTTATTGCTCTCTACAGGTACCTTAAAGAAGGCTGTAGCGAGGTGGGGGTTGGTCTGTTCTCCCACGTGCCTGGTGACAGGACGAGGGGGAATGGGCTTAAGTTGAGCCAGGGGAGTTTTAGGTTAGATGTTAGGAAGAACTTCTTTACTGAAAGGGTTGTGAGGCACTGGAACAGGCTGCCCAGGGAAGTGGTGGAGTCACCATCCCTGGAAGTCTTCAAAAGACGTTTAGATGTAGAGCTTAGGGATATGGTTTAGTGGGGACTGTTAGCGTTAGGTCAGAGGTTGGACTCGATGACCTTGAGGTCTCTTCCAACCTAGAAATTCTGTGATTCTGTGATTATTACCAAGAAACTATGGACAGAGACTAAAGATAATAAAAAACAGTTTCCTTTGATTTTTTTTAACTGACCCCTCTTCACTTTTGAATAGAGTACAACTATACACTTTAAAATAACTTTTAATCCCAGTGCCATAACAAGCTTCCAAAAATTGATTATGAGACAATTTAAATAAGTAGAAGCCCTAATAGGAAAAGAAAAAAAAACAACTCACATTTTTCAAGCCTGAATAGTAATTCATAGATTACCAAATCTGTAAATCTTGCTATGAACCTTTAATCCCCCTTAAATAAAAAATAATCAAATACCTGCATAACTAGAAAATGTAAGTATACCATTGCTGCATCAGCTTCTTACAGACAGCTGCCAGAACAACGAAGGGAAGATGCACGCAACAACCAAAATAGTAATTTTTGTGCTCCTCCATGCTGGCATTGAGGCAAGTTTTGTTTAACATTTTTATTAATGATCTTGATGAGATGATCGAGTGTACCCTCTGATGACACCATGTTAGGCATGAGTATCGATCTGCTTGCATGTAGGAAGGCTCTGCAGCGGGATCTGGATAGGCTGGATCAATGGACCACACCCAAATGTAGGGCATTCAACAGGGCTAAATGCGGGGTGCTATAGTTGGGTCATAACAACCTCATGCAGGAGTCTAAGCTTGAGGAAGAGCAGGTGAAAAGTCTCCTGGCAGAAAAGGTCCTTGGGGTGCTGGCTGACAGCCCTCTGAACATGAGCCAACAGTGTGGCCAGGTGCCAAGAAAACCAACAGCATCCTGGCTTACATAAGAAACAGCGGGTCCAGCAGGGCCAGGGAAGCAATTGTCCGTCTGAACTTCGCTCTGGTGAGGCTGCACCTTGAGCACTGTGTTCAGTTTGGGCGCCTCACTACAAACAAGACACTGAGGTACTGGAACGTGTTCAGAGAAGAGCAACATGGCTGGTGAAGGAACTAGAAAACAAGACACATAAGGCATGGCTGAAGGAACTGGGGTTGTTTAGCCTGGAGAAGAGGAGGCTGACGGGAGACCACATTGCCCTCTGTAACTACATTAAGGAAGTTGTAGCAAGTTGGGCACCAGCCTCTTTTCTCAGGTGGAAAGTGACAGGACACAAGGCAATGGCCTCAGGTTGCACTAGGAAAGGTTTAGATTGACTATCAGGAAGGATTTCTTCATGGAAAGACAGGTTAAACATTGGAACAGGCCGCCCGGGGCAGTGGTGGAGTTCCTCCTCCTTAGAGGTATTTAAGAGTGGTATGTGTGGATGTGGTGTTTTGGGACATGTTTTAGTCGTGGCCTTGGTAGCTTTTAGGTGGATGGTTGGAATTGATGATCTTGAAGTTCTTTTCCAGCCTAAATGATTCTGTAACTCTACTAATTTTAGAAGCCTCACAGAAACTCTTGCACCTACCTCTCCTCATACATGAATTTAAAACAAGCAAAAGAAATCCTTCAGTTACTTCCGAATACCATTTTCTCCCCCCTCAATACAGAGAACTCTTTTTTATCCTTATGCATTTCAAGGATGCAAGATTTTCCATGGACACACCCCTTTCTACAGAATTAAACAAAACTGCAAGCTTTTTCTAAGGGTTCGCTATTGTGACTAAGAACTAACAGAAATACCACTCTGTTCTGAGTTATCGTCAAATTATAGCTTGGAAAAGATGAAAAAACCCTACTACTACAAGCAAGGATTCATTAGTGCAACTGAAATTTGCACTAATTTAGGATTTTCCACTAGAGACCTTAAAAATCTGCTATTTTGTTCCATTCAGTCATTTGTCAAGAAAATGAAAAAAGTAACAAGTAGTAATCTGTTTGAAGGCACTCCTCACACTGCCATTTCACCTTTAAGTATACATTATATATATATATATATATATATTCTAGCATGCTGCTTACATGTATATGTAAATATTGTAACATGCTGCTTAAAGTTAAATAATTGTTGATTAAAAAAGCTACTTACACACTCAGTGGTATAAGGTAACTATATACACAGTCTAGAAATCATAGTAAGAACAGTGATTCTAGTAACAAAGCAAAATGTGGGAAGGGTAACTGAAGATTTTGTTTAATATTACCATGCTAAATTTCAACAAGTACTTTTAACGATAAGCTATAAAATTCTGACTTTAGGCAATGGAAATTGTTGCTTCATAACTGCAAATTACAAAACAGTGCAGGAAGATTATTCAATACAGTTCTGTGTACTTCATAATGTAAACAGCATTATGACAATCTTGTTAAGCCAAACCATCAAGAAAAGAATGGCAGAATACAAAAAGCATTAAGAGCACATCCTTTGAGAAGTAACAGATGCATCTTTGTCTGAAGAAAGCAACAGGATGCACATCTTATGACTTATGACAAGCTGAGTTTCTGTGTTATCACTTCATATCATCCATACACTATTCATTCATCACAAGCAATCTCATTATGTATTGTATGATAAAAAAAATCAGGATTTCTACTGATAGAGAACTTATGATCCACATGTTTGGATAAATATTGGCTGTGAACATCAAAGTGTATTCTAATCATGGAAAACTGTTAGGTCTACTCTTGATATATCCTGTAACCAAGTTTTCAGACAAAAACAAAAAATGAAAAACCAAAACCCATGCATCTGCTTCTGCTCACCTCTAAGCACACATTCAGAAAGCCCACTGAAACACACACTCAGCTATTCCTTTATGCTTCAGTAATTTGGTATGCAAGTTATTACTAAACTTGTCAGCCTTAAAAGCACAATACTGCATAAGATGACGTGTCTTTGGATCATTAACATTCTTAATCATTTTAAAATTGCTTCTGCATTAGCATGAAAAACAGCACATGGATACATGTTTTATCTTTTTTTTAAGACTGCCTGGACTTACTCAGAGTAGCCACCATCAGCAGCTTGGAGGTAGTCAAGCTTCAGAGGGCAAACACTACTCAATTAAATACTAAACAGTAGTCACAGTTTGGGGCGTATCAAGATGCAAACAGAACTGTGGAAATCAGTAACTATACATGGTAGTCTCAACACTGAAAAAAGTCTAGACTTCATTATAGAACAGAAATTCATGACAACTGCCTTTTGCAGAGAGGAATCTGTTAAGATTTCCCAATAACAAAATATGAAGTATAATGAGAATACAATCTTTGAACTTCTGGTCGGTGACACTATTGCTACCTGCAAAGGCCTGAATCTTTAGAGGGTGAAGAGCAAGACAATATTGCTCTCATCACCACATCTTTATTGTCAAAAAAAAATAAAAATCTAAAGAGCCAATAATCTTTGCTTGTCCTATACTACAAGAGAACACATCTTGTACTGGTGATGTGGAATTCCAGATAACAAACTAAATGACTAGACACCACACCAAGGCTGTCACCTGCTTCACTAATCCCTAGTGGAAGCTGGTGTCCAAGAAAAAAAAATTCCATGTTGTCTGGACCTAGCCCTGTTGGAATATGACACTGGGTTGTGAACCACTGTTCACATGAAATCTGGCTGACTGACCTTAGCTATATTTTAAGTCTGGCAAGCAGCATATGTGAAGGCTACCTGGAAACTGCCGATATTTCCCGGAAATGTGGAAATTACTCAATTCAAACAGCTGAGAGGGGGAGTGGATGGGAAGAAGCTTACTAGTGCAGACTTGCTTGCCAGTTGACTAATCTAGAATGGTAACGGAACTATCAAACAGCATTAACTTCTACAACCAAATGCAATGGGAGGCAACTTTGTTAGCAGCCCAAATAGCATCTCAGCTACACAGCAAAACATGCCTTATCCCATGATCAACACATGCAGACAAAAGAGTGACAGCTTCAATGTGTAAACTGTGGCAATATCAGTACTAAAACTAAGATTTGCAGCGTGATCTTGTAACATCAGTTGTTCCTGATGAGCAGACAGAACCTCTTGTGTTCCATTTTCTTTCCATTGCCTCTGGTCCTGTCACTGGGCATCACTAGAAAGAGCCTGGCTCTTGTCTCTTTTGCACCTTTCCTTCAGAAATTTATACACATTGAAGACATTCCCACTGAGCTTTCTCTTCCCTAGGCTGAACAGTCCCACATTTCTCAGCCTTCCCTCTTAAGTGAAGGGACTGCAGCACCTCTCCATCTCTGCGGCCTTTTGCTAGACTCTCTCAAGTATGTCCATGTCTCTCTTGTGCCTGAGGAGCCGAGAATGGGACACAGCACTTGAGGTGCAGCCTAATTGGTGCTGAGCAGAGGGGAAAGCTCACCTCCCTTGACCTGCTGAAAATAATTTTGGCTAATGCAGCTAAGAATACTGTTAGGCTTCATATCGGCAAGTGCACATTACTAGTTCATGTTCAAACCAGAGTAGACCAGGACTTCCAGGTCTTTTTCTGCAGAGCTACTTTCCCAGCTGGGTGGCCCCCAGCACATACTTGTGCATGGAGTTCTTCCTCCTCAGGTGCAGGACTTGTCACTTCTCCTTTATGAACTTCATGAGGTTCCTGCCAGCCTACCTCTTTAGCCTGCAGAAGTCCTTCTGTATGGCACCATGGCCCTACTGTGAGTCAGCCACTTCCCCCAGTCCTGTGTCATCAACAACTTTACTGAGGGTGCACTCTACCCCACTGTCTAGATCATTAATGAAGATGTTAGACAGGACTGGGCCCAGTATTGATGCCCCAGGTACCCCTCTCGTTACTGGACTCTGAGTAGACTTTGCACCACTGACCATTAACCTATGGGTCCAGCCTTTCAGCCTGCTTTTGATCCACCTCACTGTATGCTCAACCAGCCCATACTTCAACAGCTTGGCTATGAGGATCTTATGTTGGGACAGTTTCAAAGGCCTTACTGAAGTCCAGGAAGACTATCTACTGCTGCCTCATCCATCACATTGGTCATTTCACTATACAAGTTCATCAGGCTGGTAAAGCATGAATTCCCCTTGGAGAATTCATGCTGACTATCCTGGTGATTTTCTTGTCCTTCACAGGCCTGGAAATAGTTTCCAGGATTATCTGTTTTATCACCTCCCCAGTGAAAAGCATTCCCTGGAAATGCTTTCTATTTGTTATTTCTGCAACCCCAAATTGGTTTCATCATGCAGTGAAGGAAATGAGACTCACCTCAACTATACTAATCATATGAGGAAGAAGGCGATCCATTCGAACTTCCAGCAACATTACCAGAGCACGACAAACATTTTTGCGTACTTCAGGCTCCTCATCAGTAGCCAGCGCAAAAAGATTCTGTTGGAAATTAATACCAGTTAAAGTCTTAATTTGCCTAGTTCATGTTGCATTTAAATTTATATTAATAGCAAACTGAAGTAGCCAAATATGCAATTCTGTTACCTTTCCCACGCCTCAGAATACCCTGTTACTTCTTAGAGATACTTGCTTTTAGCAAATAGCATTTTCAGATTCTCAGTGTGCATAGTACACATGACGAAAACACTTGGCAATATTAGACCCTGGCACAAGAACATTATTCCCTGGCTTTTTAATTTTTCCATAAACACAAATGAATTTCTAAAGCAATGCTTCTGTATGTAACAGCAGCAAATGAAATACTACAGATAACCTAAAGCACCACCCTTCTTGCTCATGTTCAATAGTCGTCTTAAAAAGACACTCATCACTCAGACAGATTAAATGACATGATGATCCCTGTACTGAGCTCTCTCCATCACAGTTAAGTAACAGACTTGTCTCATTACTTTTTATACCTTTATGCAAAAAAAGTAATGCAAAAAAAAAATCCTCTAATTATGAAAAGGAAACACCTTTAAAACTACTACTTTTTATATCAGAAACTAAGAACAGTAAGCCAGAGGTAAGTGGCAGTTGTAAAACATTATTCAAAGCTCTTGAAAGAACAGGCATTCAATTTGACTTAATCCCCCCCACCACCAAGAATGCATACCCACCTCAATAAAAGAATCTATGTGCATCATAAGAGCTTGCGTTCTGCTGATGATAAATTGATTGACGCATGCAACAGCGTGAGATCTAGAACAATCAAAATTTACATTTTTGTGATTTAAAACCTTTTTCGAAACCATACGTAGGCATCAAAAAAAATCAGAATCAAATCACATTGACCAAAGATCACCTAGAAGCAAGACTGAAAAAAATCTGTCCATCTACAGTATTACCAAGGAAAACTAAGTACCACCTTATACTCCAATACACCTAATAAATATGTAAAAATCAGAATGTAAAGTAAATAAAAACCAGAGCAGGATGACTATGTCTGGCACACTTGTTCCTAGCAGCATGGAAGGATGTTCTTTCTGAGCGTATTATGATTATTGATCTCCTCCACTACCAACAATTACATAAAAGTCAACATGGTGAAATTTTAATATGCCCTTCTTCACTTTTAAGTATCATTTATTTTTTTTTCCTGATGAGCAGATAAAACCTCCTGTGTTCCAGTTTCTGTCCATTACCTTTTGTTGTGTCACTGGGCACCACTAGAAAGAGCCTGGCTCTGTCTTCTTTGCACTTTCTCTTCACGTATTTAGACACACTGGTGATATTCCCACTGAGCCTTCTCTTCCCTAGGCTAAACAGACCCAGATCTCTCAGCATTTCCTCACGGGAGAGGTGCTCTAGCCCCTTCACTATCTTTGTGGTCCTTTGCTGTCTCTTTCCAGTATGTGAGCATCTCTCTTGTATCTGATCTGTGATAACACAGATCAAACCCACAGCTGGGCACAGTACTTGAGCTGTGGCCTCACCAGCGAGGAGTAGAGGGAAAGGCTCACCTCCCTTGACCTGATGGTGATACTTTGGCTAATGCAGCTCAGGATACCATTAACCTTCTTTGAGCAAGGGCACATTGCTGGCTTATTTCAGGGTAAAAGCTACCACTCTTGTTCATAAATACTAGCTGTAACAAGTTAATTCTTGATTTTTTTTTTCTGACGTACTTATGTTACTTAAAAGAGATTAATATAGTATTCAAGTGAAAAAAATGAACCCATTTAATTTGACCCAGTTGAAAGATAAAAAGCTTTATAAGTTTCACGGCAGTTAGAAGAAAAAAGCAGAAGCATTCTCCTGAAAGAACTCAGAAATTATCAGCAAATGATTTCTTGACTCTCTCATTGCTGTAGTCATTTCAAAATGAATGAGGCATGCAAGATAGTTTTTTCAAATGATCCTGAACAAGCAAATGGCACAGAGATTCCATGCATCAACAATTTTCATGCTTGTCTGTTGGGTTAATAGATCAACCTCTTCTTTTATACATCTTCCAAATCTACAGTCTATGATTTTGCATATCAAAGTGTTCCTTTTGTCACGTTGACTATTATGAAAAAATTAATGTAGTGGTTAGAACTTAATATACTGTGTTTTGTTTTCTTTTTTTTTTTTTTTTTCAAATTAGACTGTTTTAAACAAATCTACAAGGCATCAACCTTGCTGCTCATTTAAATAATATTTTTAATATAGATCTGTAGTATAAGATATAAACCTACCTTATTTTTGGACTGCTGTGCTTGAAGAACTGCAAGAATTTAGGGATCATGATATTGAGTGGTCGGTCCAATACATCACTATCTAATATTTCAGCAGAATCTTCACATATCTTCTGAAGAGCACCAAATGCACCCTGTTTAAAACACAAACAAACCATACAACTGCTCTTTCACATTCTGAAGAAAGCTACATGTCAGGACAGGCAATTTCAGCACAATACCACAATAAATGTAGTAAGTTAAATGCGTAGTAAAATTGAAACATCCTTGAAGGCTTTCATCCTGTAATACTTTCATATGTAAGCTCTCAAGCTGGGCAAATAGCTGACAAGTGCTTATTTTAATTTTAGTATGCAATATTAATTTATTTAATTTTATTTTAGAAAATGCTTAAAAGCTGTTTCTTATTTGAAAAACAACCTGGTGCAGGAGTATCTAATTTTGTTTATATATGATTTTATTACAGGGTAAGACAGAACTGTAGATATGATGGTCTATTTGAGTCTCACTTTTAAGTGCTTTTTTCTGTTTGTTGGGAAAACAGCACTAAAACATTATGTAACAGCATGATACCTTGGACCATCATTCTATCTCTAAGGATTATTTTATACAAAATGCTGCACATACTTATGGAGACAGTATCAAATAACTGAAGTTGTGATCACAGAATTTTATTTTTTATTCTTAAATCAGACAAGACTTTTTTCTTCCTTGGTTTATAACACTTAATTATTTTTCTTTGCATACACTGAAGAAAGAGTTCACTTCACAATAGCCTGACACAGCAATGACAGATCACATTTCTGGATGAAGTCGTATGAAAAATGAACAACTAAAGCATTTAAGTAAGAAGATTCAAGGTCAACTTGATAATGCCTAAATGATTAGGCACCACAGAGCGGTAACTTAAGGACACTTTCCACCTGAGATGCTACAACTATCCATCTGCAGCCTTATTCTGCTTTTATGTAAAGAAAACATTCATTTGAATGAACATTGAGAACAAAAAATGAAGGTAGAAAAAGAAGTACCAAATTTGAGCCACTACTATCTGAAGAGATTTTATATGTATGTACATACAAACAGAAAATACTATACATATAAGCAGTATCTATGAAGAGACAAAAATAATCAATTTCAGATAATCTATTTCAAAATAAGTCTCCTTACCTCACAAGTATTGTAATCCTCAGAATCCAACAAGCTGCAAAGCTTTGGTAAGAGTTCAGGCCAATTCTGCAATTCCCCTTTTGAGGCAATGGTTGTTATCAGAATGCCTAAGTGAATCAGAGGAATGAAGGAAATGAGATTTCGTTTTCACACATTTCATACTTTTCTCCTCTCTCCCTGTCAACCATCCCCCGTCTTCTCAAAGAACAAAGGAATTAAGAAATGGCAAACATAGAGACAGGAAATACATTTAATTATGAATGGTATTTGGAGGGCTTCGAAATGCAAACATTGGTTGTTTCTTCCTCCTACCATGAAGGGCTCAGACTTGAGAACTAAGGCAGAGAGTAATTCCAGTTAAGGAAATAATCATGTCCAAACACTAAGACAGGTTTGACTGCAAAATTACAAAGCACTGTAAAAATCCTGACCTCCAGTAAACAGAGAATCCACTTTAAATTGCCTCTTATGATACAAAAGCATGAACAAAGGAAGTGCTTTATAATGGTTGTCATTATTCAGTAAACTCACAACCTAGTAGTCAAGTTGTGAACACACAACTTAACCATGTTTATATAACCATTCTGGAAACATGTTAAGAGCGAAAAACCTATTAAGAGCTTTCATACTATGGCAGGTCATCCAGTGACCATCTGTGGAGATTGGCTGATTCAGGTCCAGCAAACAGATAGCACAGGCCAATGAGTCACTAATTCCATTTCCAGTATACACAGAAATTCCAAGAAAAACAAATCAGAGGACCAGAACAGGGAAGGCTGCTGTCCTGCTTTCAGTTGGGACATAGTTAATTTTCCTCCTAGTAGCTGGTAGCGTGCTATGTTTTGGCTTAGGATGAGAAGAGTGCTGATAACACGCTGATGGTTTAATTGTTGCAGAGCAGTGCTTACACCAAGCCAAGGACGTTTCAGCTTCTCGCTCTGTCCTGCCAGCGGGCAGGCTGTGGTGCAGCAGGAGCTGGGAGGGGACAGACCCAGGACAGCTGACCCCAACTGCCCAAAGGGGCATCCCGTACCGTATGGGGTCATGCTGAGCAATAGATAGGGGTGGCTAGCGGGGTGGGGGGCCAGCTGCTCAGGGTTAGGCTGGGCATCGGTCAGTGGGTGGTGAGCAATTGCACTGTGCATCACTTGTTTCGTACACATTATCATTAGTAGTAGTATTATCATCATTACTGTTATCATAATTATTATTTTCCTGTCTTAATAAACTGTCTCTCTCTCAACTCACAGGCTTCGCTTTCCCGTTTCTCTCCCCCATCCCAGAGAGGGAGGAAGGAGGGTGAGCAAACGGCTGTCTGGTGGTTAGCTGCCGGCCGGGTTGAACCACAACAGCTGCTTAAGAACTATTACTGACTTTATACAAGTCAAAATTTAAAAGTTTGCATAATTCACTACTAATACTGGTAGTTACGCCTCATCCCATCACTGGGGACCACTGGAAACAACCTGGCTCTGCCTTCCTTGCACACTTCTTGCAGATGCTTACAGACATGGAGATCCCTGGAGCCTTCTCTTCCTAGGCTGACCAGTCAGTCCCAGCTCTCTCAGCCTTTCCTCAGAGGAGGGGTGCTCCAGTCCCTTCACTATCTTTGTGGCCCTTTGCTGGACTCTCCAGCATGCTAATCCCTCTCCTGGACCTGAGGAATCCAGTACTTGAGGTGTGGCCTCACCAGTGCTGAACAGAGGGAAAAGCTCACCTCCCTTGACCTGCTGGCAATACGCTGGGTAATGCAGCTCAGGATACCATTAGTCTTTGCAGCAAGGGCACACTGCTGGCTCGTGCAATTAAGCCGAACTTCACAAAGTAGTTTCTGACTTTTGACAGGTTTGAGTAAGACCTGAGAGTTAAAGCGGGCCTCTCCTTCTGACCAACATTCTAAGCTCCGAGTTTATCAATTGAAACTGAAAATCTTCAAAAGATGGTCTTTGATGTGTAATGAACTTCAAATCACCATTATGAATCTGTTGCTATTTCACTTGACAATGTGAAATATAACATTAGCATCAGCTTGGTGCTCTATTAGCCCAACACATGAGAAAGTCCAGAGGGATGTCAGAATTTGTTAAAATAGAAGTGCAGTTGTCATGACAGCATCATTTTCTCATTATTTCAATTATACACAACCCTAATTTATTGCACCATCACTACCATAAAAAATTTGAGAATGAAGAAAAAGCAGCTATGCTTCACTACTTTCATGCCAATAACAGAACAGGGGAAGACTTTTTTTTTTTTCTTCCAGGTGGTGTTTTGCCTCTGTATTTCCTAAAAATCTGATTTCTGAACTCCTTAATTCTAAAACGCCAAACTTCATGACAAAACTGCCCCACACAGAATAATCATTAACTTTCCTTTCCTTTCTACAGTGAAGCTCTTCCATCCTGCCACTACTCTTAGTCAAACCATTTTACTTGCTTGCTTTTTGCTTTTAAGCAGGACCTGACCAAGGTACAGTCCTGACCAAACCAGAATTCCTGGGAAGTTCTAATAGTCAAACACCTTCTAAATAGATGCATTTATTTACTGGTTAACTTGGTGGGTCCTCAACACATGCAGCAGTCCTTTTTAAATTTGAATCCACATTTTAACATTGTCTTTAGGGTTTTTAAGATCTGTACTAAACTAAACATAGAAGTTTTGCACAGTTACTCATGTTGGGGTTAAAAAAAGCATAACACTAAGTGAGGAAAAAATAACACATTTACTATTCAATCTTAAGTCGCTGACTCTATTGCTGTATTCATTCTCTTCTGTGAGATGACTTCTGACAAGAGAATTTATCAGCTTGCCTCCATCTTGATCAAAAGGTATTAGCTTTCGTCTGCTTAGCACCAGATACCAGAGACCACAAAGGAGCAAAGGCTGCATTACTTCTCTGGCGGTATTTTGATGCTGCTGTATTTGCTTGTTTTCCTCTCAGAATTACAGAGATCTTAATTATGGTTGTCCCATTAAATTGATTGTGCTTGAACAGCAAAGAACTACTCATCTCAAAGAGCAGCTCTGACTTGTAAATGCCAGCTCATATGCTAATAAGCTGTGTAGGTAGGTAGTAACACATTTACACCTTGCTGATATCAAGTCACTGGTGGGTATTGGACCAAGCTCACTATTAAGACAGAAGTCTTTGATGACTTCACACAGGAAGGTGCAAAGCATGTGCTAAATAGGAATCCTTATGTACGTATGCTCACAGTTGATCACTTGGTATGCATCTTCAGAGTTTGTATGTGACTGAATAATCCTGCAATCACTTACAACTCAATAGTAATTTAACTATTAATCCACACACTACTTTTACTAGCAGAAATCAAAGAACTGATTGAAAGCATATAAACGACCCCTACAGAAAAGCAACCACCACCAAACCATGAAACAGCCCTAAGACAGCACTCCAAATGGAGCTGGAATATCTCCTTTAGACAGTTCCATTGTAGGCCACTGACAAGTCCTATGAACAAATAGTAAGCACAATTTCTAGCCTGAAAGTTTCTACTGTTGTTAAGGAAACGGGACATTAATAAAAATCAGCCTCAAAAGTGATGAGACCGAAAAAAAACAAACAAACGAACAAACAAACAAAAATACAAAGAGAGTAAAACCTAAGAGTAAATAATATAGTGTATAGTGGTCTGGGGAAGCAATCCTATAGAGAAGATAAAAACAAAACCAAGTGACTCTAATGGAGCAGTAACTGGTAGATTATTTTATATGCTTGCTGAGCCAACAGGAATCAGTTGATATGAGCTGAATTTCTTCTGAATTGGCACATAGCTCTCTTTCTTCCTTTTATAATCAACTATATCATTAATGCTTTTTTACCTTTTTTCTATTTTTTTGGAGTGGACAAGGAGAATTACTGCAGTGACTGTAGTAATTAAGGGAAATCATATTCTCAAAGAGCAGGCAGAAAAAAACCTCTGCTTATAAAAATAACAATAATGCACACTTGCAACATTTTATGGAAAAGGTGCACTAAAACATAGTTAGGAAATCAGAACTTCATGTGGCAAAGAAAAATAATAAAAACACTTACAGCTGATGTTCTAATCACCACAAATTATCTACTGTTTTTTAGAAGAGGTGTTTAACAGCAGAAGCTCACTATGTGAATGTATGTCACGCATGGTACAGTAATTATGATTCCCTGAATGTACGTGCATACATGGGTGGAGAGGGAAGGAAAGAAAGCAGCTACAAAAGTATTAAATTGAAACAAATGGAGTGCTGAAATAGTTCTGAAGTCAGACCTTTGTTCCTATTTTCAGGTAAAAAAAACAGCAACAAGCTGAATTTTTATAGATTCACGTAAACTTATTTTAGTTTTTTTGAATTCCTAAATCAACTAAGAAAACAGGAAGCAAAAATAAGTCCAACTTGCACATATTCATGTATTCATACTGAACATGACTATCCGCATTGAAACATTCTGAAGTTGCAACAATTATCAGAAGCAGACAGTTTCAGGAGTTTACTAACTCTAGCCTCCTAGTGAGGCTCCAACCCGTATACTCTGCATCCTGAAAATGTTACCAATATCAGTAAGACCAAACTCACCTACAGTAGCTCTGATCAAGGGAGAGGAATCACCAATGTTGTTCAGACATTCACTTTTAATGAAGTCAGTTACCCCATTTGGGAAGTTGTGAAAGTGTGCTTTTACATTATTCTTCAAGATAAGACCACTCAAAGAACGTGTTGGTTCATCTGCAACAGAAAATAAGTTACATTCAACCTTCAATCAGCTCTTAGGATAAGGCAGATTTCCAAACAATGCAACAAGAACAAAGCTTATAGTGAGATATTAATCTTATCTCTTCCTCAAATGACACCCACCAATTTATGTAGCAAAGCTTTCTAGTTTCAGAATTCAGTATTTCCATTTATTCAAAATTAGACTATTAGCATTGCCTATTCAACATTTTGAGATAGTGTTATAGAGATATAGGCAGGGAATAGAACTGAATTACAGAGTAAGAGAAAAACCTCTACTCCCTGAGAAATAGCATTTTATTTTTCTACAGAATATTGAACTCCCTTCAGATACCAGCTGTTCTATTAAATTAATAGCTAAGAGGGGAAAAAAAAAAAAAAAAGGCTTTAACCACTGGTAACAGGTGTTATATAGTGAAAACCGTAAGAAAACAAGTTACCAGAATGGACCTAAACAGAGTAAAAATTCAAGATAAGGCCACCTTGAGTTTCAGTTCAAGTTTGCTGAGCTATTTTTTCCTGTGTATTCCTCTAAATTACTGCAACAGGAAGAACGGAAAAAGAACAGCTGAGACCTTTCAGTTATATTGGAGTAGGCTTGTGCTTGGTTCTTCATGAGAATGAGTACCTTAGTGTTACTTCTAAAACACGCTGAAAGTGAGATCTGGATGTTCTATATAGGAAGTTTATACTGTAAGAACCTTTACATTTGCAGTAACTCTAGAGAGCATGTAAAGGTAATTTTAATTAGTATTTTAGTCACGTTTGAATTTCTTGTGCTGTTGTTCATAGCCCTGACCTGGGCAAGAAATAAGGATATTCAAATTTCCTTTGCAACAAGAATTACAGTTTTCACACAGACCTATTGTAGGTTTTCAAGAGGATTAATATCCAAATAGAATAAAGATAAGTAAAGTAAGATATGCACCTTTCAAAGATAAAGTAGTTTAACATTAAAGCTACTGCATCATAACATAGTACTCTCAGTACATCCCAATGTCTTCAACATCTGGCAGTCAGACACTTTCGTTATGATCATGGCTAATTAAAACAGAAGCAGCCCTTCTCAGGACAGGGTTTTTTGCTTTGTTGATTAGAAATTAAAGTTCATTTTAATCAACCTATCTTATTTGAGCTCCAAAACCAGAAAGCCATCAGGCAGTCTTTAATCTAGTTTCTATGTTCATATTTCATTTTTCCTGAAGAAGCATTATTTGTCATGCTCCATAACTATAAATGTATTGATTCAAAAACATAGCTTTTGTATAGAACTCATTTTTATAAACCAGAAAGCCACACTCTAAATAAGTATTTGAGACAATTATGCAACTTTACCTACACCATAGATTTTAAGTACCATCAAACTTTAACCAGTGGAAAAAAACAAAACAAAACAAAACAACAACAACAAGCAAACAAACAAAAAAACCACATTGTTTCATTTGTATAGTGCAGCAGCATTTCAAGGGCCAACAAGTTTTCTGGGAGAATGAAAAAGGAGGGGCAAAAAGTGTTTGCTATTTTAAATAGAGAATAGATGCATGGAGCAGCTTTTCACAACCACAGAGCTTGGTTATGACTTGTGACAAACCATATAACTACTACTTGGCAAGTCAAATCAAATCCATCAAATTCCATCTTTTTTTTTTTTTTCCCAAAAATTTGAAGATATCATCAACAAAATTCTGGTGGAGAGTGACCTACAGAAAGAAGTTCCCATTTGAATGTACTATCAGCTACAGTTTTGACTGAAATACTTACTGAATTAAAGTAAAATCTCTACATCTACTATTAAACCAATTTTATCTGCCAAACTCTGACTGTTTTACATAACTGCAATCCATTGACAGCACATCTTCAAGAAATCCAGTGCTCTGTAAGCAATTAAGATTGTGCCTATGTATTTGGCCAGGATAGAAGCCAGGAAAGTCCTTCTTTAATTCCTATGTGATTTAAAGTCCTTGAAAGCCACAACTTACACATCATCTTAGTGACCAGTTAGATACAATACAATAACTGCTCATTTTTCATCTGTCAGCAGTATCTTCTTAGGGGTGCAGGAGGTCAGAGTTACATCCAAGGTCTCATTAGACATGATATGTTAGCTGCTATTAGTATAAACCAATATTAGCCAGAAAATACTAAACACTACTTTAAGGAAAACAGGTGTCCTTTAGAATGCCTTGACATGATTGCGAAAGTGACAAAACAACAGCTTCAATTTAACCAAGCAAAGATACAGGTACTAAGAAATTTCTCAGATTAGCCAGCTGGTTTAAATAAATATCAAGGCTGTCTTTAAGAAAAATGCTGCTGTAGTACTGCCTTATGGAGCATCCTACGGAGTGCAGCAGTATCAAGTATCTCAGATCCATTCTTCTAGCCAAGATAAAGATAGCCAATAGAAAGGCTCTTTTTCATAGTAAACATTTATCACAGAATTGCAAAGATTCCAAGGGATTCATACCATAAGTCACATCTCTGTCAAATGGCAAAGAACTAGAAGCAAAAAAAGGAGAAAGATTAAAGACAAAAAACAAAGCCAATTATCACCATGCTGAGAGGTGGCAAACAGATCACAAAGGTGGGCCAAAGAGACTGCTAAACAGACCCTGACTATTTAAGCTACAGAAGCAACATAGAATCTGATAATCAGGTATTTTAAAAACCACACCACAGTCAGAATCTCAGTTAGAGAAAAAAAAAGTCTGATACTGCATGAAGATATTTATGGAATTCAGGGCATTCAACAACTTAACAGCTACACCGTCAGAAAACAGTAATATAGGTCTCAATGGAGTTTTTGCTGTAATGCCAAGATTACAAGCAGATGGCCTAAGAGCTGAGTAAGACACTCTTTGGTCTTCATAGATTTTGTACTAAGTTCTGTCAGCCATATGCTTCAGCCATCAAAAGAGATCGCAGTCTTGCCTTCTATCTCAGTCAGCCCTAAGTACAGAGTGGACAAGAACATACAATACAAAAAACAGGGAAGTGAAGCAGACCTCTAACATTTGATGTCATCTTCACTGCCAAATTAATCAGCAGAAGATTCCCCACTCACCTTACCTCACTTCACATTAAAGCTATTCAAATATTATGTGGTTTTGAGTAAGTTTTCAACTCCCTTGCAAGGCTGTAATACTAGTTTAATGCTTTAATGGCTCACAGAGTAAGTACTTAAAAAATAGTACTTAAAAGCACTGCTGTACTTAAAGAATGAGGTTGTGCCCTTCAAATAAACACATTTCCTCTAATCAGAGCTTGTATGATATTGGGTATATATGGGAAAGCAGTGCGTCTTCTGTAGTTCATCTGGAAGTCCAAGCGAGCTAAGAAAAAGGCTACCATACAGAAAAATGAATGAAATATGCGACCACGTAAAGTGATTTATAGACTCTTACTCTGACCAGTAAAATATTGATAGAAGTAGACATGGGTGCCATGATGTCAGTGTAGTGTTCTACCTTAGTGGACAAGATGTCACGCAGATACATATTAAAGAGTGTTATTATTCTTTATAAAATTATTCTTCATAGAGTTACAGATGAAAAAAGGTTTCTCCTGCTCATGAGGCTAGGTGTTGGTGTCTGACCTAGGCTGTGATGGCTCCTAGGAAGCAACACCATCGCCTCTTTGTAGAGTGTCAGAAAGCAGACTTGCTGTGAAATGTTATGATGACATTGGAACAGTTTCAGTGGCTTATCTTGCAGTGCTGAGGCAGGTGCAACTGATTAACTCACCACTCTTTGTGAAGCCAAATCTAGCCCTATAAAAGGAATGCCAGTTATCAATTCCCACACTGTTCACGCGCAAGTAACAATCCCATCCCTTTAACGCTAATTGGAGGGGAACACAGAAAAAAATGCCAGCAATAATAGTACACACTGTATTTTTCCTACCCTCAGAGCTGAATATCTTTCCTGCAAGCAATCTGAAAAGCCATGTAAAAGTACATCTTGATCCCACAGTCAAGATGTCTGATGGTAATAAAAACTGACTTCAATAACTGGCCAAGAATTACTCCTGCTTTTGCAAAGCATTCTGAAATCCTTTCTCCTCCTTTTAAATGGCAATTCTTACACTTCAGAACCCAATGAAGATTTGACTCAGCTGTGCCTTCTGCTTTCGCAAGTTATTCAGGTACAAGAGTGTCATGACGGAGTCATAAGTACCAATAATGACTGCAGTCTGCATTCAGCTCAGTACAGGCAGCTTATGACAGCTTAGCCCTATAGCACCTGACTGAGCAATGCTATTCCTTCTTAGTGAAATTGGTTGCTTCATCTGAAACAGCACACATCGACCATTCAAGCAGGTATAGATTCAACAGAGCATATTTTTATTTCAGTATCTCCAAGGAAAAAGCATTCACCTAACTCCAGGTGATCAGAAGGATGTTCTCTTAACCAGAGGATCTACTACTGCACGGGCAATTCTGACTGGGAAGCTGTAAGACTCAGAGAATTTTTAAGCATTCCACAACGGTCGAGAGCAATCTCAACATGAGCCAGCAGTGTGCCACAGAAGTTGAGAGGGCAAACTCCATTTTAGGTGCATTAAACATAGCATAGCCAGCCAGTCAAGAGAGGCAAATTCTCCTACTATATTTAGCATTGGTGTGGTCTCACCTTAAATGCTGTGTGCAGTTCTAGGTTCAAGAATAAGGAAAGAATGTTAAGATACCTGAATGTGTCCAGAGGAGGGCAACAAAAACGGTAAAAGCTGGAAGATGGTAATGGCTAGAAGGCATATCTCATGGCACATGGGTTGTCTAGTTTGGAGAAAAGGAGGCTGAGAGGTAACCTCACTATTTTCTGCAGCTTCCTGAGGAGGGGAAGTGCGGAGGGAGGTGTTAGCCTCTGCTCCCTGGTCACCAGTGACAGGACTTGTGGGAACAGCACAAACCCAGGGGAGGGTCAGACTGGACATGAGGAAAAATTTCTTTACTGTGAGGATGGTCAAGCCCTGGAACAGGCTTCTTAGAGAGGTGGTTGATGCTCCATGCCTGTCAGCATTCAAGAGGCATTTGGATAACGCCCTCAGCAACATGCTTTAACTTTTGGTTAGCCCTAAAGTGGTCAGGCAGTTAGGCTAGATGATCTTTGTAGGTCCCTTCCAACTGAACTGCTCTAAATGACTCGATGATCCTTGTGGGTCCCTTCCAACTCGGGATATTCTGATTCTAAATGGTAGACACTCCAAGCTCTTCCTCATTTTCCTCCCTCCACAAGGAAAGGTGACTGTGGAAGTCTGAAGTACAATCTGGAGAATAAGGAGGCTGAATATAGATTTCAAATGACTTGGAAGAAGAGAATCAGCACAACCACATATTGATGCTTCTTAGATAGCGTCTCATTTTAATTAGTATTCCAAATAGCAGATCAGTCACTTTGCTCATAGTAAGAACTCTTGTGAAGGTAAAACAAAAAAGTTAATTTTCTCAAGTAATAACAGTAACAAAAGAAACTATATAATGGAGTACTGAATTAAAAGCATGTATCTGCTCCCTAATTTATTACTGCAGGTTGATGCACATCTATTTAGGAAGAACACTCCCACTAGTGCAAAAACCCTATGCTGCCATTTAGCAGAATGTAACCTAAAATAGAAAACTGAAAATATGAGTTCAAGTGTACAGAAAAGTCAAACAGAAGAGGAAAAAATATGCCAAGTGCAGGTTCAAGAAATAAAAATGACAGAAGATTGCCTTAATGAACTAGTTACTAATTACAGGGGAAGAAGACTTCCTGGCAAGGAAGTCTCAGGGAAACAAAGTAGTTTGTTTATATAACAGAACCCTGTATGTGCCTGCAAACACAATTTTTTGTTAAGCTATACCTACAGAATTCAGACAGCAAAAGTGGCCAAAACTTCCAATGCACGGCATGGCATACTATACACCAGTGTTGGTGAGTATCTTTTATTTTGTACTTCCCAATATTCACTTCACAGTCTGAACAGTATTCTGAATTGCCCAAATTGATAACAAGGCCTTATTTCATTCATCCAATTAATCCTTGTGTTCCAACAGCTATTCATATAATAGATGTCATGTTCACCTTCAATACATTCAGAGAGTGAATAAACTTCAATTCATCTCACCAAGCAATTTCTTCAGAGAGATTAATTACTCTAATTCCTAATTCATTCATTGCCAAAGACTGGCTAGGTCACTTCCATCACAAAGCTCATCACTTCTTTTTTCCAATGCACTTGAATTAATGCTAAGGTACAGACAAACAGAAGAGACAGAGGATTGTAGTCTTTTTTTCTCCAACTGCAACAATATCCTGTATTTGTTACAGAGTTTGGGATATTGTAGCAAATCTTATTCTCCTTACACTTAATTTCCATTTGGCATTAATGATTCTTCTGTTCTTTGGTAGAATTCTAGCACCAATTCAATTGCTGGATCAGGAGGTGATGCATAAAATGGCAATAAAGAGCTGAGACAACCAGTTTCTGGGGATACAATAGAGAAGCTGAAAAGAGCAGTGAAACCAGAGAATTAGTTCTTTAAAACTTTTGTGGTTTTGTAAGCCTATAGAGATGCACAAATTTTTGCACTGTTTGACCTGTGGCCATTATTAGTTAGAATGAATAAAACTTGTACGACTAACCAATAAATTAATTTTTGGTCAGCAGTTCAACACTCTTCCCATGTTCTTAACAGCTCAGCTTTATTTACAACACTATCTTCAGAAGCATGGCTGTTGCCACTTAAGCAATAAATATGCAACACTCAGCATCAGCAGAACACTTCCAGCCTTGTTTTGGTATCTTACAGGCGTTCCTATACTTAGGCAATTGTGTCAATTTTTTTTTCCATGACTCACATGAGTCAACTGAGCACCGATTAATTTCAGACCAGCCACTGCATTTCAAGGTTGTTAACATACTCAAATACATTGAATGTTTTGAAACATCTCCAGTCTTGTTTCTGACTGGATAGTGTACCTTAATCTTAAAGTATTATACTTAAGGTTACTTAAAATCCCAGGGGAGGAAAAAAAAAAAGATACGTTTTTTTCCTGCTGTAAAGCTCATAAAGGTATTTCTGTAGCTGTCACTCTGAAGACAACATTTATCTTGTCTCATGACACTGCTCTGTCAGGATCTTTATTTTTCGGTTTTAGCTCTTATGAGACAGCCTATTTCTCAAAAATGGATCAGAAATCTTCAGGAACAAGAGTGACACTTGCGATGATTTTATCACATTTTGCATTTGCACATATTAAATCCACACCAGTAGTTAAAACACACAGCATGAGCTTATTTCTAAAAAAGCCTCAACGGCTTTGAGAGCAAAATGAGCACACTGAACAGTTTTCCTTTTAAATAGAAGTTACACCATAACAGTTAAAGTTGCCAATACTACAGGAGTAAGAGGGCAAAACATAAGCGATGCTTATAGTCACTGTATCACCATCTACAAGTGAATAACACTACTCTCATCTCAGTCACTTGTTTTTTTTTTTTTTTTAAAGCAATCCACACATGTATATTCTAACAAAGAGAAGATGAAAACCACAGCAAAAGACACGCTAGTCTCAAGCACCTCAGAACTGCACTGAAGCAAACTCTACTACTTGGTGGACAGAAGTACACTGAGAAATCACACCAGCAATGTCTTCCCTCTTCTCTAGGGAAACACCACACAGGGACAGTGGGTACTGGCTTTTTAAGTACACTTCAATATGAGAAGCAACAAAGCAAATGTCACTGGGTAAGAAAGTATGACTCAAGAAAAGTATACAAATATATGCCCCTTGTTGTAGCAGACTACATTTAGCTTTTGAGATATATACTAAGGTAAGACTTCAAAGAGATGGCTGAATACCTCCCACTTACCCCAGAAATAAAGCCACGCTTTCTTTGGAGCCAGAACAGACCATACACTAAAGACCACCTAAACTTCAGAAAAAAAGTTTGATAGCCTTAATAATCAAGGGCAAGTCCGAGAACTTCTGTCCTTTCCTTTCAGAACGCTATTCAGAGAAAACAGAAATTCTAAGATTTCTGCCCCAAAATGACTTTGCTTGCAGTGAACAGAGCTTTTGAAGAGCCTACACCAATGTAAGCAGATCAGGGTACTGGGTTAGAAAACAGGTACTTGCACTCAATAGACTTGTTACTGTAGCTGCTCTTTCTCAATATTTACCTTACTCCTAAAACCCATAGAAGGAAAGAGATAATAATAGAGATCCCACACTCTGATTCTGGATGCTCACGATAAGGATTTCTGAGAAAGCATTCCTGAACCATAACACAATCCACTGGTAACTTCAAAGTTTCTTTCAAGACTCTTAAAAGAAAAAAATATTTAGATTCGTCATTTCTCACCTATGGTATATATGCCATGAAACTGCTTAGGAGAAACATTTTACTGAAGTCTGTATTACAATACAGACTTCAGGGGGCACAGAAAGGAGGAGTTAGCTGCCATACAGGTGAAAAAGCATGCAGTTTTCAGTGCTCTGATCTTACAAAATTAATCATCTCATGAGTTGGTTGACCTTAATAAATGTATGCACCTCAATTACTTTTTGCATTGATTCTAATACCGAGGTGTCTTTTTGTTTTTTGTTTTTAATTCTCAATACATCAGAATTTAAGGGGAAAATATTTCAGTTGTTTTACTAGGACACTATACATTCTGTGCAGCACTTTAAATTCTAAGTAAGGGTATATTAATCTGAGTTTAATTCTTAATTTTAATCCCATCAGATATCAGATTCACTCTTTGACAGCTATTTTAGTATATTTAAGTGACATCATGATGGATGACGGGTTTTGTGAGTGATTTTTTGGGGGTGGAGGTGTTGTTTTAATTTAAAAAACACCTTTTTCTGGTTTAATCCTGCTCATCAAAAATACGTTCCTGAAACTGAAAGCTAGTTAATCAATACATGATCTCACAAGATCCTTTTTTTGCTCAGCTTCAAAAATCTTTCAACACCAACTTGCCAAGTCAATCTGTAATGGAATGAAAACTACTGGCCAGACCATATTTAATTTCCAGCACTTATCAGAAAATATTCACTTTAAACCTACAGAACCACTCTGGATCCCAGTAACAGTTTAAGAAAAGCCATTTCAAATTTCACCTGCAGACCTAGGTGAATCGTTCGTGTCATTATGAATAGAAAATAAGCTACCATGTGTGTCAGCTTCTATTGAAACAGAAACTTTGGCTGGGGAGGGAGGATGGGTAGGAAAAATACTAACAAACCTTCCCACAGTAATGCTCCATGAGCAAGTAAGGCACTCTGAATAACAAAGTGACATATGAAAATAAGAGTGGTTGAGACACTGTTCTATTTTCAACTATTTATCCTGTTGTACCTATACAAAGCCTGCTGGATTCTGATCTTGGATCATGTTTTAGTGACTGACTCTTCAGCCCATCCTGAAGTGGGTTTGGTGTCACTAGCGTTACCTCTGTGGACAGATTATACCCTAGTGCAAGGCAACCAGATAAATAACTATGGCTACATGGGCCAGCTGAATGACGTCAGGACCATTATGTGTTTTTCTCAAGGTACGTTGCCATTACCCTAGGTCCTGGCAAAAAGCGCAGTAGTGAATCTAAAGGACGAAGTAGCTGGAACCCAACTCAAGGCTTTAGATCCATAAACTAACGATGACTTCTATTGCTTGTCTAAGCACGATAAAAGACAGATCTGAGAAAGGACTTATTTTTTTAAAAAATAATTATTTGTTTGTTTGTTTTTAACTAGAACTTTTATTAGTAGCCATGTTCTTTTTTCACAATATAAAGAGGTATCAGGTATGTCAAATCTTACCTAAGAAGCGGTAAGCTTTGACACAACTTCAGTTCCTGCAATTCTTATATAAAACATCCACTGTCTTGAAGGCCACATCAGGCCTTCAAGAAGAATAGAAGACCACATTAGTTCTGACACATTATAAAGACAGCTTTCTTTTTGCTGTCTCGGAGTTGTGAAGACCTTATTCTGGCATGGACATAGTGGGCATCCTCCACAGAGATTACAAAGTTGCAATGTAGTTTCTCTACATAGTTGAACAGACAACTGTTGCCAGGAAGCAACAGAGTAGTCTTTGCTGATGCAAGCACACCCTGTCATCTCAGAATATGCTGATACAACACTGTATCCACCAAGTATCATGCCACAATTATGACAGTTGTCACATCCAATACTCCCTAATAGACAAGTTGAATTTACGAAAATTAGTCGAGTATTATTGGTGAATGACAACGGTCATCAGCTTCTGATAATTTAGTGTAAGCCTGATCATCTTCTTATTCACAAAGTTCAGAAGGCTGTAGAAGATAAAGATGTAATTATAGGTTAAAAATAATAATAATAAAAAAAAAACAAACAGGGTATTGTAAGGATTGTTCTACAAAAGCCAAGACAGACGAATTAAGAAGGATGCTATTTTTGCCACTGTGTTTTTGATGGGAGGAGGGGGTTAAGGTATCTATCAAATATTTACTTACAGAAGGTATAAAACAATTAAGGTTTTGATACAGACAAACTTGGGGAATTCCATCATTTGGGTCAGTAAGGTCTGAAACAAAACTCAGAAATTCTGCTTACAGATTGAGCCACCTGTATTATGATACCTAGAAATCCTTCCTCTGATCTGCCTCATGCTTCAGATGTCTTGAACAGGTGCCTCAAAGCACCATAACTAGAGACTGGAACTGCCTGCAGCAAGAGAGTGAGAAGGCTCAATTTTCAGATGTTTTCTTGTCCTTTCCTTCAAGGGAACAGAGTTGGGACTACAAAAGCAAAAATGTAAATAAGGAGGATTTAGATATGTGACTCGGAACAAAGAATGAAATCTCCAGAAAGGTAAGAAGAAAAGAACAGAAGCAGACGTGACACTCTTAACTATTTTGCTCAACCAAAAAAAAAAAAAAAAAAAAAAAAAAGACAAGGATCTGGGAAGCAGTAGTAATAACACACACACATTCCAGAAAGCCAGAAAGTTACTTATTTACAGAAGACAGGCTTACAGGGTTCTGAGCTCAGTTCAGGGGACACCTTAAAAAAAAAAAAAAAAAAAAAGAAGATAGATGCCAGGGCAGCACAGCACCACTACATTATCTGCCAGGCTTTATACCTGTCAAACCAAGAAGGAACAGCTACAATAACAGAAAATCTGAATGATACTTTCATTTACAAATAAAGACAAACTTCTTTCAAACACTTTTCAATTAATATAGGCTTCATCTTGCCCAACTGAGGATGACCTCTGAGCACCATACTTCTTTGGAATTACCTTCTGGAGATCTATACTTCAGCCTTCAATGATTTGGGACACTTTATTCCATCAGCTTGCCTACTGTCTGACTTTCAGGACAGCATGCTGTTTCCTGGATGTTTGTTTATTTTTATGTTTTTACATTCTATGATAGATATTTATAATGTCAGGATTTGCATTTCTGAAGATAGCATTGTAAGTCTGGACAAACCATTACAAGAAAAAAAAGCTCGGGCATGCGTTAGCTATAAGACTGACCTTGTATTTCCACTGATAAATTGTAGCAGGGCAACACCTGCATTCAGGAAGATCCAAGCCTTTATCAGCTTAAAGAGACTCACAAAAGTCTAAAACCAAAACCAAATCAAAGCCTACATTATGTGCAGTAGTACCACAAGAGACCTAAAACCTACATGTTATAAGCATTCAGATACAGGAACTTTATTCGGACAAAGCTAAGGCTGGAAGGGAAAATAAAGTTAGACTTCTTCAGAAGGAAAGTAAAATTTCTGGTACTAAAAAATGGCGACAGTTTGGTACAAACTTTGTTGCGGTAAAATAAAGGTGCTTAAAATATGCTTAGATGACAGCTCCTGAATGTGGGAATTCTGTAATGGTGGATTAAAATGCATGCTATTTCCCTTCTCTAGCCAATAGACTTGTAGGACAGATTGCCAAGAGAAAACTCCTCAGGAGAGAGACAGTGAAAGAATACTTCCCAGTTGTAATGAAGACAGGGTCCATCATATTTCCCCTGCTGTTCCAAGAGGATGCAAGAGTATTTTAACTACGTAACAGCAGTTCTAAAGACTAATAAGGGATGGAGAGCTGCTGGCTCTCCATCAAAAGCAAAACTTCCATAAATAAAACCAAAATAAAACCTCCATTCAAAGCAAAACCAGCCAACAGTCCTCTGTTATCTGTCATTAGTCCTATCTAAGCAAGGTAACAAGATATTTGGAACTTGGCAAACACCATGAAAAATACCAACACTGGACTCTATTATGACACAGAATCACAGAAAGGATGAGATTAGAAGGCACCTCTGAAGATCATCTGATCCTACTCCCTTGCTCAAGCATGAGCACCTGAAGTGGGATGCCAAGGACCATGCCCCACCTTCAGTAATCTGAAAGTTTCCTGACCTTGAAATACAAAGCTGAAGAAGACCAGCAGCCTTGGACAAAAGATTATGACTGAAAACATGATTGATGCAGGACAAGATCTTCTCTGAAGCAACAGATACTTCTCAGTAGTCTCACAGAAGACTACATGATGTACTTGAGAGACATTGGTGCAGGATGATCCCAGACAGCTCTTCTTAGAAGTTAACTTGCTACTTCTCAGTTTGGTTGCCTTCCTCAACCCACCAAATCCTAAATGTTTCCTCCCTGCAATGTAACAGCTTTAAAACAATCATAATGATTAGCATCTCCTACCTTTCATTCCATTCCAAATAAATTAATGTGTGTAAACATTAAGAAGGGGTAAAAAGATTATTGGATAAATTGGATTGGAGAAGCTGAGAAGTCCTTGGCTTGGTGTAAGCACTGCTCTGCAACAACTAAAACATCAGCGTGTTATCAGCACTCTTCTCATCCTAATCCAAAATGTAGCACCCTACCAGCTACTAGGAGGAAAATTAACTCTGTCCTAACTGAAACCAGGACACCTAAGCAGATTCATTAGAAAGAGAGATCCTAACATCATTAAACATACATCAGTACCTAGAACCTCAAGCACAAGTGGTGAGCAGAACAATAAAGGGGAAATTAGCAGGTTAACTGGTGTTAGAGAACATACTGAGAGAAAAGATGTGAAGCAACCTCCTCACCATATCATTTGTCCAAATTCCAGATCCCAGTACCAGACTTGATTTGTGTTTTTATTTTTCTGTTACTGGTTTAAAGCACACAAGCAATTAAGGTATGATACCACATTCATTAACATGTAAGTGTTGGGTACTTTATATCTACGCTACCAACTTGCTCAATAATTTATTAACTTGGCCGATTCAGGTCTTGAAAGCACTCTCTCAAATTTCAGAGATTTCTCCAAGACCTTAAAGATTATCAGAATACTTCCTATGTGGGCAATCCAAAAGCACTGTGGCATATCCCAGCCTTCAAATGTGAAAACATGCTATCCTTCTCTCTTCTTCCTACTTTGGTATGCTGACAAAACACAAACAAAACACTAGTTCAAACAGAATGTAAATGATCTCGCCAATGCTTTAAATATTACAAGGCCACAAGTAAGTAAAATATAATTCCAAGTGGAAAAAGCAAGCACACCTAAAGCTCAGAGGTAATACACTAAAAGACAGAAAATGCATTGTCAGCACGACACTAGGGAAAAAAATCCCAAACAGCCCAATGTATTAACGACAAACATAAAAAGGCCACGTGTGCTAAAACAGGTCCTGAAATAAATCTCTCTCACTAGTGAAGACCTCACAGATCAGTAGCTGTAGTACACTGGAAAGAAAATCTTTCATATGAATTTACCAGCAGGTAGAGGTTATGCAGTATGCCATACAGAGCATGTACTAAGATCCATAAGAATAAGCCCTCAGTAAATACTGAGTGGATTTCTAACTCCATTTTACTAGAATGACAGGGAGATGAAGGGGGGAAGGAGGTGTTAACTAGAATGCCATTTTACTAGAAAGACTTCAGGATAAAGGTTCTGACAGGCAGCCTTTTCAGACAACTCTAGTATGTGATCTTTAAAATGTTTAGCAGGCTGACTACTAGTGATATGATCGTAACTAGATCTAGCAGCATGTTTTTATGTTGTCTACAGTCACAATTCATCACCATGAAGCAAGTCTATTCCATTTTCACTACAGTCTCAGAGAAGTATGATGCTCCAACACTTCTGATAAGATTTCATAGGAATTTAGAATGGAATCTATTCTAAAACTTTGAAACTACAAGCAGCAGTAAATTAGCAAATATTTTACCACAAAGTTTCCTGAGGGGATGAGTTCTCAAATGACTATCGAGATCCACACACCAGCAAACTGACTGCAGGAATCAGCTTCTTATTTCTCTCAAGGTAAAGAAAACAAAAACCAAACAAGTGAAAAATAAAACCAGAATAAAACAATTTGTATCTCAAGAACTCACCTTCAGACTTTAACTTCGTAAGAACGAAGATCAGGTAGTTGTTGAAATCTGGATACTGATTGAGTTGTTCTAGTTTCTGAGGAGAAAGACTGTTAAGGAAAAGTGAAATCTTCCATATGCAGCTTTTATAGCTTTCCAGACACAATTACTATTAAATTTATTGTGTGCTACTGTGTCATTTTGAATGGTTGTATATAAAAATTAAAATATTCTGAGTAAGAACAATCTGAAAACAGTCTGCAGTCTTCATAATGAAGCAATACCTTTTACTTGTGGTGAAATCTGAAAAAAAAAAACAACATCCAGGGACATAAACAGAAGTTAAAATATTCTTAAAGAAATATTTCTAAAAACACTATAAATCTGTTTCTGTATAGTTTTGAATTTCAGTATTTACAATCAGAGAAGCCCGCCAAACTAAGGAATCCACTGAGACACAATCCCACAATACATTTCTTGTTTTTCTCCGCCATAAATAAAAGCACTTTGGCCTATCAAAATCATAAATAGCTATTTGATTTTAATGCTATTCACTTTCTTAATACCAGACAAACTTTTTTTAAAAAATGACTCTAACTAGCTGCAGCCTGCGCTCTCAGCAATGAGAATTAATTTAATTGTAAATGCCTGGATATTTGTAACAAGTTTATGACTTGTTTGAGATGGTGGATAAGTATAGAGAACTGTTCTTCCTTATACAACCCATTTTCTAGAGTGCCAGCTTTCTGAATGTCTTACTAGCAATATCAACCTCTTCAGTATGTCCCTGGGGAAACTACAAGAAGAATTATTATGTTTCTGAAGAGCTGCAAAAGTATGTAGCTGTTTTTCTAAAATCTACCGCTTCTTCCGCCTCAAACTTCTAAGTATTCTGTGCTGTTTGTCTGGAAAAGCAATCTGGCATTCTCCTTATATCCTGTTCTTGCACCCTGTTATGAATTGATATGCTGCTCAACAATAGTATTGTAAGTCATAAATACGCAGCATCATCTTCAAGTTACTGACATACTGATGATACCTAGTAGGTTCACACCATCAAGAAGTTCAGCAAAAAAATAGTTTCTGAAGAACACTGCTTGATTCACATGCATTGCATTGATTTCACTTGCAATTTAGCTGAACCTTTAAGCAATCAAAATAGGGAAAACCTTAACCAAATTCATCTGTTTAGTCTCCATGTCCCACTAGGTACCTCACAGTTCTGAAGGATCCTTTTCCTTCTAATGACCAACAACTAATTTATCTAGTCTCAAACACAAACTTAAGAAACTTTTTAGATATTTAGGTTGTTTGCATCGAGTATTAACTTTGCTAGAGAAGCCAGTCCTCTCACCACTCAGTAACAGAGCAATGCACACTTATCACAGCTACAAGATATTTTATCGTGAAACACAAGAGATGAGTGTAAATGGAAGGATGGCCATGCCACGTGAAAGTAATACTGACTGTTCCACGTGGTGCCTAGAAATGATAAAGCACATATCTCAAGATTGTTGTTATAGCTGCCATGCCAAACAGCTCTTTCAGGAGTCAAAAAAAGTAGGGTACTTTGTCTTGTAATTTTTTTTCCCTTCTCCACAATTCAGAAACATGACCACCAAAGCAGTGGGTTGAGAATTACTAACGAATGCAGGTCACAATGCCTCAAACATGAAGCAGCAGCAAAAGCAGGCAGAAAGAACTCAAAGAGCAGTATTAAATTAGAATACACCTCACCAGTCTAGGAATCAAAGAATAGCTAATAGGCCAGATTTTCCTCAACATCCTCTTCACCTACATTTTTCTTGGAAGAAAAAAAGAGTTAATTTTTTCATCTGACAAATGTTTGAAAGCCTTACTGATTCATAACCTAAATTAACAAAGGATTTTGGCTGACCTGTGCTCCCCCACTTTATTATATTTGAGTTCTGAGCACCTAAATGTCAGAACTGTGTCATAATGAAAAAGCACAAGTGAGTACACTGATAATCTTACATTAAATTATGGACTGAAAAGTCCTTCAAATTTGAAACCATTAATCGCCATCTTGCTTGGACGTGTTAATAAGTAGCACCCTACAATACAACAGCTATCATAAACGGACTGAAAGGCTATTTATTTATTTAAAATTACAGATCGTGACCTGTCAAGAGGTATTAAAACATTTTTCCAAATTATCAAGTGCACTTTTGTTAAAAAATAAATAAATAAATCTGCTCATCTTCAAGACAGACAACATCTACTATGTTGCCCATCCAACATTTACACTGATACTTTTCAAAAAAAAAAAAAAAAGAGCAGGTTTTTTGAAGATGAGCTGTGAAATGTCTTTCTACACTGTAACATCAGTAGCTTTAAACAGTTTCACATTTGAAATACTAAGGAACGCCTGCTCAAGCTTGAGGCATTATCAGAGCGCTTCAGCTAGCCATGCCGTATGGTATTTTCCAAAGGAAGAAACAGCGTTTTACAAGTCTAAGGCACAGCTCTGAGAGCAGGGTGACTGATATCAAAACTCACTCTGCTTTTCAGATAATAGCAGAAGCTGTTCTGTGCTTGGCCGTATGGGTTAGCAAAGTGCAGAAGTTGAGTAAATTTGTCTTTAAGCTAAACTCTTAAAATAACCTTACCTACAACGGTTCTTACCTACGCGGATCAATTCTGGTGCCATCTGCTAAGACCTTCGAGCACACGCCTTAAATAAAAAGGGAGCGAGATAATAACCCCGAAGGGGTGGGAGATGACAAATTCGCACCGCCGGGCGAATCTCAGGAGGGCTTCTGGGCATTTCGCAGCACGGATGCGGTCGCCCCGAAGGCCCGCGCGGGCTGGAATATTTTTCGAGGGCGAGCTACGCCTCCACCGCTCCCAATCCAAAAAAAAAAAAAAATTTTAAAAATTCCCTTTACATTTTTATTCCGCCATTTCATCGTTTCAAGACTGGGGGGAGGGGGAGGGGAAGGGGGGAGGAAGACGGGCGCGCTCCGCTGACAAAAACCCGCCCGGCAGAGCCGCCCTGAGGCGCACCCCCCCCACCCCCCCTCCCCGCCGCCGCCTCCTCACGGGGACCGCGGGCGGCGGGAGCGGGGCCGGGGGCTCCCCCACGGCCCCCCCACGGCCCGGGAGGCCTCGCTGCGGGCCTGGGCCCCGCCGCGGCCGTGCGCTGGCGTTGTCCCAGCGCGGGGTAACCCGGTAACGTGGCCGGCCCCGCCGCCAGCCAGGGGCCTGAAAGGGGAGCCGCGGCCCTTGGCGGCGGGCTCGCAACAGGTGCCCGGGGCCGCGGCTGGGGCCGGGGCCGGGCGGCCCCCGGGGCCCGCAGGCCGCGCTTCTCCTCCCCCCCTTCTCCCCCCCATCGCCCGGCCTCCCCCGTCCCCGTGGCGGCCTCGCCCCAAGGATACTTGTTGCACGGCTCGCTGCGTGGTGGTGTCCGGCGACTGCGACTCCTTCAGCAGCTGCAGGATCTGCTGCAGCCCCTGCTCGTCGGGCTTCCACTCGTACTCCATCTTGGCTGAGCTGCGAACACACCGCCGACAACGGCGCGGGCCGCCCCTCAGCGGCGCGGCGGGGCCCAGGCCGCGGGGAGGGAGGGAGGGAGGGAGGGAGGGGAGAGGAGAAAGGAAGGAAGGGAGGAGGGAGGGAGGGAGGAGGGAGTAAGGAGGGAGTAGGGAGGGAGTAGGGAGGGAGGAAGGGAGGGAGGGCGCAGCGCGACGCCCAGCCCGCTCCCCGGCCCCACCAACCGCCCCCGGGGGTGAGGAGGGACGGACGGACGGACGGACAGACCGACACCGACACCGACCTGCTGCTGCCTCCTCCGCCCGGCCGAGCGCACTGAGTCACGGCGGGGCTGGCGGCCCGGCCCCGGGAGCCGCCTCCTCCTCCTCCTCCTCCTCCTGCTGCTGGTGCTGCTGGTGCTGGTGGCGCCGCCGCCGCTGGGTCCTAGCGCCCGGCCGGGCCGCCCTCAGCCGTCCCCTGCCGGCGACAAAGCGCCGCGAGCCGTCAGCGCCTCCCCCTGCGCCGCCGGGGGAAGGGAAGGGCAGGACCGCACGGGGGGGGGGGGGGGGGGGAGGTTTTTGGGAGAGAAAGCAGCCCCGGGGGGGGAGGGAACAGCGCTGCGAAAAGGCAGCTGGGAACTAACTGCCCTGAGCGCCCGGCGCATCCTACCCCAAAATGCAGCGCCACGCGTCTCAGCTCTACATTATCAACCCTCTTTTATCCGCCCCGTATCCACACATTCCTGCTTGTATATATTATACACGCGCCAGCGGCCAAAATATAAACACATACTGCGTGAGACTCCCGCAAAATATGAACGTGAAAGCCTGCAATGCCCTGATCTCAGTCGCTGTGTTTGTAAGCAGCCTGCTCGCCGAACAGAAAACTAGTTTCGCTTTCTGCCGCCTCTGCTGCAGCACAGCGCTGGGGTTGAGCCGCACGTGCGCTGCACATCGCAACCCTAAGGACTGAGGCAATGCCGAGCGTGAGAAACTAAGCTGTGTTTTTGCCGTAGAGAACTAATTTTCTGTATTCCAAGGTAGTTGTGTAGTCGTAAGAAGAAGAAATGCTAAGCAGGTAAGTGGACAGTAGAAGGCCTCACTGTTCCAAAATAAGGCAGAAGCTTGAGAAAAGCAGGATGAGCAGCGTGAGAACAGCAAAACAAAGATCACAGGTTCTCAAAGCATAAGAAAGGAGAAATTAAAGGGTTGAAAAAAAAAAGAAAAACTGTACATGTATGGTACAGAGAAGCGTCGAGTAGCTTGCGAACCTGTAGTACTCAGGCAATGAGGAAACAGGGGAGGTGATCAGGCATCGGGTAATAGGGAATAAGAGGCTATGATTTGTTTACTAAAATGCACTCCTGATTGACAGGACGCCTGCCACTGCAATTGTGAATAAAATAGCTTCACAGAAGATCCTGTCTGAAAAAAATTATTTGAGATTTTTCTCACACCGAGGCATCAAGGACAGGGAACAATAGTGATTTCCAGGTAATTTGCTGTGTAACTCTTTTGTCTCACCTCCCCAAAGCTCTCAATTAAATCAGTATTTAAGTTACAGTCAGCTGGTACTAAGAAGTGTACCTAGCCAACTTGCCTTCTGTTAAGGTGAGCCACCAGCCTTGCAGAAGGAGCCAAAACCAGTACCCACAGCAAAACAGCAGAGCAAACTGGAACAGGCAACAAGTATGACAGGCCGTGTACCTATAATATCCACACTCCTGGATAATGAGGACAGTCAGTCAGGAAAGCATGCACACTGGAATAAGAAGCAGGAAACAGATAAACAGCAGAGAAGTATGCAGCACAGCAAGCAAGAGAACAAAACCAACGGACAGAAAAATACTGTCTTTTAAAATAAACAAGCAAACAAATAAATGGGATGTTTGATGCTACCTGCTGTTTAAGCAATTGCCACGGTTATCCCAGGGCTGTTTGGGAGAGATTGCTAAAGCAGTGCACCTCTTCAGAGCTTTTCCCACTGAAATGCCTACAAATTGGAGTCACTAAGGCAGGAGAGTAAAGACTCGCCACCAGTTACAAGGAAAGGAAGGGCACGAAGTTTTATCCAAGAGTTTTATGAGCAGTGGGAATTGCCACTCGTTTCCCTCGGGCACGGAAAAGTCTCAAGCAAAGAATCACGGCTAACCAGATTCAGACCATCAGAAACTATGCTTGTGGTTCACAACATATGTGCAGCAGAGCTTTCCGTAATGATGCTTACACAGCTGAAGCAGATGAAAGGTGAGGTCCAACAAGCCAAGGAAGTGCTCATTTGGATCTCACTTCTCCAACTGCTGCCTTACCAGGAAGGTTTTAGAAACTTCATTATCACTGAGACTTCTGGCTCACTGTCAAATTTGGTTGAAATTGTTTAGAGCTTCAAAAGTTACTGTCCAGAATTTATGACACAAGGATTGCATCTGCTTAATTTGATCAGGAAACCAAGGGCCAAACCTAGACAAAAATAAGATTAGACATGGGAAACAAGGGATGAGACTAGAAAGGAAGGTTGAGAGGCAGAACAGGAAGAAGCAGGAAGAGAAACAGGCCATGGATCTGGAACTAAGAAAGACTGACGTAGGTTTCCTTTCCATGAACATGACCAGAATTAATTCCCTGTCTTTCTGCTGTGGAAAAGAGAGAAAAAGGCATACAAAGCAGAGTGGGAATGAATGGGAACTGCTATAGTTAGTAGAACATGTAAAAGCTTTATATGTTTGTCCTACGGGGCAGGTTCCTCCTGAGGTTCTATATAGGATCCTTTACCACTGGAAACTACTCAGCATACACAGAAATCAAAGCAGGTAACTAATTAGCTGGATACCTTCTTTTCTTGACCATTACCTTGAATTTATTTTTACCCATCTTTTATCCTTTAAATTGAGAGGGGAAAATACTTTGAGTGAAAAAAACAAATACGATTGAAAGTAAAGAATATTGTAGAAGAAATGAGACAATTGCTTCTTTCCAAATCCTTTGCCTCCTTGTTTTCTAGTACCGTTTCTCTCTAGCAAGAATCTTCTTGTGTAGAGAGAAATTCAGAATCAATGTTAAACTAAGCAGTGGTTAGAAGCCTGGAAGCTACCCATCAAAACAGATGATGGCCTGGTTCATCCCACTCAATCAGTAGAATGCACCAGAAATGAATATGGAGCACTGCATCAACATATGTAAAGACAAAAGTTCACTGAAGACAGGAGACTGGAACACATAGTGAAGCCAATCTTTGATGCCTCTATTATCCAAGCTTCAGATGTCCACTGGTATCACAGAAATGTGTATTAAAAAAAAAAAAAAAAGAGAAACATGCAAACAAACAAAAACTCCTGAACTAGTCTGCATCTTTATTTCTCTCTCAACAAACCTTGTCATGTTATATTTGAACATCCACAAAGAGCGCAAAGATAATTTTTATTAATTTTTGTTTGGGAACTCTTTGCTTTCTCTCTCAGAGTGTCACATTAGATCAGGATTAAATTACACTTTTCAGGCATATCTCATACAAGGTGAAAGGGGCTGGGGCAACAATGGGACTGCAGGGGCTGTGTGGGGTGTCGCGCTGGGGATTAGACGTAAGGCACCACAGGTTTTAACTGAGGCTGGGGGGGCTCTCCCTCCCATCTCCCTAATGGAGGAGGGCTCCCACAATCACAGCTAAGCTATAGTAACAATTGTGCAAGCCTGCCCTGTTTCCTTCTTCTCATGAAACATCCCAAGTCACTTCTGTGCCAGAATTTGGTAACCCAGGTTAGACCCTGACTGCTCGGCTTCAGAGCTTCCCGGGACAGGCTGGGCCACAAACTGTGTGAATTTACTCATTTTCTGTCTCTCACCAGGGGTGCTGGAGACAGCTGTAAGGAGGTGAGGTGGTGATCTGTGAAAACTGTAAATCCACATAAATGCTGCATGGTGGTGGTGTGTTAAAAACTGTAAATCCACATAAATCCTGCAAATTGGACGTGGGACAAGGTGCTTGTGAGAGGTGCTCTGCTAGCATAAGTTTCAAAAAATCTGAATAAAAGTGGTGGTACCTGTAATTATCTATGAAAAAGGCAGTGGAATTTTATGGAAAAGCTTGGTCTGCTATGATTGCATTTGGTACTGCAGACCAAAGGCAGCCAGAAGTTGGCAGTTTCAGTGTTGATCTCCTAAAGTTTTTTGTGATTGTTACTGGGGAACCAATTCCCTGCCTAACTGGCCTACTGGAACATCTGGGCAGATTGCAGAACAGAGCAGACGAACCAAAACGATCAATTAAAGTCAAACGGTGATAGGAAAAAGGTGTCGCCTTACGCTCTTTTGTCTACGCAAGCTCAAGCAATTGCTGCTAGCGCCGCCGACACTGCTCCGCTGTGCTGCCAACGCCTCTGGGCTGCTCCTCTCTCTCCCCTTCTGCACCCCCGGCTGCTGATCCCGATCGTGCTCCGCGAGCTCCGTTAAAGGAGTTGGTCCTCCCTCCGCGTGCGTGTGCCTTTTAGCGTGGCAGGCTCGGCGGCGTGACAGCAGCAAGCGCCGCAGCTACAGGAGGGCCCTGGAAAAGCATTACAGATGATTAGAAGTATATTTAGAGCGTATGATCTGACGTGGACAGACGCTTCTCAGCCGCCAGAGGCTTTGTTGACGGGGGACGGATGAAACGATCGAGTTCGGCCCAAGACGAGCGAGTGGCCGCAGCCCCGCGCGGCGCAGCCACGTGTCTGGGCCAGGAGCCAGGCTGCAGGCCCCAGGCGCGGCAGGGCTGGCACGAGTGGGCTAGTAACTGCAGCGAGGGGGCTACTAACTGCGGCGGGGGCAGCGGGACAAAGAACAGCACGTTGGACACGGGCAACAGGCTGTCAGCAAGAAACGGGAACACCCCTCTGCTTTTCTAACTAGGCTAGGGAAACAGCCGCCGATGTCTGGGGGAACAGATCCTGAAGCAGAACAAAACCAGCCCCAGGTTGTCTCATTATTTGTAGATCAAGCAGCCCCAGGTACCAGTAATTATTCTGCAGAACATTTCCCAGGATGGCAAGGTATATCAATGGAAGAAGTAACAAGCATAGCCACGTTTGCATATAATTAAAGGAGGAAAAAGCAACTCGGCAGAGGAAACAGAATGAAAAAGCAAGCCCCCTGGCAGCAGCCTTACTTGGGAGGGACACTAAGGGGAGGCAAGTAAGAAATCAGAGAAGCAGAGATCAGGGCAGAGGTCAAGGAACACCAGAGAATTGCTGCTGATACTGCAAGCAACCAGGACACTGGAGACGAGAATGCCCCGTTACGCTGGGCAGGGGACCTAAGACCATAGTTTAGGGAAGCCCTGCAGGGCAGGGGATGGAGAGAGGACGATAAGGAGTTTCCAGACCCCCAAGCCCCAGCAGTGGACACCAAAACAGAAATACACCTCCCAGGCAGATCCTGGGAATCTATATTAGATATAAAAATTGGAAATAAGGTTTATGCATGTTTAGCTGATACTGGGACAACTTACTCCACCCTAACCAATCTCCCAGAGAACTCAAAGTGACAGGAAAAGTAAACATAGTAGTTCCAGAAGGAAAACAAGTAAGTGTTTGAAAGATAGGCCCATTTGTACCATTACACCTATCAGTAGACCTTTATTGTTGTTGCTGTTGTTATTGGAATCAGCATCTCCAGATTTGTTAGGGTGGGACTTATTGGACGTAGTGCATAAATTACAAACAAGATTGGTATGCATTCCTGAAGGTATAACTTTCAAACTTCTGATAGAAAAATGTTCCAAAAAAAATGATGGTTACAGGCCAGGAGAAAATAAACTACATCCCTCAGGAGCTGAAAGGCATACTGACATCTTTGTCTGCAAGAAGTTCAATGGATGTGGGTCTACTAAAGTCATCAACCCCACTTATGTTGGAAACAAAGGGAGGGAAACCTCCGTTCTTGAAGGAGCATCTGTTGTCACGAGGCTAAAGAGGAAATAAGGCCAGTGACTGAGAGTTTTTGAAGAAGGGAATTTTAACTCCCTCGTGAACCTCCCTGTAACACACCATCATTACCAGTGAAGAAGCCCAATCCTGGCCCAGAAGGAAAGCCGGTTTTCAGATTTGTGCAAAACCTAAGGGCAAGTAACAATGGGTAGAATACCCCACCCAGTAGTCCATAATCCATCAATTATACTAACCTTCTCCATGGCAGATGCTAAACATTTTTCTATAAGTAATTTGTGTGCACTTCCTTTAGCATTTCAATACACATATCAATATATATTTGCCTTTAACATGGGAGGGGCAACAAATGATATAGATGAGATTACCGCAGGGGATTGAAGGATCACCTCCAATATTTCCAAAGACATTAGTTACAGACTTGCCGAATGTTGAATTACCAAATAATTCTGCACTGATTCAATATGTTGATCATCTGCAAGTTGCTAGTTCTAATCAGGAAAACTGTAACATTAGAAAGGCTTTACTGGTTTCTTCAGTTAAAAAAGGCCACCACGTTTTTCCCAGCTAAATCTCACAGGGAAGAAGTAGAATATATAGGATATGTATTATCTGGAAAAGGTGGTGGTGTGGTTTAACCCAGCCAGCAGCTAAACACCACACAGCCGTTTGCTCACCCTCCTTCCTCCCTCTCTGGGATGGGGGAGAGAAATGGGAAAGTGAAGCCTGTGAGTTGAGATAGAGACAGTTTATTAAGACAGGAAAATAATAATTATGATAACAGTAATGATGATAATACTACTACTAATGATAATGTGTACGAAACAAGTGATGCACAGTGCAATTGCTCACCACCCACTGACCGATGCCCAGCCTAACCCCGAGCAGCCGGCCCCCCACCCTGCTAGCCACCCCTATCTATTGCTCAGCATGACCCCATACGGTACGGGATGCCCCTTTGGGCAGTTGGGGTCAGCTGTCCTGGGTCTGTCCCCTCCCAGCTCCTGCTGCACCACAGCCTGCCCGCTGGCAGGACAGAGCGAGAAGCTGAAACGTCCTTGGTTTGGTGTAAGCACTGCTCTGCAACAATTAAAACATCGGGGTGTTATCAGCACTCTTCTCATCCTAAGCCAAAACATAGCACGCTACCAGCTACTAGGAGGAAAATTAACTATGTCCCAACTGAAACCAGGACAGGTGGAAAAATATCCAATTAGTGAATAAAAACCATTCAGGATATGCTTAGGCCTCTAACAAAGAAACAGGTTAGAACATTTTTAGGAGTCGTAGGATTTTTGCAGATCCCTATCTTTGAAGAAACAGCCACACCATTGGTAGCGTCCACACAAGCAGATGCTGAAGAACCACTGAAATGGACTTCAGATCTGAAGAAAGCATTTGATGACAGCACGTGCACTTAGGATGCCAAATTATAGTAAGCTGTTCCTTCACACACTTGTGTGTGAAAGGAAAGGAGTGTCCTCTGGTGCTAAGACTCTGGGCAGCCAGATGTGCCCCCAGTGGCTTACCACCCAGCCCAGTTGCACCCAGTTATTAAAGTGACAAAGGAATGTATTAAAACAATAGCCTTGGAAGACTGATGGCAGAAAAATAGGGGAAGATTGTGTTAGGACACCCACTGACTGTAAACACCCCACATGATGTCGAACTGAGGATCACTAAATTGTCACATGTTGAGTTTTCAGAGACTCCAGCAGTACGAATTGCTGTTGCTGACAGCAGAGAAGCAACACCTTGAACCTGGGTGATGGGGAACCACATTGTGACTGCACAGAGGTCACCCAAAATTGAGAAGAGGTAAGAGCAGACCTTACAGACATGCCCTGCCAACTCCAGGCTTTTGTAGGCCGATCACCTTGGGATCAGAAGTAACAGGGTATGCCGCCCTCCTGACTCAGCACAAGGTGCTTATTAATGGCAGAGCCTGTTTCTCCCAGACACGATGCTCCAGCAGCCGAGTTGGTAGCCCTGGCAGAAGCCTGCAGGGAAGCACAAGGGAACAAAGTGAATAGCTACAGGGACCTGAAGTATGCTCTTGTACCCATCCGCCACGCTACAGGACAGGACAGTTGTGGAAACAAGGGCAGTTTGTGACCTCCAGAGCTCCAGCAGTGGCTGGAGAGCAAATGCTGAGCAGATCAAGGATTTGTTAGAAGCTATCAGCCTCCCAGAAAAGACCTCCCAAAAAAGCGTGATGCATCCAGCAGCGCACAGTGAAGAGCAGACTCTTCCAGCTGGCAGTGCAGATGGCAGGCAGTCAAGCTCCCATTAAAAGATGTGGTGACCGGGTCTGGAGCTCCAGACAACATCGACTCCGAGCAGGGCAGCCATTTCACAGCCCAGGTTTCAAAAAGCTTACACGAAACATCAGCTATCACCCAACAACTGCATAACCCTACCACACGTAATTGTTAGGAAAAACTGAAAGAATGAAACAGGGCCTGAACCGTTCCGTGTCTAAAATTTGTGCAGAACCCAGTCTGATATGGCCAGATGCCTCACCAGTCACTTCAATGCACAGAAGACAGAGGCCAAACCAGAGAGTGTTAACACCAGCTGAGGTATCATTTGGGAGAGATCTGCAGGTTCTGAATGCTTACACTGCCACAAAGACCAGCTTGTTGGATGGGGATGAAAGGTTAGCTCAGTGCGGTGGAGCTCCAGAAGAAGATAAAACCCTCCCAACACCAAGCTCAGCTACAGCAACCAGTGCTGTCAGGAGGGAAAATGCACCTCTGTGAACCAGCAGATTACATGCAGGTGAAAGCACATGAAAGGAAAAGCCAGTTAAGCCCAAGGTGGGAAAGGCTCTTTTTGGTGTTGTTAACTTTCTTTTCTGCAGTATTTGTAATAGGGCAAAACACTTGGATACATCACTCTCATGTGAAACTTGTCACGACAGGAGAAATCAAGAATCTGTTAAAAATTAGACTGAAAAAAAAAACAAAAACAAAAAATGTGTGGTTCAAGGTAAGTAAAATATACTTAACAATATTACGATGAATGTCAAGACTGTATTTACTGCTAGCAGTATTACTGTTAATTCTTAGTCATCGTTGAGAATAAAGGCAAAGGGAAAGATTAATGCTACTGATTTATGGAAGCAGACAAAAACAAAAGCAACTTTCCAGTTAGGGGTGAGCTGAGACAGACTGTAAGAACAAATACAGAATAATGATTGGATTAGGTTAGGAAAACAAAAAACACCCTCCTATTATTCCATAATCAAGAGCTGACAAAGCACTGTGAAAAATGCTGTTTGAAGATGGGATATTCAATTCCAAATTGCTCATTAATCAAGCCATTTTTATAAAGCACCACTATGATATCTTTAAGAAATATTCACCCAAAGCTATAGTATCAACACATCCTATTGTAACTGTTAATTTTGTTGTAGTTCTGTTGAATTTAATGACCCTGCTGTTTCTGTGTGCTGCTTGCTCACATGTGAATATGCAGGACCCATTTTCGAAGTGCTCATGCATCAGTATTGAAGAAGATACAGGCCTGGAGCTTCCCCCACAAAGAAGTGGGGACTGCAGGGAGGAGGTGAACTGCTCTGTTCTGCCCTGCTCTGTGTGAATTGCTCTGCAGGGAAGAGCGGCCTGTTTCACCTGGAGTTTGGCACCGCTTGCTTTGTCTCTGCCAGTGCCACAATCACTGGTCCAAGCATGTTGGTGGATGCTGGAGGAGCAAACCCACAGTGTGATGAGACACCCAAAGTCCCGTTTGAGCAAACTTTGGATAAACTTTAGTATCAACTTTGCAAACCTGCCTGTTTCCTCCTTGTTACGGAATGTCCCAAGTCACTTCTGTAACGCACCTCATTCAAAATCCAGTACTTAAGAGCGTTAGCTCCAAACACGAGGCAGGTTTCAACTCTTTCTTCTTCCTAGGGCAATGAAGCCAAAATTTTCTGAAAGTGTCCTTACTATCATATCACAGTGTACTTAGTGCTAAATCTTTTAACCTCTTTTGTTTTCTGTTATAAACAGATATTAAGAGGAACTTGGATTAAAAATTACTTCGTAATTGAGAAATAATACTCCAAATACAAATATAGGCAGCAAAAATAGTCAGGAGATTTTTAACAGAACACCCTCCCCACCCTTCCAGCCATCTCAGTGCACTGAAAAGAGAAAGAGGAGAGACTGGTGACACCCTGCTGACACCCTGCCAAAATAGTTTTGAACTAGTAGGCAGATATCCCATCCCTCAAATGTCTTAGCCTCCAAGCCGTAACATTGGGAAGTACTTCTCGCTGCTAGCAGTTTTGAAACTAGTTTCAAATAACTATTCTCTAATCAAAATTAATTATCAAATTTGCCCCAATTTCAGAATATTTTTGTGGTTTCAGTCCCTTTAACATTTATAAAATCATTCCCTGTCTTTAGTTTTACCACATTGGAAAAGTTGCATTTTTTTTTTCTGTTAGACAGCAAATTCTAATAGCTACCTTCCTTCTTTGTACAAAGTACAGGCACTGCTATCTGTAAAATAACATGTTTAATAACGAGAATCAATCATCCAATCCACTGCTACAATCCAGGCTTCCAAGTTTCCACACAGACTGCTTACAGTGTGTCTCTGTATAGGTTTGTATGCACAGGGGGAAGAGTAGATAACTGATATTCCATAATAGATCTCTACATAAACCCTCTTATTTCAGGCTAAGAGTGATGTGGATTAAGCTAAGCAGAAAAAAAGCTCTCAAAACACAGAATAAGCGTGTCTTTGCAAAGGAGCTCATGCAGAATAGATATCACTACACCATTTTGCAATACCTTCTGCCTGGAGGCATTTCCTAAGCTTTCAGTTAAAAAAAAATAATAAAATGCTGGTAGTCCTCCCATCAAAGGTATCAAAGGAGAATACATTATAAAACATTTAGGGTGGTGTGACACATACGACAGAAGTGGTACTTTTTCTGGTAACTAAGGGCACAGGAAACATTTGTGTGTGTTCTTGGGTGCCAGAGGATGACAAAAAGCAAAGACGGCACCTACAGGAAATCCACCCAGTGGAATGTAAGAAAAGTCCAACACGATCCCAAGTACAATGGCATGCCTTGGGCTCAACTAAAAATGTTATGGAATGTACTGAACTATCTGCTTCTTTCATTGGTTTAAGACCCTTAACGGTACACTACCAGCAATATTCAAACCAGCAAATACACAGGTTCTCACATAATACAATTTCAGAGTTGAGTACAGTTATTTGACTTTAATTTGCTATTGTCATTCATTCCTTGCTGCTGGTAGGTCCAGGAGTAGAATAAGAACCTGAAGAAGCGAAGGGAAATTATGTTAGCCTCCCATCCTATTGAGACAATTACAGCTATAATCAATTTTGTCTTATGCTGCACGACATATTAGAAATTGTGTACATGTGCTATTGATCCCATAATAAAACACCTTGTAATGAAGCCAAACTCTTAATTTTCTGGAAGACTGGACATTTCAATATGGGTGGCAACTAAGTCTGTAACATGATTTGCTCTCCATGGAATACCAACTTGAAGATGAACTTATTTTGACAGTACCTCCAGTTGTGATAATGCACCTGCTCAGGCAATCTGCTCGACTGTTGCTTTTGGCAAATGGAGAGTTCTGGCTTATCCTGTGGCATCACTGTCCACGACTGTGTTTTATTTTCCCAAAGGTGACAAGCAGTATTTATTTTTGCAGATAGTGTCCACAAAAAAGCCTGTACTGTGGGATCCCACTGATCAGATAAAATAGTATGTATAATAACCTGCTACCGTAATTACACTCTTTGGACAGAAGTGTGTTCCTTATTTAATGGATACCTCTGACTGCTCCTCACCTATTCAGCAAGCATATAATAAAGTGCAGAGAAATGCAGCTTCTGTATATCTGAAGGGCCAAACCACCACATCACTGCAGACAAGATGGATGATAGGCCACAGCTTGCATGAACACTTGAAACCTTGTAGAATAGTTAATTAAGACTTAACCCAAATTAGGCTTACAAACATAAACACACAGCACAGGCTGACATACAAGTGAAAGCTAAAAAACGAAGCCTGTTGCAATTGTTGGGTTTTATTACATGCACGACATCATCAACTGCAGAGACAGAAACCTGTTAAGCTGTCACCAGTTTGGAAATCATCAGGGAAGTTTTGAATTCTACTTTGACAGAGTAAAACATTGCTCTTATAATTCAGTAAAAAGTCCAACCGACTGGACAAGAGGTAGGCAAAACTGCAAAGATCTCTTGATTTGAAATGCCTTTGATTAACTAATCTTCTGGACAAGGATACCCCCATTGTAATCACACATACTACACAGTAAAATGGTAGCACATGTTCTTAATACTGACAGTCAAAAATCTGAAATTGAATCAATGACTGACAAAATCATCACCTCCTGAATTTGTGAGGGATGATGCCAGATCTATTAGCTGCAGTATGATATAGTGCAACCTCCTCTCCCCATATTTTTCCCCCCTTTCCCCTCCCCCGGACACAAGCTTCTTTCTCTAACTTCAAGAGTACCTAGATTTCATATAACCACACAAGAACCATACAAGCCTCTTTAATTGCCTAACATGAAAGGGATTTTTGAAGGTATGGAAAATGATAACTGAGAATAAGGAAGTCAAAGTGGAACGCTCTGTCCTGGGTAACAAGCTCCACTCATTATTGTTAACAGGCAAAATCTACTTCAAGAATTACTCCAGCCTTTGAATACCACCCCCACCTTGAAGTTCCAGGGTCTTATCTGCATTTCACCTGCCACACTGCACATCTGTAGTTCAGGGCGTGCTTTTTACCAGATTAAAATCTTTCAGGCATACCGAGATTAGTGTCAGGTACATATGAACCCTGTTCAACCTCCTATTTAAGTTAAGTTTATTTCTCATAGCTGTAGGAAACAGAGCAGCTGGTGTCTGCTGTAAGATTTTGGTTGAACATGAAACTAATCATCTGTAACTGATGATTCAGACTGTCCCAAGGCAGATAAAAATAAAGTTATACATAGCTTTTGAAGTTGTTTTTCATTAATAGATCAGAACTGAGACCTTTGAAAATATTTGAGGAAAGTAGCAGAAATAATTAAAAAATGAAGTTACAGCTGAAAAAAATCACATTCATGGATGAGAATGATAGAAGACAGAAGAGATGCGGTCCCTGAAATTTTAGCATTTACTTTTATTCAATTTTGTGCTCATCCTCATCAAATGAGGGGGATTAGTTAAACAAACAAACATGAGATACTTATCTCCTCCTGATGCCTGTTTGACAAAGTGGTCCTAACCCCTGAAAGCCTAAGAAGGAAAGTCAGAGAGACTTCTGCGTTGCTCCTCTAGGAGCAACAACGTTCAGCCAAGCCAGATGGGGCCTTCGTGTGAGGTCCCGTGGCCTAGCCCTGTGGTAAAGGTCTCTGTGCTCTTTCAAAAACTTATAGAAAGGAAGTCCTCTCCTGCCCAGACAGTACAGAAAAAGCACTCCACAGCAAATGCTAAAGGTAACAGACCTCATTGTGGTGTAACGCCAGGTCTGGGGAGGTTTTTGGATCTGAAAAAGAGTGCGTTGCTTCTTTAAAACTACTTCATTCAAAATAATTGTAAATAAATAAAACTTACAAACTTGATGATCCAAGTAACTGGCTCTCTGTTTTTAAGCTTTATATTATGATGAACGGAAATACACCAGTTTTCTAACTACAGTTAAAACATAACTCTAAAAAACAGTCAATATTAATGCAAAATATGTATAAATAACTATCATAAACCAGTTTAACCGAAATTGTTTAAGACTTTTTGTACAACTACACCATAAGTCATTCAGTAGAAATATCTTTAATATTTCTTGTATAAAAACACAATGATTAGGAATCTAATCAGGTATTAACAAACATGTAAAGGTACAAAGGCCCTCCTGCTAGCTGAAAGAGGGGTAACAGACGAGACAAATGGTGCATTTATTTTTAAGTCTGTTTTGATGCATAAAGGAGATGAGAATGATTTATTGAGGAAAAGAAAAACTACAAATGTAATACAAGATTAAAACTGTCTTCTCGCACTAACCACTGGCACCAGCTACAAAGGCATGAGTACAAAGGATGTCTTCAAGAAGCAAGGAGTCTCCTCCAGTCAAAACCCAGGCACTATTAGGAAATCAGTAAGGGGGCTGAAGAAACATGTTATTAGGCACAAAGATGTGGTTTGTCAGATTTTTATTTTTACTTCTTGACAAAGTATCTTGCAGCCAGGGATGCAGAGAATCCAGCTGTTTAATTACTTAATGTTTATTAAAGCATTTACACACAGCTCATGCATCAAGACATACAACTATCAGCAATACTACCACCACTGTGAGGTCTGTCAGTGACGGTAATGGAGGTGCTTTGGTGGCATTTGCAACACTGACAGCAATGCCATACGCTAAACCAGCGTCACCAACCGTTTTACTAATATTTTGTTCCCCATGTGGCTGATGAATTTCCTTACTGCGGTAAGTGATTTATCTTAGGTCTTTATGATGCTGTTGACTCAAGGAAATGACATGATTAGGGTTTATATTAATCTCTGTGTTACTCTAGCAAGCTTGTATCTGTCCTACACAGTGACTAATTGGAGTCATATTCAAATGTGCAGAACGAAAACAGAACTTAAAGACTTAAAAGGCATCAGCTCAAAGCAAGAATTCAATCTTCTGCCCTGTGAGCCTGAGTACAGTTGTCTGGCCTTCCCTAATCTCTGAAGTCAGATAAATATTCTGAAATTCCATCCTCCTGGATGAATGAGCAAATAATTACTGATTTGGAATGGATCTCCTTCCAAAAGGAGACAAAGCCATGCATGTGATCATGAGTGAGAAGAATAAGCTAATACAATCATACATATAAGCAAAAGAAACTAAAAAAGATGCCCTAACCAGTTTAATCAAGGAAGTGAAACTCTGAAGACAAGTAAGCAATTAAAACGATCTCACCGAGAGACGTAAGAAATGACTGCAGGCATTCCTTGTATTTTAAGGCTTGAAGGAGAGGGTAAAAATGCAGGGTAAAGGTGGAAGTACAGGCACAAACACATAGCCCACCCAAATTGTTCCTGTATATACATACAGAGTGAAATTTACAAATACATTATTTTTTCCTTCTCCAAGTATCAGTATTTTAAGATGGTAAATAAGACAGAGTTGAAATTATTACTGTTTAATATAAGAAAACAGTACTATCCAAGCACTTCAACATTAACTCTACAGGAATTTTGTAAACCAGATATAAAATATATTTAGAAATTAAAATGTTATTAAAAATTCCTTTAGAAAATTTTTAAGTTTCATCTGACCAGAACAATAAAACTCACGAGATAATCCGGTAAGGAAAAGAATACCATCTATATAGTAAAGACTATTCCAGTTAAGAGAGGCACACTGTATATGTAATACAAATTGATATTTCAATAGAAGAATGCTTCACCTTTTTCCATTCAACTTTACCCAGTCATATTTTAAATGCCCTTGAATGTGAAATATGAAGCTAAGGTTTAAGAGAAGTCTTGCAATTTCAATTAAATAACATATTCAAGTTGCTATATCTTGAAGCAAACAGATACCACAGAGGAAAGCCTAGATACTTCTACACAGATCTTCATGGCCCTTTTCGGCAACAGGTGTTAAGAGATCACTGAATAACTCCACGTGAACAGTGTCTGATTCAAGAAGAGGCACTAATGTGGGAAGCTATGAAAAGGTTGCATATAACAGTATAATTCTTATTCCTAATTTTTACTTTATTTACTTGTATTTTTGAAAAAAAAATCATTTTCATGACTGCATCTGTAAGACCACTAATCTTTGAAGCAATACTGAACCAGCATTAAGCATATTACAAATAAAAACACAACACTGCAAATAATTTCACCGCCCTCCCAAAAATAAATTTGCAGGCATCCCATCTTTGTCTTACAATAACAGTGTAACCACCACATGAAATATAAAACTACAGAGAGCTGAAACCAAAGTCAGTTTAAATTGTTAACAGAAGAAGTTAACATCTCCATCCTATGTAACAGTTCTTATATACCATCGGGATGCAGAATCCAGGCTTCTTTTTTCCTGCTAGCGATACTAATGCTCTCCACCTCACGGAAAATTTACTGTCAGGAAGCATCTTTTCTGTTGTAATGCCCTTAACAAAATACACAAAAGGCATTACAAGCTATTTACCATCCTTTCTCAGATTCTACATAGAAATTTGGGTTTCAAAAACAAAATTGCTCTCCTTTGGTGCAATGTTTATAGATGCTTTGAGTCTGTTGCACAGTTCTCATTCTCCTTGTATCTTCCCATTACAGAACATTTGTCTTTTGTATTGTAATTCAGTTGTAAACCATAAGCAGAAGAGACTTATTTTGTTACTTCTGCCTAACATGTTAGAGCCTTAATTCATATGTGGAGCTCCTACTGTAATTTAAATATAAAATACTGTAGCCTAAATCTTTTTGCCATTTAGTATTTTCTGCATGGCATGACATGTCTGACAAATTCCTACTTCTATTTATTTTTCTTTCAGATTATGTTATCAAATACACATTTCTGTTGTGGAACATACTCATTTTAATATTAATAGTATTATTAATATATATTAATAATTCCTTTGTAAAACTTGGTGCTACTGTCATAGCATACCATCATTAACAGCATCAAAATTGCTCACCATGGACAGGACCAACACTGACTTTAAAGAATTTCCTCAGAATTTCAAATTTGAGCTTAAAAAGCCCAACTATGGAACACAGAGTTCAATCACCTGCATACTTACCACTAAATTAGCATAATCTTAAGGATACCTGCATAATAACAAGCTTTCCCTAATATACATTTTCCCTAAGGTGTAGACAGGATAGCTGAACTTCTCTCAAGTAAAAGGATACATTTCTCTTCATTTAGGTCTAACTAGATGCAAGGCTGAAGTAATCCTTTCTATATAATACTGTCACAACAATGTTGTTTCATTATTGAACATCTTCTGGAAGACCCAAGATTTCAATTGTGATGAGGACATTATACCAGATATGACCACTGTCATGAATTTCCTCTGAATTTGGGATATGTCTTACAATCTACGTAGAAGATGCTCTAATGGATGATAGAGAGTTCAAAAGCACACACTATAGCATCTTTTCTAGAATTTCTACTGGCACGTAATATTTTATTCACAGATACCAAGTTCTTCTATAATGGGTAACTCCTGAAAGGAACATCTCATCTTCTTATTTACCACTTTATATCAAAATCTCTTTATTATTTACTTGTGGCTTCTACTATTACTGCTGATAAAGCAAGAGGATTAAGCGATCTGTATGAAAAATATAAAATCAGACATGCAGGGAAAACAATTTATATTAGAACTAAATATTTCTAACTATCATCTGAGAGTTGTGAAAATAGCTACTCTGATTATATGAATAACATGGGCCAGTTTTTAAGATCTCTGTTATAACATAAGCCCAACCTCTTTGGCCTCAGATATTGTACTTGTTTTCACAGGCATTGTTTTTCTTCAAACCTTCACAATGTGTACATATGTGTTAAAGAAACTTTAAGTCATCCTTATGCCCAATTAAATCTGCATTATTCTGAATTCAGAAACATTCTGAAATGTGTTTATTGGACAATCCTCAGAAGGCAGCCTCTAATATCTTAACTTTTTTTTTTTTTTTTTTTGCTTTATTTAAAACAAGGAGAGACTTACCCCGGCAGAGATGAGATTATCAAAGACTCATTGTACTCCATTAGACCTGTTATCTACCGTAAAGAAAACAAAAAGCAAGGGCAACAACCTCAGTATATGCTCATTCTTACTGCCAATATTAAAAAAATATATATACAAATAAGGAAGACGTTAAAGCATATAGTTTCATATATTCTCTTTTTTCTTACCTAAAAGAAACCTGTCTTTCAAACACATTGTACAACTATTAAGGAGAAAGAGACAGAACTCAGAAGTGAGTCTTGCATGAAACTGCCACTGTCTCATGAAATTCCCTAATCAGTATTGACTTATCCAACCCACAGCTTGAAAGATTGCTAATGGAAGTAATAAACAAAACAAAACATAACTTGAAATCTACACTACAAGTGAGGGAAGCTGTGAAAATACTGCCAATTATCAAACAATAAATATAGCACAATTTGTGCAGTCACTGACAGAATCAAAATAAGACAATCACTAGAACAGACAGTGTCTAGCCTAAAATATGCTTTCCTGGTAAATTAAAGATATATCACAGTCATAAGCTGTAAAGTATATTACAGATACCCATTGGTTCAGAAAACAACTGTAATAGGGTATTAACCAGAAGCAAAATACTGCATGAAATCACAGTGTGTTACCCAGTTTTTAGTCAAGAAATACTTTCTACACTCTTCTACGGAGATGAGGTGGAAGAAGACATCAGAAAGGAAGCTGCCTCAAGTGGTTCAGTAATGTAACCAAATGCCTGTCTGGATTTTTGCATATTAGAGGTGGAGAGATTTAACTAAGCAGGTATCTGAAGATGTGATACGGAAACGACACATATCTGCACCAGTGTATATACTTCTGTGTTAGAGAGAAATGAGAAGCAATCACTCATTTATTTATTTTTAAACCAATCATTTCCTCTCATTAGTTTGCCTACTTTAACCTGTTCTCCCAGGGGCTCCAAAAGCATATCTGCTCCAGATTCCAGTGCTTGAAGCCTTCTGCTGCCTGGCTTCTCACACGTAAGTCAAGAATGTAATTACATGACTCTAACGTTCTTGTCAACACAACTGGTTCCCATTTGTTCAAAAGCTCCATTCAAACCTCACCTTGTTTGTTTTTAACTACTTGTTATGAGACTGAGTCAACAACTAAAGCTTTCACTTCTGATGCCAACTCCCTACTTACTTGGAGGGCACTGAAGTCAATCCTGGCTTGGAACCATGTAGCTCAGGGTTTGTCTATAGAAAATCGCAACAATTCAGCTTAAACTTGTCTATGCACCAGCTTGCAAACCCCTGTGCAAAACACTTCATTTTAATTCAATGTTGGCTTAAGCTTTTTCTTTTCTTCTCTTCCACCCCCACCATTTTTTTTTTTTAAAAGGAATTACATCAGTTGAACCTGAGTCAAAAAACAGACTGAAATACAGGTATCTATTTGGACTTTTGCACTTAAGTTTCCTTAGTTAAAAAAGCAGACTTCTGTTTTTAGCCCCTGATAATAGACTTGCCTCTTGTCACCACCTGCATCCAACACCAATGAACAGCCCCACTGTCCCCAGGCAGGTCCACACTTCTGGCTCAGCACACAGGAAAAAGAGGAAGACATGGTGAAGTAGGATGAATGGGATAAGTTAGATAATAAGCACACAGGGGAAGCTGAAGTTCCACTTTGTGTTTGATGGACGTGAAGATTTGCAATTTGGGTGTGTGGTGGAGAAAGTATATGGCTTAAGTTTAAAATGAACATAAACATCTGCAGGTGCATGTTTGGATGGGACAGGTAAGTATAAGCACTGGACTGCTTACACTAGTTTGGAACACAGGAATATGCAGCAGAAAAGCTCTGGTTTTGTGTGGTTAGGAAAAACATGATCCTGGATGCCAGAAGTTACATCTGACGACCACATACCCGTGAACTAGGTTAGGAATGCCCTGGCCATCATTTCTGCAAGGATTTCCTTTCCATGTTTTAATACACTAGCAGTTTTCTTGAATCTTTGTACCTACTCAGCTGCTATTTTCCATTCTCTGCCAAATACGTTGTCTTGCCTTTCCCTCTGCTTTTATGTTTAGCATTAGTCAATTATCTAATTTAAAGCATTTCATGGCAAGCCTCTTCATAAGCATCGTATTTTGAAGGTTTAAGGATATTTTGCAAAAGCTTGTAGAAAATGCTATACAAAATAAAATTAAATTACTTAAATTATTTAATAATGGAATAATTTAACAGTAACGTGTCAGATTTGATTTATTTAAAAAAATACAAAACCAGTTTATTTTAAAAACATTCAATATATAGGAAAAATACATAGGAAATAGACTTTTTGATTGTTTAAAATCAAACTCTGAAGGCTAGAAGTGACATGTAGAAGTTTATTTCTGTATCACTATAAGAAGCTACCTTCCATTGTATCCATGTTCATGCACAAACAAATGTTTACGTACAAGTTATACATATGCATATGTATGTGAAATCTATCAATAGGTATAGAAAGCCAATCCAAATTATCTAAATCAATACTATGAAATAGTGGAAAGAAGTGGAATAGGTGAACAAAACATACATAACACACACACACGTATCATTTCATGTGTATGTTAGATTATAGATCCAACAACATTGGGTCTACACAAGTAGATCTATCAATGAAAGATTTAAAAGATAAAATCTTAGTATGAACTGCAGTCTTGACCTCGGGCCCCTATAGCATTTGCATACTATACATATATGAATACCCATTTTTATATATTTTTTTTTTCTGTCACATGTAAAATCTATCAACAGATGCAGAAAAACAATCCGAACTACCTAACTCAACGCTGTGAGACTGTGGTAAGAAGTGGAATAGGCGAACAAAACATATTGTTACATGTATTTCAATGTTCATAGAATCTGAAACTAAGTCAACTGACAGAATTGATTTCTGTGGTTAAAACTAATAAATCAAAGTCACAATGTAGTTAAGACATAAAAATAAAGGACAAGCAGTTTTATTCCTTTCAAAAACTAAGAAAGTCCTGCCCTGTTGCATGCTGGCAGAAGCTCTACTGATAATAACATACTGACTTCATCTGAACATCTTTCACAGATGCATGGTCTAAATTTTTATATGACGATGAAAACACAAGTTCTACAAAAGGATCTCTTTACCAATGAGATATTTTAAAAATTAAATGTCAGAAGTGATTATCAGCTGCAATGAAGGAGGATTACCCTTGCCTTTTTGCTACTTTCCTTTATAGCCATGGCATCTTGGTGTGCTCAGAGCAGGGGCTAGAAGGAAAACTGACTGAATTACACTCTACCGTAGCTCTGCCGCTCTGCTGGACAGCTCTATACATACCTGTCACCTAATCATACAGTAATTCAGTCCCTGAGTTTGCTGATTTACCCCATGAACCTGAAATTTAACCACATGTATAAGTTCTGGTTTAGGGACTCTTGTACGTGGATGTTCAAGAGAACATGAATACAGATATCCCAGAAAAAAATGCATGTTGGATGATCTAAGCCTACATTCGTAAACACACCATTGTTATTTTCACCTTCTCGTCACGAGGCATGCTGAGCTCAGTTCAGCAGCTGTTGTTACATCTATATCAATTTCTGAAGTCACTGAAATGCGTGTCACAGCCTGCATGCAATAGTAAACACGGTCCTTTATCAATATTAATTCTAATGAGAGACTTCCTACTTCAAGGCAGAGTAAACTGCTTTTTTAACCATATTTTCCCCCCAGAATTATAATGTTTGCTTTGCACTATGCTGCTCGGAGTACAGGCTAGCTATTTTGAAGAAACGCACTTTAAAGTAATCCTGATCAAACAGAAACTCTTCCCAATTGCGGGCACCTTCCCTCCATCCTCCCACATACCACCCAAAAATAACCGAAATTCACACAGCAGATGCAAGACGAGGACTTTTAGAAACAGACCATCCACTGCCATTCTGGAGCATAGCTGAGACTCTAGGTTAGCTACACGGGCTCCAGTCCCTACCAAGGGGCCCTTGTATGGTCAGGGGCATGTGATTATTTTCCCCCTGCTCATTTGCTCGTGTCCTGCAGCGACACAGCTCAACCTTTTGTTGGGTGAGCGCTGTGAGCACTGGGCTGCACCGGCGGAGTGCCGAAATACCACGTTAGGGACTGCTGGCGCAGGCAGGACAGCAAACAAACCCCTTACGAACCTGCACCACTCGCAGCAGAGCAAGCAGGAGGATCTCGCGGGTCCCGGGCATAGCTTCGCGTGAACGGACTGACTGTCTATAGAGGGAGAAAGCAGGGAGCCTGCAGAAAACCACCCCAAAACCACTCGGGCCAGCTCACCCCGCGGTGGCCCCGCAAGCTGCAGCGGCTACTTCCCGAGAGAGCCCGAACCGGCCGCCCTGCGTGCCGGAGGGGAGGCACCCGTGTCCCTCCCGCACTTCGCAGCGGCACCCCACCGAGCCCTGCCCGCTCGGCACGACCCCGGAGCCGGCGCCAGGAACCGCGGCCACGTCGCTACCACCCGGGGCTGCTTTCACTTCCTCGGCCAGGAGATGGCCGTGTGCCGCCACCCCAGCCCACCCCATCCCGCCCCTGGCAGCGCGGACACCTACCCACAGCATCCCACAGCCCGGCGGCAGGGGCGGGGAGCGGCCCGTGGCGGCGCGGCTCAGCGCGGCGCGTCCCTGTCCCAGTCCCGGTCCCGGTCCCGGTCCCAGCCCGGTCCTCTCCCCCCGGCGGCTGCGCGCCCCGAGGTGCCGCGGCCCCGAAATGGCCGAACAAAGGCGGCCCCGCTCCGCCGCCGCCGCCGCCCCTCCGATTGGCCGCGGGGCGGGGCGAGCCCAGGCGGGCGGGGGCGGGCGGGGGCGCCGCTCGCCGGTAACCGTGGCGACGGCGGCCTCGCCTCGCCCGCGGCTGGGGGCGGCTGCAAGATGGCCGCCCGGCAGCGCCCGGACACGGGTGGCTCTGTGTTGAGGTGTTCTTGCCCTCACGCTAGGCTCTGGCGGGCGTGTGCCCCCCTCAGAGGCCAACACGCGGTGTGGGGTCTCCCGAGCCGTTGCCTCCTTCGATGAGGTGCCCACCCCTCGTGCCCACATGGCCATGAAGGGGCTCTGCTCATTGAGTTGAGGAACATGGGCCCCGCTGCAAAGATGCAGCGCGATGGGTTTCATCTCAAGTCGGTGACACAGAGCCGGGGTCTTCTGGGCTTGCTCACCGGGCGAGGTGGCCACTCCACATGTGTTTGTGGCCATGTGTAGCCCAGGGACAGTGGCCGTCTCACACAGCAATCCTGTCTCTTTGGCTGTAGGCACCGTTGAACTGTTGTCTATTAAACGTTCCCACACAATTCCAAAGGTTTGGAGAGCTTTTAGAAAAGTGAATAGTATTGCGAGCCTTGACACAAAGTGCCACTTTGTTTATGGTCCTCTCGTGTATCTCCTGCCCCAACAGTCCATGGGGCACAGTCCTCTCTTTGACACTCTCCTCATCAAGATGACGCTCCCTGCATGCACATACCCGTCTTGCACACCGTCATCACTTCACAGCTACCAAAATCACTCACCGGTGTCATCCATAAAGACAGCTGCTTCTCTAGACAGCTGTGTAAGGCAGCACCCCAGTATGGCTTCATTACAGCAACCCTAGCTACTTCCAATATTTTAAAACTTCGTATTAATTACTTTTAAGGGTCATTTTCTAATACTCATTATTGCAGAGAAAAACTTGAAAACATGACTGGGCTGAACACCAGAAGTTTATACACATAAACAAGTTCATCATCTGTTATTCCAACACCAGCTCCATTACTTTCATGAGATGTGTCTAGTAATCATGCGAGTATTAATATTTCAGCACTATGTCTAGATCTCCTTGTACTTAAAGATCTGTTTGTGTACATTTAAAAGTCTGCTTCCCCCTATAAAAAGCCCTGCCCACACAGTCCAATTAAATACCTAATATTTTTCACAGGTATTATTTTAACGCATAATAATCAGATCCGATTGTCTTGTCCTTATAGACTACTTAGTTGCTCTACCCTGAATTATAGCTCAATACTTATACCCTCAATGACCTCAGTATAGATCCATGATCACACAATGAAACCCAACCTCTCAGCTAACATGAAGGTGGGTACATTGGTCAGTGTCTTCCAGTTCAGCCTTTCCGAATGCAGAGCCACGAGCCAGCTATGTGCCAGCCATAGCTACAGCAGGCAAGTGCTAGGATAATAGTGCTAGGATGCAGATGTCTTAGTTGCAGATGCCATGAAAAAAAATGAAATAAGAGCTAAATTCTTCAGCCTCATATTGAGACTTGACAGGTCCTGAGACTTGATCGCTCAGAGTAAAAGCTACTGATAGAAATTGTTAAAAATGTTTAATAATTCTTTATTATATAAAAGAAACAAAGCAAATATTCCAGTCAAAAGGAGGCTAAACAGTAATAAAAATGCATTTACCATACATTTGCACAGTATAAACTGTATACTTTATATTGTGATATGTGATGCACATTTACACGATGTATATATATGTAAGTGAAATGGGCCCATTAGCTTTTTTACTTCTTACATTTAACGCACAAAACACAAGAAATAAAGTGTAAATAGACACTGCAAATATAGCAGCTGATTCAAGTCCAGAGAACCACAGCTTTCACTCTTCAGTAGTCCATTCACAAAAGATCTGAATTTCATGTGGCATCAGTCAAATGAAGGCCTGTTTTCCTCATGACACAATGCTATGTGATTCCATTATCTGCCTGGATGTCCCATTCTCTATTATTTTTTTTCTGAAAAGTTTTCAGTCTGTTGGTCAGCTGCAATCAAATCTGACTCACAGGTGTAGGTCTTGAAAACATAACTGAACTCAAGTCTTGTGACAGACAGCAAAGAGCCAGGTAGATGAGAAGGGCTGTACTAACAAGATGATGTTGGAAGGTGTGGGAGGAAGGGATATTTTCCATCTGTCTGATATGCTGCCAGTTCATCAGTACCAACACAGTGGATAGTCCATCCCACACATGTAATTTAAAATCAGACTCATAATACTGTTTCTTGCCCTGCTGTCACTGCAAAGATGTGGGAAGAAGCTTGTGATAACTCAGAGGGTTTAGTGGATATGAGAGGGAACTAGAAATACTCGTTACAGTGTTATGTTCTGGTTCCTACTACAAGTATTTTAAACCAGTCCATAGTATAAGAAAGCTACAAAACTGGCATAATCTACTACTCAGGTATTTCTGCTAAAAGTGACTGGGAAGCCAGTGTGGCCACACTGCCCTTGTACTTCAAATTCCCAATTGTCAGCACAGCCTTTTTCAAGGCTGTTGCGTTTAGGGGCCTTTCACTGGGTAGAGACTAAAGGAGGGAGGAATGAAAGATGAGGGTAACCTTTGCCAGATTTTAGTCAGACTTGAGGTAAATACAGAGTACTACCTTTCTGTTGGCTTCCCCAAGATTTTTCTGTTATAATACAATACAATAGTTTTTAAGCAAGCAGTACATTTTGCAAAGCATCTAGCTAGTCTTCATTGAAATACACTTTCAGACTTCAGGCTGCTGCTACCTAAACAAGGCCAGCAAAACTGTATTTTATATTCTCTTTTGCTCTAATGGTAAACGGCAACAAAATATATTTAAATGGCTTCTGTTTTCCATGCACACTTGACATTATCTAAAGAGGTCCAATGAAGATGTCTTGCATACACAGGAAAATTCTGCCCTTATCATCCATTTAAGATGTTGCTGACTTCTGACATCCTGTCAAGAATGCGTGATGGAAGTGGCTTACTGAAAAAATGATCCTTGTCTGCATGTTCATTTGCAATATACAGGCACTGTAGTGTATCATGGTAGGGAGTTAACTGGGTATCGAAACCAGCCAAGGCATGACATCATGATGCAAAACATTTGATTTACCTGCCAGCAGGAAAAGGTAGCCTGAGAAAACAAGTCTTAATGTTTTATGTTAGACAATTTCCAAATTTATTTGGAACCAGCTTATTCATCTCTACATTGCTCTAAAGTGTACATTATACAGACATACATCACTCTCCACAACTACCTTAAAGGAAGTTGTAGCAAGGTGTGTGCTGGTCTCTTCTCTCAGATAAGAAGTCACAGGAGATGAGGAAACAGTTTCAGATTGCACCAGGGGAGCTTTAGATCAGACATTAGGAACAATTTCTTCACAGAGAGGGTGGTCAAGCATTGGAATAGGCTGCCCAGTGGTGGAGTCCATCTCCCTAGAGGTATTTAAGAGATGTGTGGATGTGGAGCTTAGGGACATGGCTTAGTGGTGGCCTTGGTAGGGTTAGGTGGTTGGTTGGACTTGATCTTGAAAGTCTTTTCCAACCTAAATGATTCTGTTTCTTAATTTTTCTTTTAATTAGAGGCTGAACTTCTATATGACTGCAGATCTCTCTTTTTAGGAACAGCTTTGGTTATTTTTCACTGTCATTTGTTATCCTAGTCAATTGCCTTTAGAACATCTGTTTTCCCTTGGCAGGATCAGGCAGTGTAGATAAGTCATCTGGATGCAAGAGCAGTTTTCTTAGTCATAAGGGAAGCTATGCAGTTCCCATGCAAATTTGTTCTCTGGCTCACTTAACTGAATTTCTGCCCAGTTCAACAGAGAAATAGGTATCAAGCTGAGGTGCTCGATAAATGGTGATAAAGTGTCCCAAGATAGCTCCAAGTTTTCTATTTATAATTACATTTAAAGTTATGATCAAAGAAAACCTTAAAATTAGATGTGAAGATGTTGTAAAGTTTGCCTGAGTTTGCAAATTCCAAATCAACAGGTTGAAGATGTGTTACTCTCAAACTGATTGAGGTATCTGATTGAGGTATCACTCAAACTGAGTGAGGTATCAACTCAAATGTATATGAGCCACATTTAAATGTTAATATCATCTCTTTGTTGGCCATCAAATAAGGGAGAAAAACAAAATTGCATTGTGTAATTTTCCAACATCTATTATCTGGGATGCTTTTTCTTGGTTAGTGTTGGTGGATCTGTCAGAGTACTAGCAGTTACTCTGTCCCCTAGAGAAGAAATAACTGAGATAAAGAAATCTAACAAAAATGAGTACAATGCAATGCAAGGGAAGGGAAGGAAAGGGAAGGGAAGGGAAGGGAAGGGAAGGGAAGGGTTTAAGGATGCTAATAAAATACAGCAAGGTTTGTTCAACAATATGCAGTTTACGCCTTTTGGAAGCACTATGCACAAGAACATGATACATGAGAAAGTAACCTGGCAAAGGCCTGGTCACTAATTATGAGGATCATATGATTAATTGGGAGTGCTGCTCAGACAGAAAGTATCATAGTTTAATTAATTTCATAGACAAAATTTTCCATTGACCTTCAATATGTGTAAAATGACTGACTTAATTAGTTCCTTGTCTACAAGAATATGAAAATGTCATTGCTATTTTTCCTGTCTAAAGGGTATTACATTTTAGTTAAATTCATAGACTATCTCTGTTAGGTTAGGGTTTTAATGAACTCGCTGTTAACAGAATTGACACATGAACTTTCAACATTTAGGTAGCTGCTTGTAGAGAATTTCATCCTTCCTTTTCTTAACTAAAAATGTTTTTTCAACTATGTATAGGCAAGATGGTGTTTAGTGTTAGCTGTTGGAGATCTGTCTCAAGTTACTTTCTGTTTTGTATCACTACAAAGAATAAGCTGCCTTCCTAAAGGTTTTGATTTACAATTGAAGATAAATTTAACAGTAGCAACTAAAGTTGTTATTGCCTCAAGCGATCTGCACCAGCCATCTCTCCAAGATTAGTCATAGCATGCCAAGTACATTTTAAGTGGAATTTAAAATATAAATGTTCTGTAGTAAAGGTAAAAGTGTATTGACATTAGTGTGTTTAAAACAAACTATTCACTGTTCAGGATATATTTTTGCTGGGCAGGTTGAACACTGCAAAGGCAAAAAGCTGGTACATTAAATAAACAGATAGGGAAAAGGTGTGAAGCAGGCCATCAACATGTAAACCAAGACTGGTAGGAGTTAAAACTACCATAAACAAACTAGTCACAGAACGGCTTGGGTTGGAAGGGACCTTAAAGATTATCTAGTACCAACCCTCAACCCCCTTTCATCTGCCCAGGTATCATTTTTAACAGAAAATTCTCAAGAACTTTTTATGTCTGTCATGTTCATATTTTTCTTTGTTGGCCAGACAAGTTTTTTGAATAGAACACTGTATCCTGTTGGGTTCCTCTTTCATAAAACCTATGGCTGCCCATCTGGAAACAGTAGGGATTCATAGAGAGAAGAAATCTTTGGAGATCACCTGAAGGAGCTGAATGAGTTCCAGTGAGAAGGTTGCCTGTTGCCACTAGCACTGCATTTTATAAGAGTTTTCATCTCCTTTGTTTTGAGTGCAGAAGTGACAGTAGGGGAAACAGCAGAAAAGATGTAAATGATGACAAAGAAAATATTTTTCTTTTTTTGTTCTTGTTAATAGATGGGAATGACAAAATTAGGAAGACTTTGGAGGGTATTGGTCAGTAGCCAGCTGAATATGAGCCAGCAGTGTGCTCAGGTGGCCAAGAAGGCAAACAGCATCCTGGCTTGTATCAGAAACAGTGTGGCCAGCAGGAGCAGGGAAGTGATTACCCTTCTATTCAGCTCTGGTGAAGCCAAATCTCGAATATTGTGTTCAATTTTGGGCCCCTCAAAACAAAAAAGACATTGAGGTGGTAGAGCATGTCAAAAGAAGGGCAACGAAGCTGGTGAAGGGTCTAGGAAACAAGTCTTATGAGGAAAGGCTGACAGAACTGGGACAGTTTAGTCTGGAGAAAAGAAGGCTCAAGGGAAACTTTATTGTACTTTACAATTACCTTAAAGGAGGTTGTAGCGAGGTAGAGATCGGGCCCTTCTCCCAAGTACCAAGTGATAAGTTGAGGGGAAGTGGCCTCAGGTTGTACTAGGGAAGGTTTAGGTTGGATATTAGGAGAAATTTGTTTACTGAAAGGGTTGTGCAGCATTGGCCCAGGGAAGTGGTTGAGTCACCATCCCTGGAGGTCTTCCAGAAAAGTGTAGACATAGAACTTAGAGACATGGTTTAGTGGTGGATTTGTCAGTGCTAGGTTATATGTTGGACTAATTGATCTTAGATGTTTTTTTCCAACCCGAATGATTCTATGACTTCAGTAGAGACACAGATTGAGACCCCTTACTTCTGTCTTTACTGTGATTGAAAGGTTTATCTGCCAGATAGAACTGGTGGAAGAGATTGAAAGAACAGAAGTACTGAGAAATCAGAGATTGGTTTACTTGAGAATAATGAAAAATCTTGGTAAGAAGGTGATAAAAAGTACTAGGAAAGAACTAAAAGAAGTTTGATAAAATAGAGAAGAAGATAGTGGGGGTGCCAGGTAGATGCGGGTTACAGGGATGGTGGAATGGCGAGTAAAAAGGACCCAGAGAGAGGCAAGATGTTGCAAGTTGCAGCAGAAAGCATAAGAAAGGTTGTGCAATAAATGCCTTTAGTAATCTCTGGGATGATTCTGGCTTCTCTTCCTCCTGTTAATTTATCTATTTTGTAGAATAAAGTATTGTATAAGTTTCTTTGTTGCTCCTTGATTTCTACAATTATAAATTGCTATGTCATAAAGCAACAACTTTCAAACAGTGAGGTATAAACCAGGGCAGGGTTTGCAGCAGTGCTGCACCAGGTGAGCCTGTCTGGGTGTGAGTTCTGCCAGAAACTGCAGCACAGCTGCAAAAGAGAGGTGTTGATGGGTCTGGGAGGCTGAACACAACAATCTATGGAAGACTTCTAATTTTTCAGGGTGTCTTTGCCTAAAAAGCGTTTGCTGTAGGCTGGACTAGTACTCAAGGAGGTTATTTATTGGATTGTGTAATATCTGTAGGTCCCCCAAACAAAGAATGCACTGTCTGTTGTGTCTGGTGTGGTTACTGAATCCTTCAGAAAGGTTGTTTCAAGGGTATGCACACCAGGGAGTCCCAAGGGCATACCTGTATGTGCCCCAAAATGTTCTGATAAAAATGCATATTGCGGTATTTTGCCCTAGATAAAGAATTATTTTTCTTTCTCAGAACTCTTCTCAAAGACAAGTCAACAAATCTCCATTTAGGGAATGAAAAAACACCAAATTTCACCTATAATTGAGTTGGCTAGATTGTGCCAGTTTTTACAAATCTGTAATTTCTATGTGTCCTCTAATACTGTATGCTTAAGAAGAAATACAATTACTGATCCATTAGAATGCACAGTCCAAAAGCATTCAGCCATGGTATAAAAATAGAACAATTGATTTCTTGCATTTGAGCAAGTTATATTTATAAGTAACTTAATACCAAAAGCCAAAATGATAACACAACAAGTGTAAATTACATGAAGTATAAAAAATATATTGTTAAACATTCCAGTATTATGAACAGGAGGTGAGGTTCCTTCTTTCTTTTGTTTTGAATATTTATGTTATACTTACAGATTCAAATAAGTTGTTGTATGTGTTTTACAGTTACAGCTTCAAAAGTATTACAATATCCAAGTCATATCCAGGTGTGGAGAGCCAGGAAAGATGTATGGTAAAAATAAAATTATGACATCATCCCTAATTTAACTCTGACTTTATTGAAAACATAGGTAACATTTTACATAGTGTTAGGATTTCACTCATTGCCCTGTGGAGACTAAAAGGCCAAAGAGTTAGGTTTCGCAAAGGCACAGAGATACTTAACAGGTATCCACTTAGATAAAACAATGAGGTCAAATATTTAGTAAAATACGTATGTCTAGCTTAGAAAAAATATTGCAAAGGAATTCAGTGTGATTAAAATACAGCTATAACAGCCACTTTTGAAAAATATAATAGCTTTTTTTGAACGGGGAATTATCAGTACAATTTAAAAAGCATCACTCTATTTAATCCCTAATAAAAACAGCTGTTGAACTCAGAGAATTCAGCGCTGATTTCAAAACAGAAGATAGAACAGTGAACATTTTAGGTATGACAGAAAAAATTACTCTTTCTCAAAAAAAAAAGAAAAAAAAAGAAAAAGAAAGAATGAGTAATTGGACTTGCGTTTCCTTAGATACTGGAAATTTATCAAAGGACTGGAAACACTGGAAAGTGTTTCAGTACAGCTTGTAAACATTCTTGCTAAGGAAACGTGTTTGGAAAGGCATTAACGGACCTTTCCTGGACAACATATCCCCCTAAATTTCTCTAAAAAGTGTAAGTAGAGGTGGTTCAGAAAAATACTCACAGTTCTAAGCTGTTGTTAAAACAAACTAAGCTAATTTACAGTATTTGAGGTATTTAGTTTGGTTGAATGGCAAAAAGATCTCTTTCTTTGGCGTGTATTTCTTGATGATCCCCAGAGGCATTCTGACTGCTGGCCAGAATCATCCCAGAGATTACTAAAGGCATTTATTGCACAACCTTTCTTATGCTTTCTGCTGCAGCTTGCAAGCAATAAAATTTTCTCCGTTCGGGACCAAATTGTGCCTGATCCTATTGCAGACGCAAAAGGAGGGGTGGACGCTACATGGTGCCCTCTTAGTCCTTTTGCTTATCTTTAGTCATGGAAGTTTGCTAGGTTACTCCTCCATCTGGAAGGTGGAAGAGTGGGGAGGAAAGACATGGTGACCGTGGTCCTCTCCCTGCTATCTCTGCAAGCTTGGACGTAAGAAAGGATACTTCCAGAAAGGCTCACAGGAGTTCTGAAAGAGGTATTTTGTACTGCACAAAGCAGACTTCCCTCAGAGATGTGGGAGTTGAGAAAAGGAATGTGCCCCATAAGGGATGAAAGTCAGCTGTTTGTATCTTTCAATCTTAGTGGTACTGTCTTATTAGCTAATGTTTTCATTTACAAAGAGAAAGTCTATACTCTTAATCTATTTTTATACAAGGCCTGTGGCTCTCTTTCACTGGCCTTCAATAAAACACTACCATGATCTTTATACAGTAGTATTTTGTAGTGTTTATTGTTGAAAGGAAAAACAAACAGCCACAGTTAGCAGAATTTTATAATTCAGGTTTATTTTTTGTTAAAGCCAATCAATATTAGCAAGAAAAATGTAAGTACCAACAATTCTAGTTTGAATTTGAACTTTCTTTCATGGTTGTGAAACCCTATTTCTCTTCTCTGTTTTTAATAGTTCCAGGACATTCTACATGGAGAATTTCCCATGTTGTCATATTCAGATCGTACATTTAGTTTATATTGATGTCCTTTTGTCATAAATGGATATCAAATTACTGTTGAGCTTATTACTAATTTTGCAGACCTTAGGCTCTGTTTCAATTCCTGGCATTAGTGCAAGTTCTTTTTACCACAGCCTTTTCAATTAGTAGGTTTCTGCCAGCCTTCAAATTTTCTTGTAACTTGTTTTGCACAGTTTAGTATTACTTTTTAAAATCATTTTTTCCCTGTTTTATATTGCTCCCTATATGTCTATACCCAATTATCATGCCCACATGGATCATCAGTTGTTTCAGTTTGGAAATTGTTTCCCTAGCAGCAGCTGGTAACAGAGCTTGATGAGCAGCAACTCAATTTCATAAAAAAAATGCTTGCTTACAAGTGAAATATTTTTTCTTAACTCTGCACGGGCAGGTTAGTGTCCTTTCTGCCTGTCATCTTTAAATAACATTTATATTCATCAAGCATCTTCACTTCTCTAGCAGGGAAAAAAAAATAAAATTACCAGTCTCTTTCCACAAAGAAAGTTATGTTTATATTATGTTTTATATTACTGCCCAGCTACAGAAATATTTCTCTTTGTTTCTTTAAGAGCTATACTAATGATTCCTTTCTAGATATAATTCTTCAAGACTGACTTATGATATTTGCCACTGTGCTATACCCCTGAAAGATAATTAAAAAAAAAAAAAAAAAAAGAAAAGATATATATATATAAGAGAAAATGTGTGTAAGTAAAATAAATCATGTTATATTTATTTCATTCATTCATTTATTATGCTGAGTTTTAAAGCCGATGGACAGATCAATTACTGTGAAGGAAACAAACATGACAGTCAGTTCTAGGTGAGAAAAATCTCTTTTCTGAATAGGTGATAGAATATAATTCCATTTTAGCTTCAAAAATTACTTATTTTCTTTTGCAGATCTTTTTCAACTCGTGTACACAGAACGACTGGTATTGGAAGAGCCCTCTGGAGGCCATCTGGTCCAAGCCTCTGCTCAAGCAGGGACACACAGAGCAGGTTGCTCAGGACCATGTATACATGTCTTTTGAAGATCTCCAAGGAGGGAGACACTACGGTCTAGCACATGTGCCAGTGCTCAGTTGCCCATGCAGTAAAAAGCGTTTCTTGATATTCAGAGGGAAACTCCTGTATTCCAGTCTGTGCCTATTGCTTCTCATCCTGTCACTGGGCACCACTGGAAAGAGCCTGGATCTGTCTTTTTTGTACCCTCCCTTCAGGTATTTATAGACACTGATGGTATTTCCATGGAGCCTTCTCTTCTCCAGGCTGAACAGTGCCAGCTCTCTCAGCCTTTCCTCAAAGGAGAGGTGTTCCAGCCCCTCCACTATCTTTGTGACCGTTTGCTGGACTCTCTCCAGTATGCCCATGTTTCTCTTGTACCTGAGGAGTCCAGAGCTGGACAAAGTGCTGAGTAGAGGGAAAAAACTCACCTCCTTTGACCTGCTGGCAATACAGTCAAGGATAATACTAGCCTTCTTTGTGTCAAGATCATGTTGCTGGCTTTGTACAACAAACTGTTTTCTTGCATTATTTTTATTATAAGCATTTTTGTAATAAATACAAAATAAAACAAAACAAAATAAAATAAAACAACATTGTGCTGGGAAATATTATTATTATTATATATTAATATATTATTAATAATGATGATTATTATTAATAATTATTAATATATAATTTATAATAATAATAATAATAATAATAATAATAATAATAATAATAATAATAATAATAATAACCACCTTTCTAAAATCATCCATAACAAGATTTACTTAATTGTTTAACCTTAAGTATATAACCTGAAGTATATAACTTGAGGTAATTTCCCACCTCTAGTGCCGCTGTACACAAACATTCTAACATTGTCTTTAAGTTCATATGGTGTTTTGACATTGTAATTGGGAAAGTTTTGCCACAGTACACAGTGTTACATCACCCATGAAACGGGGTGGAAGAAAACAGAAATGGAGCTCACGGAACAGCATGCTCTTGGGTGTTCTAGCAGGTAGTGGATTTTTTCATATTTTCACTTCTGTGCGTGAGTTTTACAGATACAAGTTGTTCTTTTACTTACAATTCTTTCAGTTAGGACTGCCTGTGTCAGTAAAGAGGTCACGGTCAGACTGCAAGTTGGCACAGAAAGTGAATCATAGTATCACAGAATCACAGAATGGTTTGGTTTGGAAGGGACCTTAAGGACCATCTAGTCCAACCCCCTGCCATGGGCAGGAACACCTTCCACAAGGCCAGGTTGCTCAAAACCCCATCCAGCCTAGCCTTGAACACTTTCAGGGGTGGGGCATCCACAGCTTCTCTGGCCAGCCTCTTGCAGTGCCTTACCACCCTCAAGAGGTTAAACGATCATAGTGGAACAAGCTGAGCATTACCTCCCTGTGCATATTAGACATCAGCCTCTACAGTGATGTTGCAGACAGAGAGGTGTTTACAAGGTAAGAATGGCTACCAAAGCCTGTCTGTTTGGGATTTCAATAAATATTTCTAAGAAAAGCCTGCAATACGAGGTGTTATAATATGGCTCAAGAAGAATGATGCTACAGTATTAGAAGGTGAAGATGGTTCTGAAGCTGCATCCAATTTGCAGGTGGGAAACCTCAGGTAACAGATATTCTACTGAGTGTCCATTAACTTTTAATGCATTACAGACCACCTGTTTGTGGGGCTTTATCTGAGAGAATTAAAACAAGGTATTCTGAGCTGCCAGTCACTTCTATCTTCTACTTCTTTCAAACTTACCTAAATAAAGAATTTTGAAAAGAGATGCCTAGGTGACTTGGTAACATAATCTAGTCTTTGGGTGAGCCACCAACATCACTTAAAGCTATCTGTTCTGAGACCTGTGTTATAAAACCACAGAATTCTTCATTCTTATTAGTCACCAGATTTCATCTATTGTCTTTTCTTCTTCCAGTGTTGCCCATTTTAACAATCAAAATATTATACCTGGCAGATGTTATTTGTGTTTACATTTTTGTTCTTCCCTTTCATTGCTGAGAACCATGACATTTCTATACTACTTGTCCTTCAAACAAGGCAGCTTGATGCACACTCTTCCCCCACATAGATAAGGAGCAGTTTAATGAGATTTGAGAGCTGTTTTTGGTAAGAGGCCAGTGCCCTATTAGTGAACTAGTAGTATGTTGGCCCTATCCTATACACTGACCCTCTTTTCACTGCATGTTGAGATACCCATTTAAAACTTACATCCAAAAACTTGATGATGTTTTTGTAATTCCACACCCAACTTTTCACACAGAGAGAGAATGAAATCATCTCATATTTTCATATATGCAGCAAGCTTACTAAATGCTATTCAATTTCCATGTTTCATCACCGAAACTGAATATGCAGACATGGATGCACAGCTGTGTACATGTCCCATGCTTCACCTTCTAGAAATGATTTTTGATCTTACTTGTTTTAAAGTATCTTTAAAAATATTTTGACAGTTGGATTAAATTGTTTACTATTTTCCTCTAAACAGCTAAGCATGACTTAAAAAATGTGTTTCTATTTTTCTTCATAGGACAGTCCATACCTGTGCTGATACTTAACATATCTGCAAGATAAAATTCCAGAGGAATACCAGAGGCTTTTGAACTCCATGAAACTGATTTTTAGGCCTAGCATAAATTAAGTAATGGATAAGAAAGGGTTACAGCAGAATACATCTATAAAGATTCTGCACTAAATCAAACTATGCTGGAATGTAACAGTTGCTGCTGTGGTGAGTGTCAATGCTATTTGCTGATGCAGCTCAGTGCAGTTGAACTACCACAAGGGAGACATTTCAAGAGCTCTGTGCTCAAGCATCTCTTGGATGAAATCCATGAGAGAGAAGCCATGAACTGAGTTATAAATCCTGGAGACGTATGTGCTGGTGCCATGAAATGGTATCAGTAATCCTATCCACAGTCACAAAGTATCACAGAGGAAGTCTACCAATATTTTTTCCTTTACATAATAATGATAATAAAAATCAAGAAACAACAAAGTAACATATGATACATATATATTTATTTAACAATGATGTTTTATTTGCAGTTATTAATATTTCATAACGGTAAAATATACAACTGTCTTTCTTCCCATAAAAGCTAAAAAAAAAAAAAAAAAAGCTATTGTGGCAATAAAGGCCAGGTCCTTGGATTTTTTTAAGGACAAAGAGGCAATCCTGAAAGATTCTGTGTACATCCACTAATATACATGCATTCCTAAACTCTTTGGGTATATCTGAGAACTGGCTGTATATACTGAACATCTCAAGGCAGCTTACCACACTGCAGATTAAAGGCTCCTAATTCATTACAATTTACAGAAGACTTCCAAGCTTAAATAACTAGGAAGTTCTGTGCTTTTTGCAAGGCTGTGAGTCAAAAAGAGTTGAGGATGTTCTTTCCAGGACCAGAGAAAATAACAAACAAAAAAGAATTTTATTACTGTGCTACCATAATGACCAGGCTATTATAGGAACAAATCCATCCTGAATCACTTGTGACACTCTCAGTCTCTCCCAGGACTTCTGAGGTTGCTCTTACAGCCATCACCTTTGACAGAGTACTTCCTAATGATTGTGTCTGGGAATGTGAATATTATTTTCCAAAGTCATAGGTATTGTGCAGATTAAAACAAATAACAGAGAGAATATTCGGGGTGAATACGTAAACATTAATCAGAGTGCATTAGAAGTAATGAAATCCCAAATCATCCATAGGTAAGTAACAAATAGCAAGTAGTTATTAGCCGTGCCTGGAGGAGCTTTCAAATCATCTCCATCATTATCCATTAATGTGCTTCTGTATTAGCCTTGCTAACCTACATATTATGAGAGGCCATTATTTGGGCAGGAGAAATACAATTCCTTTCACGTCAACTATTTAATGATTAAAAACAGGAAGACATCATTTTCATCTATTTTATGTTACATTCCACTTTCTTTGCTTTTTTGACTGGTTCTATTGGTTTCACACTTGTTTTAATGTGAATTTGTTATTTTCTTTCTCAGTCCGCATTTAAACTTAGTTCCTCTAGTGGGCATGGGTTCCACAACGTGGATTCAGAGCAACAGTGGCCACTTATGTGCTTACATATCCCTGTACATATCCTTGTTAGATTAGTGGACTACTAATTAGGACTACCATCATAATATGGAGTGTGTTCCCGGTGAAGAATGAAAACAAATTTCAAGCTTAATTTTGAATGAGTGTTTTGTTTAATTTTCAAGTCCCCCAGTCAAAGACTCACTTCTGTCTTGTGATAGATGCAGGAAAGATTTCAATGTTTGAGAGTATGGATTTTGAGATATCTGCACATTGCAGAACTGTCTTCCCTACAATTTCCTGAAGTTATTTCTTCCCAAGAAATCCGGTGGGTTTTGCAGTTGCCTGCTGGTGAGCAGAGCTATTTTATGCGTCAGACTTTCTCTGAGAATCCTGTGGATTAGGCTTACTTCCTCTGGTCAGAGCATGAGGTCTTACAGAAGGGGCATCTTGGTTCACAAGAGGGTATCCAGAGAAGACAATTCTCCTTGCTGCAATTTTGACCCATTGTGCTGAATTTCATATAGCTGGGAAAATGTGTATATTTCTGCACTATCTTCCAGGAAAAAACAGGACTTTCAGCTTCCAAATGCAAATGAAGTTGGCTTTGTTAAAGCTGTTGGTGGAATGTTGGAGGAGGGGAAAGCGGTCAAGATAAAGACATATTTGAAATTCATTTGGAGTTGAACTGGGTAACAACAAAACTCCTTCATCAAGAATATTTGCTACAGTTAGTGTAAGGTCTTTTCAAATGAATTTAAGAATTGGAGTTTTACTAGCCTTTTCCCACTTTTCTGTATTAATTACGAAATCCACACTAAAGAGCACCACAACTTAAATACAGTACACCAACTGTTGCTATCTTGATTTAATAATAGTTTTTGTAAAATCTGATTAATATTTAATTTGTAACACAGCTACATTTCACAGTGGTAATCACATAATCTGGATAATCTGGCAGTAATCTGTTGATGACCCTCACTCAGAGTGCACTGTGTTATATTCTGTACTCCTTGTCCATTCATGAAGCTATTTTTAACAGTGTGATTAAGAAAACAGTATTTACTATAAATAAAAAGGCAAAGCTTCCTTTCCTTCTCCAATCATAAAAATAGATTTACAGTGACAATAAATTAATTAAATATATCCTAAAAGTAGGCTGTCATGAAGGCCGGATGACAATAGCACAACTGAACTCCATTTTTTGAACATCGGTAGAAGAATGACATATTTACTTCTACAAAACATTTTATCCTACTTACTGGTTCTTTCACTTTTTGAGTGTGTGAAAAGAATGTTTGCCACAGTATAAGAAATATATATATATATATATATATATATTTTTTTTTAAAGCACACTCATTTCAGATAAACACACAGAAACACATTGGCCTAATTGCTTTGATAGTATCTATCCTCTAAAAATTGAATATCTGTCATTTATTAAAACTAACTTTTTATACAATGTTTAGAAACATAATATACTCAATACCAACAACAAAACATAGGGGAATAGAAGAAACACCATTTTGTTAATAGAGATTTGCATTATTTTATTTGCTAAAATATATAGACATTTCAATTTATTTTATTAGTATCTTTTATTTTTTTAAAGGAATTTGTTGTTTTCCTGCTAGTTGCAATAATATTTAAGTTATATCATTAATTTTACTGATCACTTCTGTGTTTTGTTTCCTGGATAAACAGTTCATTTACTTTTTCAAAAACATTCTTTCAACAGGCATTTGAGACATTTAAAACAATGTTTATATAGTCTGTAAATGCATAGATTTATTATGAAAACTAATATTGTGATAAATAAAATAAAATAAAATAAAATAAAATAAAATAAAATAAAATAAAATAAAATAAAATAAAATTTTAAAAAACAGGATTCAATTTACCTGAATTCTATGATACTTTTGTGACTTAAGATGATAAAGAATTCCTATTGCTAATCTGGGTGTAGAAAATTGCAGTGTATCATAAAGTGCTTGCGGTAATTCCAAATGCTAGCATTTTATGCCTAGTTTATAGCTCTCTGGCAATTAATATGGCAACCAAAGCAAGTCTGTACACTAGAGTGACTGGTTAATTATTAAAATGGTAATGTACCATCATCTGTGAAAGTTTCTCTTGAGCATACGAATGAAAAAGCTGTTTTAGACAAATTGCCTTGACTTTATTTTCAGTTCATTCATTCAAAAATTTGCACTGGCCCTGTACTGAATGATTAATGTGAGTCATTGGGGCAATGAAAGATGAGTTGATGAGGTTTTGAATGGAAACAGAGTGAAAATTTTAAAGTTATAAACCATTCAACTATGGAAAGTTCCATCTGAAAGGAAATTGTTGGGAATAAATTAGATAGACCATAAAGCAGGAGTACATAATTGCATAGACTTAATAGAACAAAAATATGTATATTTGCTTTACTGGGAGAATGAGGTACCAGAGGCTGATAAATGTGACAGGTATAGTTAATTACCTAAAACATTATTTCACATTATTTTCTTTTGTCTCGTACTCACACTCATCCACTCACTTTCTAACTTTATCCCTATCTTCTTTCTATCTTTTGAAACTTCATGGTGCCAATTTCGAACCATCCTGCATGCAGCAAAACTCCAAGGAAAACATCTTCCTAAAGACTTCCCAAAGTTTCTGATCCCTGTGATGTTCAAAGAATTCATAAACAAGAATGCTGAAGAACATTAAAAGCTCTGGTTTGTGAAAGAAAAGGTGGTACCAGTTCAGGTACTAGCTATTTGGGAGGCTGTCTTCTGATAGCATAGACCATTCTATGTAATAACCAGAGTAGTAAATTCAATTTTATTTCCTCACCACTGACACACCTAAGATTGCACAATTCTTTTTATGGGCATATCAGCAAACACACATTGGTGATTTGGTGGATTGCCAGACTGGATTTTTTTCTTCTTTTTCATGAACATATGCATGTATTACACAGGACTAGCAGAAACGGAAAACTTTTGCTTTAAAATCTTCACTTCATCCCCATCACTAAATTGCTTGGTAAGACTGTTAATAAATCATAGGATCTCTTTGAGTTTATGAGCCTTCTCCTCTGCCAGGGCTCCTTGAGGGTTTATAAGACTCCTTATCTGTTCCAAAGAAGAAAGCAAAATTTGGCTTAACCTTTGCTCTAGCTGTTCTTATTAGTCAGGTACCAGGTTCACCGAGGGTCAATGTGATTTTGCGCCCAGAAATTGTGCTGGCATGGACTTGCTGTGCTCTTTTGAGCACTCAGTGAAGTCCAAATGTGTAAGTCTCCAGACAATTACTCTCACTGTAATGAAATGCTGCAGAAGGTATCTTCATTGTACCTCCTCACACCAGCTAGACCTGTGCTTTAAAAACCCACTGCTTGATGGACAAACGTATGTGCAACTGAGTATGGGAGAGCTGGGAGGCAGAAAAATGAGAAGACTGATCACTTGGTATACAAGGTTGACTTCAGAAACTTCTCAGAAGCTGCTTCTGTTCTACAGACTGGGGGAATGATGTTTTTGCTCATAGCACCATAACAACCTATTTGTTCTGTTTGTTTCAGAATTACCATACCCTGTTCAATTCTTTTCTCTGTCATTTTCTTTCCCACCAAAAATATCTGAAAGAGCAGAAAAGCCAATGAAGGGTAATAAAGCTGCTGCAAAGAAAAAGGTCTGTTCTGACTGTCATTTTAGGACTTTCACAGTGATGAAAGGCATCTCAACTCCCACTCTGACTTGAAGAGTATGGAGGTGTGTTAAAAAACTGTTCAGACAATTTCCTGGCCTGTCAACACTTGCATTTCATTCCGCATCATATCAGGTGCTCTAGCAACTGACTCCGTTAGCTACCTTGAGCTGGATGGAAATTTACATAAGAAAAGGGAAGAAGTGGAAGCATTAACCACAGTATTTTCAACATGGCACACGTAACACCATAATGTGTTTCCTGTTGCAAGACAATATTTATTTAAATAGCACCGGAAAAAAATCATCAGGAAGTGGTCATAGAATTGCATTTGATGATACTTGTGGGTCATTTCTAACTCAAGATATTCTGTAATTCTATGATTCTAGATATGGCCAATGATGGCCAATTAATAGGGCCATTCTAGGAAAAGACAGATCTCCCAAAGCCAAAAGATAAGTCAAAGTGAGACCTGGTAAGGAAGCAGAGAAACTTGCTTCCTTAATTAAGGAAATCCATGTACAGAACTGATACATCGTGATACAACTTTGATATGGTAGGTAGAGTCTGAAAAACACGTATTCTTTTTTTTTTTTTTTTATCAAAGTTTTTCCATGGACATTCAAAATGTAGTTATGAGGATGTGAGTGAGGAAACTCACTCAAGACTCATACACAGATGTGCATGAATATCTGTCTAAAACATGAATGGTATTGCTGAATTTTGGGGATGGAGACATTGAAGAAACTCCCTGCCATAGCCATAAAACAATATCAGAAGAGTTTTTCAGTCCCTTTGCAGTGGCTTGAATGTGTTGAGCAGAGATGCTTCCTTGGAGTAACTGTGATCTGTTTCCCTGGGATTGCTAGGTGGAAGGTGGGCACTGACAAGAGGATGACACAGCAACTGCCCCCACACAGGTGTTTTTCTCTGCTGAGACAGAAGCACTTGTACATAGTTGTGAGAGTGGCTTCTGTCATAACCATGTTTAACTAATTTTCCTCAAAGAATTAATGTCTTATGTTTACCTTAGGGTTAGACCTGCCACTACAGTCCTCAATCACTATGCATGTTGGAACGCAAAGCCTGCAACATGTTTTCACTGTACCTGTTCCATTTTCTTGAAATATAAATTGACTTATTTCCACTCAATGCATTGAAAAATATATGTGATGCCTGAAACCAGCAAATATGATCTTTTTGGATTTCAGCAATGCTTTTAATACTGTTTTTTACAGTATCCTCCTGGACAAAATGTCCACCATACAGCTAGACAAACATGTAATATGATGGGTGAGCAACCGGTTGATGTGTTGGGCTCAAAGGGTTATGGTAAATGGGGTTGCATCAGGCTGGTGTGAAGTCACTAATGGGGTTCCCCGGAGCTTCATTTCAATATCTCTTTGATATTTTCATTAATGACTTGGATATAGGACTTGAAGGTGTACTAAGTAAATTTATCAATGACACTAAACTGAGAGGACGTTGTTTACTACCTTGAGGGCACAGACCTTGCATCAATATCTTGACTAGTTAGAGGGTTGGGCAATCACCAACTGCATGAAGTTCAACAAGAACAAGTGACAGATTCTGTACCTGGGATGGGGCCACCCTGGCTATGTGTACAGGTGAGGGATGAGAGGCTGGAGTTCAGCCCCACAGAAAGGGGTCTGGGGTTTCTGGTCAACAGCAAATTGACCAAAAACAGGAGCCAGCAGTGTGCCCTGGCAGCCAGGAGGGGCAACCCTACCCTGGGGTGCACCAGGCCCAGCACTGCCAGCTGGTGGGGGAAGGGATTGCCCTGCTCTGCTCTGCGCTGGGCGGCCTCACCGCGAGCACTGTGCCCAGTTTGGGGTGCCACAGTATAAGAAGGACATAAAACTATTAGAGAGGGCAACAAAGGTGGTGAAGGGTCTAGAGGGCAAGATGTCTGAGGAGCAGCTGAGGCCCCTTGGTTTGCTCAGCCCCGAGCAGAGCAGGCTGAGGGGAGGCCTCATGGCGGCCTGCAGCTCCCTCACGAGGGGAGCGGAGGGGCAGGCGCTGAGCTCTGCTCTCTGGGGACAGCGACAGGACCCGAGGGAACGGCATGGAGCTGGGACAGGGGAGGGTCAGGCTGGGGGTTAGGGAAAGGGTCTGCACCCAGAGGGTGGTTGGGCACTGGGACAGGCTCCCCAGGGCAGTGGTCATGGCACTGAGCCCGCTAGAGCTTGAGAAGCATTTGGACAAAGCTCTGAGACACATGATCTGATTTCTGGGTGGTCTGATTTTTGGGTGGTCCTGTGTGGAGCCAGGACTTGGAATCAAGGATCCTTTTGGTTCCTTTCCAACTTGGGATATTATATGATTCTATGAATAATAATAATAAAAAAGTACAATTTTTATCATCTTATGGAAAAGCACTGAATATCATATGCTAACTTGAGGAAAATATCTGTATTTCTCTCTCTCTCTCTCTCTCTATATATATATATATTTTGTAGGAAGTTGGGGGCAAGTGCATAACTCCTTAAGTTTTTTTGTTTGTTTGTTAGTTTTAAACCATTGCTTAAATTGGTCATACTTTGCAGAATTTCTATCAGTGTACCTGATTTGTCATTTCTCTTATTAGATTTCACAGAAATAAATAAATAAAATGTAGTCATCTGTAATTCTTACAGACCATGAATTCAGCACCTTCCAAAGTACAAATACATAATAGCACATGAATATTCACAGCTACCGTCAAAGCCGCAGTACACCAGTATGACATTAATATCAAACAGAAGGGACTTCCCACTGGAAAGCTGGTGCAAGTAGGCTCAGGCAGGCGGTTCATCTATCCAATCATTTGCTGTCATGTGTGTCACACAAAACTGGCACAACAACTTGTTAACAGGCATAATGTCACTGCAACATATCACTGCAACCGTAACTACAAAAGCACATATGTATACCAGATTGTCAGAAATACAGAAGACAGACATGTTAGGAACAAAATTCTTGGCCAACACAGTTTATCCTAAGCTTGCATGTTTAAGTATCAAATAATAATTATAAATACTTTCCTTAATATAACTCTTACATCTTTAAATATCAAACACTTGCACAAATAATATAAAATAAAATAAAAAAATTCTAACACTACAGAAGGGAGACTGGCAGAAGGGAGATTTAGGCTAGCATGTGATGAACTCTAAAGACAGTGTCACCACTAATAAAAATAGTCTTGTTCTTCCTACACTTCAGGAAGTTTGTGTTACAGCTGTGACAGCTGCAGCTACGCTGGGGAGGTTACACCATGTGAATGGGTAGAAGCAAAGGGAGAAAAGCCCTACTAGTCTCTTCTGACTGTTGGCAAAGCCACAGTTAAATAATCTTGGAGAAGAGCTGCTTTTAGTATTTTTGAAGGTTTCTTCCCACACCTTCAAAATCTAACTCTGAATTAATTAGGTAAAGCAGAATAGTAAAATGGTGTTAAATACAGCACACCAGAAAGGAAAGCATTTAAATTCTGTGCAATTAGTTCCCATAGCAGGCTGAGGAATATCGTTGATACCTGTTTCTGTACAATGTGGAAATAACACTTCGTATGTTAAACCTGCCAGTGCCAAACGTCACAGTCTTATAAGGTGTATTGAACTGCTGCTGCTGGATTCCAGCATTAGGGAATGTAGCAATAAATGACTGAGAGCCCATTCTGCACTTGATAACCTGGCCCTGTTCCTGGACAGGCTTGATCCTGTTCTTCTCCAGTCTGCCTTTCAAGCCCTGCTATTTTAACAAAGGCTATTTTCTGACGATATTGATTCAGTGCCCTACACAGAGTTAAAACTCTGTTGTCCTTGTTGTTGTTGTTGTTGTTCTTCTTCTTCTTCTTTTTCTCTCTCTCTTTTTTTTTTTTCTTTTTCTTGCCTTTCTTCAGGTGAAAATGTGTTGCAACCAACTCGCTTATCTGTATACCTTATTGTTGGTTTTTTTTTTTAATCATTATTTTTATTTTTATTTTTTAACCAAAACTAACTTTTGGTTACTCAATTGGCCCTAGCTTTTAAACAAACAAAACGCATTGTTCTATGTTTAGATGACTAAAATGATGTTTCAGTATTTATTAATAAAAGACAGTGAAAGCCAGCCCAACCAGCTTCCTCTTGACAAGAAAAGCTTTCTTGTTCTGGATGAATAATGCAAATTGGAGAAATAACACCGCTCCTGCATTTTATGCGTAGGCAGATAATGTCCTATCCTTCAGCAAGTGCATTAGACAAACAAGAACACTTTGGAGAAACAGTCATCTCCCAGAATAGAACATTGCATCCTTGCCGTAGTAGAAAGAACTTTCCAAGTAAGTTACAGTATTTTCAACTTTGTGATTTAAGATTTTTATGTGCAGCTGTTTTGGGTTCCTTGCCTTTGCAGTCATTCCTGGAGTTGCTGCAGCAGGAGATGCTACAAAGGAATGGTCCTCCTTACTGTCAGCAGAAACACATGGTTTCAAAGGACGCACGCAATCCCCAACAAGTCAGAAAACAGGGAGATGGTTTATCCTGAAATTAAACTGCTTTATTTACTGGTAGTATTCTTCCCAGCAGTTGTTGAGAAATTGTGATAATGTTTGCTGGAAAGAGTCACATTTTACCCTCTTCTGCTGGAGTGAGAGTTACTCTGATTTGTAGGCTTTGAGTGCTCAGAGGTTCCCAGACTCTCCAAGGAATTAGATGATGAAGTCCCTGCTGCCTCAGCCAGTACAACACGTCCCATTTTCCAGAAAAAAAAAAAAAAAAAAAAAATCACCACTTGTTAGGTTGGTGTTAAAGCCACAGATTTTTATTCCTATCAATAATTTACATAAATAAATAAAGAAATAAGTATATACACAAGGCTTACACTATAAGCTCTCTGAGGCAGGGAGTTTCATAACAAACATTCCTTCATATTTTCACAGCATGCAACATACATATATATCAATACAACATGCATGTTGTTTACAACACCAAACACACCTTCAGACTATTCTGAATTAGGTAGCAATTCAATTTTTACTGATGATCTTTGTTAATTTATTGTTGTATAGCAAAAACAGAGATCCAAGTCTCTCTGTCTGAACTACTTAGGAAACAAATGCAGAAAAGGTAGGATGTTCTGACACTCCCATAGAAAATGTCACCATTCTTATTTTCACTTGCTTCATCTTAAATATGTGGGTGGTGAAGACGGCTGATTAATGTGTCTGTTAGATTACAGATAAACTGGGTCTCTGGAAAAGATCTAAATAGAGGGAGGACAAGAAGGCACCATGGCCAAACAGAGACAGAAAACTGCAGAGTAAGAGTCAGATATACTGGTGTCTCTGTTAGCACCATGTGAGAGTAGGGAAGACCAAATGAGATGAGGTGGGGCTGCCTAGAAGACTGAAAGTTCAAATGTAGATTAAAAAAACCCTCAATGCATTAGAAAGTAAATTCAGAGCTAAGGTTTCTCTCTGAAGTACTATGAAACACATGTGACATATATGACATAAACAAAGCAGAAATCATTCAGTTATTTATAACTTTTTTTTCCATTCAGGTATAATTATTTATATATATTATTTTTTTCCCCATAGGAGTATAATGAGAAGTATTTGAGTGGAGAAAACACCAGAAGTTATTAATGCACCCAGGAAATCTGTGTCCCAGACTGTGGTTCAGTCATGTCCTGGGAATTTTGTGTATACATTCTCAAAGGTACCATGTCTCTTCTTCCTCCTGGCTTCCAGCCATATGCTTAGTGCCCTGGTCCACACTGTGTCTACACACACAAACATCCTATCACATCCTATCACAGTATAGTCCAGGGACATACTGAAATTATGTTTGAGGTCTAGGACTGGACTGCAGTGTTGCCAGGTGATAATTTTTTTGGCTCCCTGCCTAGATGGAAAATTTACCAGAAATTTTAAGATAATTTAAATGAAACTCTTAAAAAAAAAAAAAAAAGCCCCAGAAACTCCAGCAGTTATTTATGATTTTGATACTCATGTCAGAATGAAGCAACAGAGGTTGAGAATACATCAGGGCAAGTTCCTCCTTATTGTTTCTCACTCCAACTGGTAGGAAAATAAAATTGACCCTCTATTGCCACAATTTGATTATTTTCTCTGACTTTCTGATAAATATGCTTTTCTCCCTGACTCTAGGCACAATAAGGTATCTGGCTAGCACATAAAAGCATTCTGAATGTCATATTTATTCCCAAAGAACACAAGGCAAACAGACAGTGCCAGCTGCTAGTCTTGTCTATTTGTATTGTTGTCATCTTAGGGGCTCAACCAACCGACTTCTGCTCACATCCAGCAAGTCAATGGTCAGCACTATAAGTCCTGATCTCCTGTTGTTATGGCAATGGCAGGCCAGTTTATAGTATCCCGTAGGCCAAATTAATTAATTAATTTTAAAAGGTATAACATTTTACTTTGAAGACATAAAATTATGTGAAATTAATCATCTGTTAAAGTGCTGTTTGGAAGCTGTAAGGAAGTTCTTCAACTCTGCTTATAGTTCAACAGCAAAACAAATTCCTTCCTGCCAGAACTCATGTGTTTTCTTTTACTGGCAGCTCTTAAATACCACAGAATTTACAGTGGTAACATTTTATATGGAGCTACAAAGAACTGTCCAGCAACATGACAGCAAGAGTCAATGACACAAATTTTGAGCGGAAAGAAAAACATGAAATGCCCTCTAACAGTAGAACACATCTTGACGCAGACCAATATTGCAATTATAATTGTTCAAGACCTTTCTTAACATATATGACAGATATGTGTGGAAGTTATAGTATAATACTGTAACGGCAGTTATGAAGAGAAAATAGTTTAAGGAGTCACAGAAAGCCAGTCTAAGAACTGGGACTTATTTTGCATTCTGGGCAGAAATACAAATTTCATCATATGTCTGTCAAAACTTGTGCAAGAAACAGCTGAAAAAAAAAAAACAAAACCAACAAAAAACTCACAAAACATACGTGGTAAGACTGTCTAAATATGGAATTTTCAAACATCCTTGGGGAATAGTCTTTTAAAATTTTCTAGCTTTATAATGTGAGATGAACAGAGTTCTCAGATAGTCAAAGTGTTATTGCAGAATTTTGGATGTTGTTGCCTTAATTTTGAATTCTTTAATACCCACACAGTGAAGTTGTGCTAAAACCAGCTACAGAGTGTCTGCATAATTTTCATGTAAGAAATTCCTTTATTAAGACTAAAGCTGCAAAATATCACTCTGTATATAAAGCCAAACTGGTGTTACTCATCCTGAGTAGTACTTACGCTATGACTAGCCTCTTGAAAACATTAGGAACACTTGCAGAATAAACTGCTGCTTAATTTGAGTAGCATGTGATTGAATGGAATGAACAGTTTGTCTAGTCAATCCCAAGCCTTATAGTGTGTACAATACTTGCAGAGACACAGTTTCTCTGGCAGCCATTCAACAGTTCCAACACCACAATCAGCCTGCAGACTGACATTTTGCAATGGGCTATGCTGTTGTGAAGACCAAGCCTGTTCCAGTTTCAACAGTAACAAATCAAGAAAACAGACAACCCAGGAGAGCTCTGAGGCTGGAAATATCCCACATTTCATCAGCTCAGAGACAAAATGTGCAGCTGTACCCAGTTCTTATTTTTTTCTCTTTGTCTCAATATGTAGTTTGTGCCTACTGAAAGAGCCTTATACCAAACAAGGTGTCATAAATAAGCAACCTCCTCTGGTTGCACATTAAAATTTAATGAAAAGTAATCTGTAATTGGGGCTCATTTAAAAAAGAGTGTGCTCATCATATTCCAGATATAAGCTCAAAGAGTGGCGTGCTGATCTAGGAGTTAGAGTCTACAGCATGCCTGTCAAAGCATCTGACTTTCTGCCAATATGAATGAATGGATCAAAAAGCTAGTTACCCTTAGCCTAAATGACGAATCAGTTATTGGGTATTGCAGTGTCACTGATGCTATCATAATTACAACTAGTGACAACTTAACTTGAAAAAAACACTTCACCTCTGTTTAGTTCTATTACTAGTACAGACAGCAGCCAAGTTGATAAAGAAACCTTGGCCATGCTCCCCAGGTCTAAATTTGCCTTAATTCCTTGCTCCACTAGCCTAAATTAAATGCCAATGGATTAATTAAATTTAATGCCCACTGCCTACCTGTATACTTTCTTAAGACCTCTGAGCTTCTGAGGCCAGCAGAGCAATTCTCTGCACTGAAGATGTATAAATCAGTTAGCCTAATTCTTGGCCTGAGCTTTACTTTGTTACTCAGCAGGTAACAACTGCTTAGAGCAATTCCATTGCATATAATTTAGTGGATATCTGTGATAGCCACTCAGAGAAAGAGAGGTGGAAACAAGCTATATGTAAAGGGTCCCTTTCATGTGTTTGAGCTCCTTGTGCTCCTAGTCCCCTGGGAAAGGCACAGCTTGCAGCGCAGCACTTCTTGGGAATAACCCTTGAAGAATTAAAACAGAGCAGCACTGTGGTGGGAAGCTGTGCTCCAATGAATTGTGCAAAAATATAAAAATATAGGACCCTTCCCTCCCCCCACGCTTCAGGCAGTGGCACATGCAGAGTGTCCTGGTTGGAGGCTAGAATGCTGGGTGTGCTGGCGAGATCCCAGCTTATGCTGACAGAGCACCAAGGGAACCCTGGGGATCTGCAGACAGTCTGGACAGTCTGCTCTCAACCTTGTGTTGGTATTCATGTGAAGATACACTGGTGTACTGAATTAGTTCAAAGTGCAAATTAAACAAATGTATCTTACTAAGCACATTAGAGGTGATAATGTACAATGGATTGTGGCAAGTTAGATGTCACCCAATGTCTGCAGTCAGGTATGGCACTACCCACAATAATGGAGAAAGAATAGGGTGTCAAGCTGTAAGGTGCAGTGAAGATAATCATTGTTTTTGACCAATAATTTTAAAGAAGTGATGTGAGAGAGGCTCACATTAGAGATAGCATATGGGACAATTTCCTCCAGTATCTCATCCTCTTTCTTCTGAAAATGTAATCATTGGCCTTGCCTGTGAAAATGCGTTTCATTCTGAGGAAGTCTGGAGTTTTTAGGTTTCCAAGCACTCACCCAAATCATAAAACCACAAACTGAATCTGTCTTGAACATTTTGTGAAGTATGTTCTTTGTTCACAGAGAAAGTCCATGCAAAGAGATGATGCAAATGCAAACTGTTTATACCCTGTCTGACTTGGACATTACATGTTAAATCTGATTTATGTCATGACATCAGTGGCAAAGATACCTTCACTGATGCCTAAAAATATTTTTCAAACATTCAGTGGCTGCTAAGTCTTTTGAAAGGTTATGGTAAATTTCAGTGCATCTGAGAAACAAGACAATTAGTTTCTAGAGATAGTAAGTTACACATGTGGGTTTTGTTTTTATACAGTCTGTATCTGAAAGTATTGAATATCTCCTTTACAGAGCTTTTCACCAGCTACTCAGTAGTTCCAGGTTGCTACCCATTAGCAATTAAGGATTTATCACCTTTGTTATAAGATCCAAACAAAGAATATTTTTTCTTATTGTCTTTATTTTCCCCAGATTTCATTGATTAATTTTATTTGGTTCAAATTTACTGAATGTTCATTTTAATTTCATTGTCTTGTTTAGCCCAGCAAGCATCTTTTTAAAGGACAACAAACACTTCAAAAGACAATTATTCTTCATTAGTAGTTCAGAGAATGAAATGCCTCAGTCACAGAAGCTTGTTCAGGCTACCAGTTTTATCACTACACTTATTAACCTCAGTGGTAGAAACACCATTGATATGTAAGTTATGCTTTGTTAAATCTTTCTCCTGATATGAAGGCCTCTGTTCTGCTTCCCATTGTTGCTCCAAGGGATACATCACTCCGTACAACTTGTTGGTCTTGTTGGTTCCAGTGAAAATTTTGTAAAATGAATTAGCAAAAGTTAGATCAAAAGGCAATGGATCAAATTATTTGTCCTACAATGCTGCTGAAATCTGTCACTTGAGGGATGAGCTTGGCAAGCTGGTTCAATCTTTCCTGTCACCTACTGCATATTGTGCAGAGTTTTCTTTGATAAGCATCAGAGAAGTCTTGCAAAGATCTGTAATTTAACATAAGTGTAAATTTGGGTAGTATACCACAGCTCATCTGCAAAGCACCTGGGAAACTGTGACATTTAGTTCTTGCAAATATACTTGCATTTATGAAAATTATAGGGTGGGTTTATCTGCTATTGTTATTACATCAAAGGAAAGAGATTTCAACTAATTTGGGAACCCACAGAGTAAAACATTCTGCAAATATGCAGCAAGTTCTTTCAAGAGCTTACAATTTACATTATTACCTAAATAGAAAACAAAGAGTAAGAAGAAAACAGAATGATGTTGAAATGCATTGTAGCAGGGCCAGGAATGAAAAGCCAAAATCTCTTTTACAATCATGTCTACCTCATCACATTATCCCATCAAGATAAGCAGATTAAATTGCATCTTGTCACATGAAAATGTTTCTATGTGTAAGTTATATGCATGTATGTCTATGTGCCCATGCAGGTACATATCTACTTACTTCCCTACTTTTAAAGCTTTCTTGGATAGGTCAGATTGTTTGTCCTTGAACATTGACTTTCACATGAGACAAGAATATATTTGCTATCTCCTTTCAGAATAAACTGTACTGCTTTTTTACTTTTTCTATCTCTTATTTTCTGTTCCACTAAATTCACTTCTCTTTATGTTGTCTGCAAAATAATAAAGGTAAACAAACAAACAAACAAAAATACTTTAAACAGTACCACTTTAAGAGCAAGATTTTTTTTCTTGGTGCCACTCCATAGAAACCCGATCTTTGCATTTTATTTTTTTTTTTTCAACAATGATATATAGGCTTAAATCCCTATACTTACAGTTATTTACATGCACAGTTTTTATCACTGCACTTGCAAAGATACATAGGCATGTACAGAAACTGCCATCCTGGTACTTTTGAAAGTGATAAAGAAATTAGGTATCTATATGCATGTTTGGACAATATTCATGCAGAAAAGTTCTGAAATCCTCAACTCTAGCAGTTCAACCCATCACCTGAGATCTGTTTGATACGTGATGACCAAGAAACTAGTTTAAACTTTTTTTTAAACACAGAGATGAATTAAAATTGTCAGTTGATACACTAAAGGCATCTAAAACGTGCCTACAAAAGTAGTAACAACATTTCTACTCCCCCCATGACCTGCGCTCATCCTAACCTCTCCCTCTCCCCTTCACACCTCTCTGAGCTTGAGCAAAAGTGAATGCACACATACCTGTTTTGAAGGGCCTACATAGACACCAATGAACTGGCATTTGTTATTGGTGCACAGGCTCTCTTAGGATGTGCATTTTACATTTGAATATCTTGCTTTCTTGAGTATTTATTTAACTCCTAATTGTTAATGTAGCCACTGTAACACAAAACCTTTTGGTCTTTGATGTCTTTCGCAGTAGCAATCCCTGAGATGGATACAAGGACCTGTATTTTCAGAGATAGTTGGGCATTATTCTGCTCTGTAAAATTTAGACTACATTTGTTCTTTTCCAGATGGACATTGACCAGTGGGATTCTGGCAGAGGTAGTCCACATGAATGAGCTGCAGAAAACACTCAGGTGTTTCTGTCCCAGCTGCTTAAGCTGGTCTCCATGCCAGAGGCTTGCCATCCCCATGCAGGCAGTGGGGTTGTGTGTTTGGGAGGTTCATTGTCACTTGTAACCCCCATGCCTGCATCTTCCTCCACACAGAGGTGGTAAGCTCTGGGCAAAAGAGAGGATATAGCTGGGGAAGGGTCAGTTCATGTGTCCCTACAGTCGAGATTGACACTGTGATCCATGTCCAGGTCTCTGCTGAAACCTAGGGGAGCAGACTTGTGCTATTGGGACCTCAAGTTCCTTGCATGCACATGTACATGCACAGACACACAGAAAGCATCATGAATTCCTGGTACTGCTGTGGCCCTCTGCCAGATGCAGCTCTGAAGTGCCAAAATTCGGATGAAAGCCCTAAAAATGCCTACACAATAGAGTTGCGAACACCTGCCAAGATCGTTTATTGAAGTTTACATGTAATTGGCAACATGAGGTCATGTACAACTCAAGTTCTTCTTTCGTTCTGATGGGACTTTTAACTTTTGATAAATTTTGTAAGTAATTGTTGTAAAACACAACTACCAGCATAAAACACAATGATGACTGTGAAACTCTGTAGTACTCTGTCCTGCTGAAGCACTACATTTTGCATTTCTCAGAAACATTTGCCACCTGTTTGCAGAAGAGACTATCCCCTACAGCACTTTGTACATTTTGATGTTGGAAATAGCATCATGATTCAGTCCGATAGCTCTTCTAACTGCAAACTACTGGCATGCAGGAACGGTGAGAAAAATTAGGTTTGACACCTCAACATACTCTGAAGCTGACAAAAAAAAAAAAAAAAAAAAAAAAGAGGGAGAGAGAGAGAGAAAAAAATAATAATAAAAAACAGAAGAAAAAAAAGGACCTGCAAGGCTGCTTAGAGCAATAGCAATTGGCCTATAAATTATTACATTGGACATGAGCACTGAAACTTCAGGTTTAAAAGCTGAGTTCAATGACTGTGCCACCATAAAGACATGCTCCAAAACTTTGGATTTCCCCCTTGATGGCTGAAAATTTGTATTGAAATACAGTTGTACTGAAACTCCTGCTATCAGGATTTAGCAAGCGTGACTTATGCCACTGTGATTGCTTCTGCTTTTGGTGTCTTGCTGCTCTCTGCTCCCGAGAGCTCAGCTCTGCAGACATCAGCAGCCATTTTACAGGGGGCTAGAATAACTGAGCAGAAGACAAAGTGTTGATCCTATTTTTAGTAAAATTGAAAATGTTTCACATGGAAGTTTTTTTCTTATTGTAGAGTCATTTTTACTGTGAACAGCGGTCTAGATATGGGTATAAATATTCAGGTATATCTCCAGCTGGAATGGATGTAGATACCATTTTCATGTCTTGTCACTAAAAAGGAAAGTCACTCTCTCTTTTGCTGTAATTTTCTTTTCAAATTTAGAAAACATTAGCAGGAGTTTTCAGCCAGCTTATCCATCTTAGAATTTTATATATATATATATATAAATATAATTTTTATATATAATAATTTTATATATAATATATATATTTTTTTCCCATTGGGAAATGTCATCTCTCACACACAATTTTGCATGAAAAAATGCAATGAGTTATCCCTTTTTTCTGATTCACACACACACAAAAAGTCCATTTCATTCAAAATAGGTCATTTTGTTGGTCATTTGTAGTTGTGTTGGGTCTGTCTGAGCTGGAGTCACCTTTTCCCTGCAGCAGCCCACACAGTGCTGTGCCCTGCACTCGTAGCTGGAACAGCACTTGTATCACTCCAGTGTTGTGTCTATTGCTGTGTAGTGCTGGCACAGCATCAGGACTCCTTCCAAGCCCCCAAGAGCCAGCAGGATGGGGGTGGGCAAGTGATGGGGAGGGGACATCACCGGGGCAGCTGACCTAAACCAACCAAAGGGATATTCCGTAACACCTGATGTCACACTCAGCAATAAGAGGGGGGGTTCTCATGGGGGAGGGGGCTGTTCCTCCTGAACAACCACTACATGTTTTGAGGCCCTACTTCCCAGGACATGGCCGAACATCGCTCATTGATGGGAGGTAGAGAATAATATTTTTTCCCTCTCTCTGTGCTTCCACGTGGACTTATTGTTTCTTTTGTTTCTTTTTCTCCCCATTCCCTTTCCCTTTAATTAAACTTTTCTCATCTCAAACCTCGAGTTCCCTGTGTTGTATTTTCTCCCCCTTCCTCTTTGAGGAAAGGGGGAGTGAGAGAGCGGTTGTGGTGGAGCTCGGCTGCCCACCCGAGTAAAACCACCAGAGTAGTGTGTAATGTCTTGTTTTAATTTAATTTTAAAAGAGCTTTATTAAAAGTTGCTGGCTGTACCTGGAGCTGACTGTAACAAGTGACAACATAAGAAATTGGCATTAAAAGCTGAAACAAAAGACAGAATCTTGATCTTATTGACTTTTCAAAATTGCTACATTTTAAATCAATAAGCCCTATGTATCTAGAAGGAAAGCAGGTATTTTCTACCAAGCTGCTGTTATCATGAGTCTAGTGATGGGCTATGAAGCTTTCATGTATAGGGCTGAGATATATGGGTAGAGTTTTCTTACTGTTGTTGCAAAACACTGTCAAATTCCAGGACCATGATAACAGAAAAAAATGGTTTTAAAAAGCTTTAAAGACATTGTGTTTTACAACATTTCTGTTCGTCCCATCCAGAAAATTGCCCTGATAACCATAAAAGCTGAAGTAGCTGAAGATTTAGAATCAGACTAAATGTTGAGATAGCGTATTATATACTTCTTAGTAGAAAACATTTGTAGTTTTGTCTTATATATCTCTAACCAAGAACCAGCTGGACTGGGGATGAAACAGTTTTGAAAAGACACAGAAGATCAGAAATTAAAGGGTTAAAGCTTGTGATATAGATGAAAAATAATGTAACTCTCAGCAGAATGCAGCAATAGCAAAAGTGTAGTTTGCATTTATATATTATAAAAGAATCTTCCCAGCCAGCATCTAAAAATACCTTTTTAATTTTAAGTATTTAATGTTGCAAATTGGTTCCCCTGTTTTGATATTAATATGCATGGCTGGGGACTATTCAATTTTTCCTAGCTGGCTGTTCGTCATCTCAGATGACTTTTGCTGTCTTAGGTCCATGGGGACTACAAGAAAATGTACTATTGACATCAGTGAAATCTCTACTCCGGAAAAAGCCTATAGGTACACATAGATCAGTGAGCAGGTTGCTCAGAGGGGATCTGGGGTCTCCGTTTTGTAGATGTGACTGTGCATGGCCCTGAGCAGTCAGTCTGCTGTAGGTGACCCTCTCCTGAGCAGGAGGTTGGACCAGATTATCTCCAGAAGCTCCCTCCAGCTTCTACCAGTTTGTGACTCAGCAGAGGCGCCCTGCCTTTCACATCTCTGAAGTGAATCACATGGCTTTGAAAATAAATGTCAGCATCCCTGTGCTCACTCACTGCACAGAGTAAACCTGCAAAGACTCTTGCAGCCTACAAGTGTAGATCTTACATAATGGAGCCCAGTTTTTGAAATAGCCCAGCATGTGATTGTTGCCATTTAGGGAACTAGAACAGGAAGCTGCTTGATATTTTAGCAAATCCCTTCCATTTCAATAGTCTGTCTTAACTTTAATGCGTAACCCTTATCAAGCTTTAATGGTTTCTTACCAAGAAAATAGGAAGGTGACATTTCTTGTTTGAAACTATAAATACATGCACACACACACACACACATATATATATGTAAATATACATGTAACTATAAGTAACATTGCTGAAGTTTGTTATAATGTGATAGGCCCCTCTATCACAACCTGTGTCACATCTGCATAGCTCTCAATATGTGACTCCAATATACCACACAGGTTTCTTCTTAAATGAGACTTGCAAATCTCTCTAAGTGGACAATCTTCAGCTGTGCAGAAAAAAGAATGATGAGATGCTCATGTTGTATTTTTGTTGACTGTTTAGATAAATAGTTATATCTGAATTAATATTTAAATGCTTTAGTTCACAACCACATTAGTCCACAGCAGAGTCATCTGCTCCTGTCTTCACAAATACAAAGATGTCACGGAGCCCTTGGATCAGCTGGGATACAAAAGCTCTTAGTTTATAATGATTTGACTAAAATTATGTCTTTTTCTATTTTAAAATAATCTAATGCACAGAGCTGGTTTGAAACTTACAGTGCTTTTGACATTGAATCAGAGACTGCACTGCAAGGACTATAAGACACAAAAATAATAAAAAACCCCTTCTCACTAATAGGAAATGAAGAACAGGTTTTGAACAGCTACCGTGAGTACTCCTGCCGAGCAAGTGGTGTATATCACAGCCTCAGACCTCTCTGTAGTTGCAAGAGATGAGCATTGCACAATATACAACTTGTGCTTCTAACCTAAGAAAATTGTCAGGAAATCAATTAATTAAAAGTTTAGGTTTTATCTAAAATGAAGTTCTAATGAAAATATTTTTGTGTCGGCAGCAATAACATATATATGTTATATATGTTAAATATGCATATATATATCTAAGTTAAGAAAACAGTGAAACAAGGGCAGAGAATCTGTCTTATTCCAAACATAATAAATAGCACTTTAAAACTTAAAAACAACAGGCTATTCTCAGACTATAGGCAAGTTAGATCTTCACAACCCAAGGAAAAATATAGATGGTGTTGAAAGGTATCGTGTGAACAGAGCCTTATCTGCTGCCTACCCCAGGCTGTAGTGGTTCTGCGTCTGGAAGTGAATATATTTCAAGCTCTGCCAAAACTTTGCAACAAATTAAAATGGAATAACTGAATATATTTGTCGGTATCGGAACACTCAAGTTAAGCACTTGGATGATCACTATGTTGTGTGAATTTTCTAAGTGGTATGTGGAATTTGGCTGTGGTTTACACTGGGTGGTTTAAGAGCTGGTTACTGGATTTAGTCCAGTTGTAGTCATAGCTGCTGCTGCTGCTGTAAATCATTTGAGTGTTATGAAAGAATCTCTGCTAGGCTGGCTGTGCTAGCCAGGCAAAACGATGTGCTTTAATCGTGGAAGCTCCTCCCCAGCTGAAGAGCAGAAGCAGTGATACAAATCACTAAAGCAACCCCGACAAAGATGGTACTGGATCATCTTCATATTCCCACTAATCCTGGGACCTCCAGACACTCCATTCTTCCACCGAGCCCATCTCCATAAAGTTTCCTTGATTGCAATATTTTTAACAGTATAAGTACACTGGGTGAAATGTGAAAGACAGTGAGAATTTTTGCCTTGCTTTACAAAAATGCCACAATGGCAATTATGTCAAGTTCAGGTTGGGCTGTAGGGTTACATGAGTTTGGCACAAAAGCAGCTGCACAACCTATGGTCCAGTCTCTTGTATCTTGGGGCCTTACCAGTGCAACATGTTAGACAAGAGATCCTAACAGGAATCACACAATGTCATAGCATTACAAAAATAAGCAGTCTGGAACATGAGCCACCAGCAGTAAGGTCGCAGCTCTTTCAAATGTGTTCACAGGTGGCCAGGATTGTAAATCCCTTGCCTCACCTAGCAGATTACAACTCTCATCTCATCAGCTGGGAATGCTTTTGGCTCAGGGAAAAAAATAAAAAATAATATAAAAAAAATTACAGAACTCTGCTCATCTCTTTTTGGTCACCCTCATCATGCAAAAATGCATTGTAGCTTCTGCATTTTCTTACAGCACTGTATGTCTCAGTCTGGCACATTACTAAAGAAAATTGTCCAGAGTGGGTGTAATGCAACAGTTTTTGTGCTCTGGCTCCTCTTGTGGTCACATTTATGTTACATCAACAGTGTCACTGTGCAGTTTAATTTATTCTGCCAAGGACAACTGTGAGAAGGACTTGTACTATGCCAAAGACTATGCCAAAGAGGAGTATGGGAAGCATTCATATTGTGGAAAGGCTTCAATGACTGCTCAAGACTAGTAAGTCTTATGGGCAAACTCTGTACGGAGCTCAGAAGATGGGGAGTGTGGATGCTAATGGGGAGTGGGGAACCCACTAATTTCACCAGGTAAAAAATACCACGTTGTAGCAGGAGCAAGCATTTCTTCTGCAGGTTAGTAGTTAATCAGTCAGCCAGACTGTGGGTTTTATTAATAGCCTTTATAATCTAAAAGAAAATTCACTAATAAAATAATTTTTCATTTTAAGTAGAGTTGTACAGACAATGCAAATCAATTACACAAAAATTTGTTATGAGCTCCTTGATAATGGATATGTAAGTCTAAACTCTAAAAAAAGAAGGAAAAAAAAAATCACAATTATAGATGCTAGAATTCAAAACTGCTTTAGATCATGCTATGCATCAGTCTCTTAAGAACAATTCCCCTAGCTAGATTTTCTGGACTATCACATTAGCAACGACTTTCACCTTGTAAACTATTTTCTAATCTCAGCCAGTGTAACTATTCTTTAAAGAATCTGTCCTTTAAAGAAACTCATCATCAGCTTCTAATCAAACATTTTGATTTTGCAAGCATAATTTTTCATGAGATGATAAACTTCCTTCAAAATATTGCATTTTTTCACTGCACATATATACAGTGAATGAAGTTTTCCCTCTTCTAGTCATAGAATCATAGAATCATAGAATATCCTAAGTTGGAAGGGACCCATAAGGATCATCAAGTCCAACTTGTAGTCAAAACACTTTATTTTTCAAACAAACAAAAATTAAAGTTTTCTGTGAAAAAAAAAATAAAAATCCTCAGATTACTAATCCACTCCTTTTGCATAATTGGAGTTCAGTAATCTCTATGACATGATCTAATGGATATTACATAATTTCAGGAACATTCTTATGTACAGATAACATGCACATGTGCAATGAAATAGTTATCAGCCTCACATATATTTGGGAGGATTAAATATTTCTTAAAGGACCTATACTATTAAATTATCTCCCATTAGATTGGATTAGATTATGAACATTCTTCAGTTGTAGTCATGCGAGGTAATATGCCAGGACAAACCTAATCAGTACTTCCAGGCACTGGAATGAATACAAGGAACTAATGCTATTGTTTCTATGTCATTCAGTTATCATGCATCTAATTATATATATAACAAAATGTTATTGTAAATGCTACTATTTCAAATATTCCATAATTAAATTATTTCTGGGACTGTTATGAATAAAAATACTGTGGACAAATGCTGCTCCAAACACATAACTGCAAATTCCGATTGACCATAAAGTACGAAAAAAAAAAAAAAAAAAAAAAAAAAAGGAAAAGAAAAATAAAATTACCAGAACAACAGGACTTATGTTTCAAAGAAGTATTCTAGGAACAGATATTAATTATTCTTGTCTGTCTAACTCTTCCTGAACTTAATTCTTAGCTGGGTTCAAATATCTGAACACTCACTTAAATTAAAAAGTTATAGCCAACTAAGTAAACATAAGCTGAAAAAAAAACCATTATTAATGACAATGCTTCAGTAACATAAGACAGCTGGAGTTCAGCTTAGGTCATAATTTTAAAAATAAATGGTGGACTGTGCATTCCACAATCTTTTTGGTATGGGCAGTGTGTAAAAAAACTACCCAGGGAGGAGGTTAGTGCCAGATGCATGGTTCCCACGAAGCAGCTCAGCACACAAAAGCCTTGTTTTTCTCAAGAGAAGATAAAGATGTGATAGGAAGGGAGGTGATGCACCCTTTAATGAACTCAGTTTTACCCTGCTTCATGGGGGAGACGTTCCACACAGCTCAGGGTCTGAGCTGGTGTTATATTCTACACCACCATCCTCTGCAGAAACTGAGGTTTACCATGAAAAAGCTAATTTAGTTCCATTACTTTTCTCAGCCAATGTATGTTTTCTCAGTCTCTATTTAGTGTATAAATACCAATACACTAAAAATGAGCAACATAGAAAACAAGACTTCTGTGAACAGCTTAATATTTCTCTGGGTCAGAATGTGAGTAGCATGGGTTTCTCTTCCAATGTTAAGGAATACTAATAGAATATAACAAGCAAGTAATTAAAAAAATGTTATCCGTGAAGTCACATTTCCAGTGTATAAGCATTGCATGGATCCTGCTGTGCACAACAGTACGTTCTCTTTCCGTGTTAGAAATGATGACTCTGAAGGCATCATGTTTTCAAGACATCCCATCCCTTGACACTGTGAAAATTCTCCATGTTTTGGGAAAGTGTGCAAAATGTAATAATGTTCTTTTCTTAGATATCTGATGACATGCATAAAGAGGCTTGAAAAAAAAACTAATGATAATGCATGGTCAACAGCAGTGTAAAGGGGAAGTTAAAGCCATTCATTGCTCTTTATTAAAAAAAAAAAAGAAAAAAAAAAAAGAAAAAAAAAAAAAAAGAAAAGGAAGAACAGCAGAAGAAACAACCCCCCAAGCCTCCCCAGATATCTAGCCACCACAACCCAGTCATACGTGTACAGAGCAAATACAAACACAGCTGTTGCAGCTCTTCCTTACAAGAGAAAAAATAATTTTCTCTACATTTATTTACACACTGACTCTGCTCTGACATTTGGCTGGGCCACACAGCTCCAGGCTGCAGGGAATACAGAAATCATATGCTGCAGACACATGTAGTACAAGAGGGTTTCTCCTCCTTAGCTGGCAACCCTGTGCCACGTAAATAAGCAGAGCGGAAATCACATCCTGATTAACCTGCTGCCTTCTTAGCATGCGAATTATGTGGTGTAATTGCCTAAAGTAACTAGGAAAATAAAACTAATTTTCACATTTTAAAGAAAATGTATAGCATTGAAGAGGCTTTCAGGGTAGGGCATAGCTGCATTACGTGAGCGTTCCCTAGATGCTTTCGCACTAGAGGAACCTGGTGTGCTGGCTCTAAGGAACAGCACGTAGTGTAGAGTGGATTGGAGACACCACAGCTAGGCTTTGTGACCAGGTGGGGACTCAGTTTTTCTTGTTCACACCAAGACCAATAAGCTGCACATTTACTACCCTGAGCCAATGACCCGTCATTTTTTGACAAATGCTGTACTCAAATGTACTTTTGCTCATTATAATATCATTATAATACCAAAACACACCTCCATCCCAAAAGCTACCCGCCTCCAACGTGCGACCACCCCTCACTGAGCATGCACTATGAACTTCTCAGAGCCTATTCCTTTAAACAGAGATGGGAAAACTTTTCAGCAGTCGTAACTAAGATATGCTTGACTAGAGTCACTCAAGTTCCACCTAAAAGATAGAAAATACTATACATTGGCCTAAGAGAAAAGGGAAGTTAGGGAAGATAGCATCATCAGGGGAGATACCATCTTGAGGGAATATACCTTCATGAAGGCCTCCTGACTCCTGGGATCAGTCGATGGGCTGAGCCTCTCTTCCCCCCACTATGGGATGCCTTTGGGTGAGTTTTGAACACTTGGTTATACTGTGTGTCTCTGTGGAAACTTAGAAATCTCTCTGGAGTCTTTGTGTCTTTTAATGTGTTAATTTTCAGGCTGTGCACCTGTGTATTTCGTGCATGCTAGCTTGCTTTTGCAGACAGTAATTATCGCTGGCAATCCAAGGAACTTTTGTACCTGTTGCTGTAATAAATTGCACTAAACTGCATTGTTCCTTGCTGTGATAGCTCTCATTGAATGTGACTAGAGTAAGGATGCAATGTGTTATTGGTGAATCTGTGACCGTGGTAGTTCAGTGCTCTGAAACCAACCAGGCCCATATTGGTTAATGCATTATTGGTGATATGCTGTGGTTGTGATAGTTCAGTATCCCGAATCTGACCGGACCCATAATGGTTAATCAGCTACATCCCTTAATGTGACAGAGAAATTGGTGCAGTTGGCAGGACTGCTACGGATAAACTGCTGCAGAAATGCAAATGTGTCCTTTCCCAAGTGGGGAAGGTGTGGGTCAAAAAATTTTGGAAAAATCAAGAGGAAGTGGTAGAATGCATAGAATGTCAGACTTCACGAAAGATCGGACAACAAAAGGATAAAGTTGTGATTTGTGTTGTGTTAGAAGCCTGTTTGTCTTGTGCTCAGCAAGAAGCTAAGGAAACTCCTCCTCCCAAACTAATTTCTGATGTGGAATATACAGCTTTGAAATCAGAGATTGAGGTGCTGAAATCATCATTGGCCTTTGAAAGGGAGACAGGAAAAATATTAGGAATCAGAGTGATAAACTTCTGAATAAAAATGATAAACTTTTGAATGAGAATAACGAACTTGTGACTGAAACCGATAAACTTGTGAATGAGAATATTTATCTTGAACAATTACTGAATAGGTTTAATCACCTGTTAAATAAAGTACAGCCTTCTGCTCCAGGTAAACAGGTTCGTAGACTGATACATAGTGCAGACCCTGAAAGCTGGGATGGTGATTTTTGGTTTGACAGTGATGATGATGTCAAAGAGATTGCTGACTCTGAACCTCAGTCAATGTCCTTGAGACCTTTGGTTAAAACTGAGACTACTGTTGATGATGATGATGATGATGAAATCCACACTACTGTGTGAGTGATTCCATGATCACCAGCAGAGTTGGTTAAAATACAGGAGAAGTTCTCAAGGCGGTCAGGGGAATTGGAAGTTGAGTATGTGTGGCAAGTTTCTCTTGAAGGAGGAGATTGAATTATGTTGAGTGAGGAAGAGGCAGGAGACTTTTGGGGACTCGTATTATTTTTAACTATCATAGCAGGAGACCATAATTACTCTATAACTGCACGGGCTGCATACTGGGCAGGTGGTATAGATCTCCAGGAGAGAGGGGAACCCCTGAAAATCAGAGCCACAAAGTATTCTGATCTGGCTGTAGCAGTACAGAAAGCAGCTTGTATTCAGTTGATATATGAAAGAGAGGAATTCAGGAAATCCCTGATGTTGGCTCCTATCGACCCAACTCAAGTAACCCCTCTCATCAGTGGACTCTGATTGTCTTAAGATGTTTGTAGCAAATACCCAGGAACGTATACAAGCTGCTTGTAGGGATGGTGATCGTGGTCATAGGCAAAATCTGAACTCCCTCATTCCCACCTGGAGTGAATTTATACAAGACATAGATAAGTATGAATGCTGAATGGGCTGGTTTAGTTCATCCAGTATTAAGTCCCAAGACCACCCTCAGCAAGTCTGCCAAATCCACACTCAAAATCCCAGATACTCCAACTTCAAAGAGAGGTTCAAACCAATAGGGAACAGGGTGAGTTGTGGCATAAGGCCCTAGCTTTGGGTGCACCCCGACCATTCTTGCATGGTGCCTCTTTGGAGGGCCTCCATATATTAGTCCGATCTCTGGGGAAGAAAAATATTCCAGCTGGGGACAATTGCCTAACTGAAAAACAACCAATCCATAAGGAAAGTACCCCTTCTGCACCCAGCCTAATTGGCAATACAGAATCTCATCAAAAAAAATCCTATCCCCGGGGAAGGCTGTGAGCCACCCTGCTCAGTGGGTATTAACAATTCAATGGCTCGTTAATGAACACTCTGACCCTATCATTGCCATTCCCATTGGACCCTGAAAAATATTAGTAAATTTTCTTATTGACACCAGGGCCCAAATATCAGTAATTACAGATGAGACAGCACAAACCCTGGGCATAACACCTGGTCGACACAGGGTTAAATTCATGGGAATCACTGGTGTGGAAAAACAATGCCCCACTGCAAAAATTTCACTCTGGCTGCTAGGGGAAAAACAAAAAAACCAAAAAACTAGAGCAGAAGTATTAATTGGTGCTGCATATACTAATATTTTAGGATTTGAAATACTGTATGGGTGTGTGTGGAAACTCCTGATGGAACAGTATGGAGTTTTGCAACACATAAAAGGGATTCGGACACAGTGAGACTAAATCTGTTACAAACACCCATACCCTTACCCCTCGCTAAAATCACTAATGTTCGGCAATATCTGTTGCCAGCAGCAGCACTTATGAGGATTTAGGGGGTGGTAACAGAATTGGAAGAAAGAGGCATTATTAAAAGGACTCATTCACCTTACAATTCACTGGTGTGGCTGGTAAAGAAACAAACCAGGCAATGGCATTTTACAGTGGATTACAGACAGCTAAATGCTAACACCACACCTTTGACTGCCGCAGTTCCGAATGTGGCAGAGATAGTGAAAGCCTTCTGTGCATCTAACAGTAGCAATGGTGATAACTGCTCCCAAATATCTCTACCCATGGGAAGTCAAAGATCACTCTTTCACCCTCTTTCTAACCCTGCTCATTGAATACAACCGAGCATATTTTATTTTCTTTTGTGTTCACAGGAATCCTGAGTGAACCGCGTATGAACAGCTGGAGGATGATGAATCAACAGTTTGGGTTAATAAAACTATTCTTTACCCTGACCTTGATGCAATCCCTTCTGATTTATAGCCAAGGAGACCCAGCATGGCTGTGGTCTGAAGGCTATGTCAAATACACTGGAATTTTGGAAACACAGGCCTTGAAGGAAAAATTAAGCTTAGCTACTGTGGTTGTGCATAGAGCTGAGGTGTTTCACCGTGACATCTAACCATGCACTGTCACACCGGCTGGTTTGAGCAGCATCCAAGCACAGTTATGGATACAATCTGTAGGACCAGCTATTATTAGAGAGGGAGAAGGAGGAACTTTACCCACTAACATTTGTAAATTGATTTGGGATAATGCGTCAGATTTGAAAAGGAGTTTCAAACGTGGTGGCAATTAGTCAACTTTACCTATTATGCAGAAAGTGATAAAATTATTGCCTTTATACTTACCATAAGTAATACCACAATATACAATGTATATCCAAATATTGCATTAGGACTCAGTCATGATGGAACTATACTTTATCCTAAGGAGAATAAAGTATGAGCCCATCAAAAGAGAGGAAAGTGGCAAACAATTGATGTAAATGCATGTATTGTGTGTGAACAAAAAGGTTTTATGTGTGAGAGTAGCACACCTGAAGCCCAAGACTTGACACTGGACAAAATATTTGCCACTTTGACATATATCCTAATGAAACCCCTGAAACTGTACTTGTATATATCGGGAAAGACTGTGTTTGTATGAGAACCTATTGTGATTCTACAGTCATAAATAATACTATTGTAGATTCCAGTAATCACTATAAAGTTTGTGTTTGTAATTTTACCAAAATTCTAGGATGTGATTTTAGTTACTCAGCTCCTGCCACCTCTTATCAGCTTATTGCGTCTAATTATATTCTGCTTCCTGATCTGCTGCCTACTCCTATTGGAATAAACCTTACCTTGGTGAAGAAATTACTGTTACATGAAGATTTGAAGCAGCTGATGAAACAAGTTAGAGATCATGGATGAAAGACTGATTACTGTCCACCACAATATAGAAGAAATACATCAAAGTGATGGAGAGAGTAAAGAGAGATGAAAAACACTGTTGGTGGGACACTGGATGGTCGCCAGTTGCCACAAGAATCCTCAACAAGATTCTTACAATTAGTTTGTATGTTAAACTTCGGATTATGGTGAAACATTTAGCATCCCTGCACAATGTACATACACTCAATAAACCTCATCCTGGGAATGTATGTGATATCCCTGACATATTCCAAATGTCGTGAAGCTTGTGTGACTATAGAATCATAGAATCATAGAATATCCCGAGTTGGAAGGGACCCATAAAGATCATTTAGTCCAGCTCCTGGCACCACACAGGTCTAACCAAAAGTTCAGACCATGTGACTAAGTGCACAGTCATGGGGTGGATTATGTGGTGTAATTGCCTAAAGTAACTAGGAAAATAAAACTAATATTTACATTTTAAAGAGAATTTACAACATTGAAGAGGCTTTCAGGGTAGGGCACAGCTGCATTACCTGAGTGTTCCTTAGGCTTCCAACCTTAGATGATATCAATTTGGGGAACATGGTGTGCTGACTGTAAGAAATAGCATGGAGCGTAGAGCAGTGTGGAGACACTTCACTGAATCTGACCAGACCCATATCAGTTAATGCGTTATTGGCGAATTTGTGATTGTGATATTTCAGTACCCCAAATGCGACCAGACCCATAATGGTTAATTTGCTACACCCCTTAATGTGACATTTGATCTCAACATCCTGCAGGCTGAAACCTTCTGCTCTCCAGTGGGCTGGAAGGGGAAGGACACCAGAGGTCAGGGGATACTGGGCTTAGGAGAAAACCTCAGTGGCATTAGCTGCAGCAGGACTTTGAGGGTCTGAGACAGGAACCAGGGACCTTGAAAGTCCCTGGGCTGCACCCTGGCTTTGCAGAGGAGCTGTGACACATGCAGCAGGAGTATGCACCGCACTGCTGGCAAGTAAGAAGGCAGCATGCAAGGGTTGCATGGGGACTTGGGTATTTTATACTGCTGTACAAACCTGCCCTAGGGCTGAGCATGTTGGTTTGAGTGCTGTTCCTTAGGAAAAGGAAACATGGAAACACTCCCAGCACTCCAAAACTCAAACTATGGCTGATTTTGATGTTTATTTGTGGTGTCTTTTCTGAGATATATTCATTCAGGGATATAGAGAATTAGGGTTCTACTGGGTGCAGCTTCAGGATTGCTAAGAATTTCCCCAGGGATATCAATAGAAAATAAACCTAATTGACTGTAGAGTGACCAAACTAAACTAAACTCCTTATCTCAGAAATGCTAGAAATAGCTGGCTGGTCCCCCAGGTCCACAGACCATGAATTGCAAGCATTGCTAGAAAAAAAACAAACACACCACAAACCTATTTCTGTGAACAACTGCATTTACTCATTCATTTTAATTTCTAACTGCAGGTTAGAAAATGCATGGAAACAAAGATGATTGTATCTAGCTCTAAGGAGTTCCAGCTACTTGCTATAACATCATGGTTCAGTTATTTAATTCCTGGACACAGTTCAGAGAGAGGTAAAATCAACATCCACTTGGTGGAATTTGTTTGCTTTTCTGATCATCCCTCCATTGTTTTTCCAGTCCATCAAGATTTCTGCAGGAAAACTGTATTTGTTTTCTTTTGGAGTTAACAGAAAGTACAACATGTTATTCATAAAATAAAAGGAAAGGCCTTACGTTTTGCTGTTTTCCTGAGACTTGTGAGCCAGATTCTACCCATAATTAGCTATAAATTGGACCTATACATTGTTTGTGTATGCGTACCACATCTCCCCATCTCTTCAAATGAACCGACTGTAGAAATAATAATGGAAAAATCTTCAGAAAATCAGCCCAACTTTTCTATATTGTTTCATTTTTATTTTTTTTTCCTGATCCTTCAGGCTTTGATCTAATTTGCAGGAAAAGAGATGTATAGATCAAAGCAAAACCTGAAATAAGATTCTAATTGCATACTGTATCTACCAGCCACATTAAGAATGCAAACAGGAGAATTGAATTCCAATATGATTTAAACACTTGTTCATCAAAATATGCATAAACATTCTTCCATACACATGCTTTTGCTCAGTTGTAAGCCTCTTTGAGCCCATTTAGATTTACTCTGGAGACATGATGGTGCAATAGATGAGATTCTAGCCTAAATGATATCATGCTGGCCAAATGCTGGCGGAGATTAATCTCTAAATTCAGCATTCAAAAACAGAACAACAACAAAAAACCTCCCCCCAAACAAAACAAAACAAAACAACAACAAACAAAAAATATTTCTAGCTGCTGGGATGCCAAGTATGTTAAACCCTTGAAGAGAAATGATCTAAAAACTTGTGTGGAATGTGATGATTTCACCAGCACATGGGACAGAGTCTGTGCTCAGTTGCAGATGTAGAAATCTGTGCTTTATTATGACAAAACCCTAATCTGACCACTGGCCAAGTTCATGCTGGCGTGAGGGAGTCTGGGACTGGCTTAAGCAGATGGCGTTGCACTGAGGGGAATTGCACCCAGGAGACAGAGAAAGGTCCTTCATCTGCTCATTCAGAGCCAGGTTTTGCTGGTCTTGCCCATACTGAGTAACAACCACTTAGGACTTCAAACTATGTTCAATGGGTGGATAACATGTGTGAGACATGCGACATGCCACAAGCTCTGCACGCCCAGAGACTGTGAGAAGGCACACCTCCCAGCACAGCACAGCTCTGCTGGGAGGTAGTGCTGCCTGCCTGCCTGCCTGCCTGCTGGGCAACACAGCTGCCACTCACACAGCCCTCCAGATTCTGGGAGTATTTCCACCAGCACTAGGCTCAGAAATCATGTGGTTTAAGTCTCCAATAGTAACAGCTGGCAGAATGTAAATGTGCATGGTAGATCCCAGGACAATAGATTTATGCTCTTTCTAATTAGAAAAAAAAATCACAAAAAAATCATTGATAATTGTGCTTTTAATTTAATTTAGCATATTTTTCAGCATTATGTAATTAGTTTTATATTTTCATGCTCAGTAAAAAAAAAAAAAAAAAAGTAATAAAAACCACAGGGGTGGGAATGACTGAAGAATCTGATAGAACTTGGGGATTACATTTGTCACTCTTGATTTAATATATGACTACTTAAGAAAGGACTCAAAAAAGACTTGGTATAATTTTTATTTTTATTTTTATTTTTTTCCCCATAGGAATAGTGACAGTCTGAAAAATAGCTGCAAATGCTACATGGTATAAGAAAGATTAAATTTGTCTTTGTAGTTCAGAATTCTATGGTGAAACCCCTATGACTTGAACTCATATTACCAGGGAAGATTTCACCATTGATTCCACTGTTGCTCTACAACAAAACTATTCTAAATGCACTAAATATAAGAAAGTGAGATGTAAGTAAGACTCCTTCTCTTTGTTCAGAGCTGCTCGCCACTGAAGTGACTTCCTGTGGCACTGTCTCCAGCCAGTGCAGCCACATGCTCCAGCTGGGTTTTCTGTTGGGTGGACTGAGAATCAGAACCACCTTATCCCCTGCAGAGAAAAAAATGGTGAAGAGATGGGGAAACAGCTTTGTTCTGCGAAATACCATTTACAGTGTCCTCTAGGATCTCCTCTCTACTCCACTTTGAGGCATCTGACATTACTAAGCAGTGATAAGCACTGCTCTTGCTGTCTGGGCCTTTACCATGTCTCCCCACTGGGACTTTTGTCTGTGGGGTTTGGGGACAGTTTGGCACCAGCACAGCTGCAGGACTCTGGTCTGAGGGCTCCTGGTGGCCTCAGGGAGCTCTTTGTAGTGGGGAGATGCTCTTGCCCTGCTGCGCTGTCTTTACCCAGCCATGGCCTCAAACCAGGCCCCCACCCCATCCTAGGCTCAGCACACCCCTGGGCCCATGGCCCTGCCTAGACATCCCAGGACAGCATCTGAGCCAGGGTTCATAAAAACATAGAATCGCTTGGGTTGGAAAGGACCTCAAAGATCATCTAGTTCCAGCTGTCTGTGTCATAACAGCTCTGTTGTGTTCCTTCACTGCACCTGATTTCCCAAATACCTCTTTGGACAGCCAAAGTCACTGCAGTACCATGAAGTAGATGGTGATGTATCTTCTTAAATGCTTGCTCCATAGCTTGGCTTAAACCTGGCTTAGACCAACCTTTATATCACTGTTTATAAATGCAGCACAAAATCTGACGCAAAAATAAAAATAAACTCTGCTATCAAGGAAAAAGTGAACACTAAACGAACCAAACTGTAACTGTCCAAAACTATCAAACAGTGAAGACTTGATCTGAAAAATACATGTTCTTCATTCTACTGTTTCCCACATATAGACAGTTGTCCTGAAAGTTATGGTTATGTATTTCCACCACAAGTAAGAAATACCTAAAATCTATTGTTTTTCAGTGGTGTGGATACTGAGAAGAGATTCATTTCCACAGATGTCTACACATTTCAAAGTTTAATGCTTATGCTTGCAATACTAAGTGTGTAGTGACAACAGAAGGAATATAAGGAATGAAACCTTTTTTACATCTGTCAGGTTAATGGCAGAAGGATATGCTGAAAGGTGGGTCAAGGTGGTTGGTGCCATTCAAGAAAAATGACTGGTCTAAATCATCACACAGTATGCTCTGGTTCACATACTCACCTGAAGACATAGATTACACCATTTCAACTTCACTTTGTTTTACCTTTTACATTTCTGACCCCCACTTTCCAAATTAAAGAAGAAAATAGTATGAATAATCTGATTTTTATGTTACATGCCCATCCTGAAGCAAGTATCTAATTGCTTGGGTTTTTAGATCATTGTTGTTACTCCATTCAAGCAGGCAAGGACACTTGCAAAGCAAAGCAATCTTTTCTTCTTGCTATAAAATCACTTAATCAAATTCACTACATCAAAACTATTTCAGTACCAACATCTGATTTTGCAAACACAAGATTAAGCTTTTGCTGCTTGAATATGCAAGCACAACTCAGCTGAACTCAGTGAAGCTCTGCCTGCCTGTGTCAGCAATGGATTTGGCCCCAGGGCTTCATTATTTAAATTGTGAATTCCTGATGTGAGCAGCTATGTCTTTGTTTGTTTGAGAGATGATTCAGATATTTTAACCACTTTGTAAATAATAAATAAAATAACAACTAGAGGGCTCAGGGAAGAGGAACACTGATGGTGAGGGAAAGGAGGTTTGTAAAAACACAGAAAAGCTTTGCTCCAGCTACCTTCCTGGTAGATGTTGGTCTTTAATTAAAAATTTTGTCTACTGTGTACTTGGGTCTCTGGGGATGCTTCAACATAGGTACACCAGATAGAGAGTTATTTATACATGTGAGTCCTGCTGCAGATCTCATTGCGTTCATCAGGTTTTGTGGAAATAAACAGAAGGAAATGGAGTACTGGAGGAAGTTTCATGGCCACCTTTTCAGATGTCCTGGGTAGAAAGTTTACTGAGAAGGGTCTGCGAAGGTAGGCACCTTTACTGCCAGCCTCTGAGCTGTGAGCCTCACCATCTTGTGATGACAAAGCCATCAGCCACACAGGCACTGTGGCCATCCTGGTACCCTCCCAGTTGGAGGCATCTGGCCTACATGCAAGTTCACCTTACATAGCCGAAAACTTGCTTTGACAAAACAAGAAGACAAAAGAATAAAAAACACCCAGACAGTGCAGCTATTGGATACCAAGTACAAGCAGTCACATTTGCAAGTAACTGGGAGAAATTTTACTTTAAATTTAAATGGAATTGAACATGGAAGATAACTATTTTTATCAAGAAATTAAAGTTCGGATTTGTTGAGCACAACATAAACATTTCATGAATAACCTAGCCTAACAGCTTTTGTGCCATTTTTTAGTACCAGCTTCGAGACATTAGTGGTCTTGGCAAACATCACCATGTCTTTGAGCATCCTGAGGATATGGATAAATAGGAGTTGCAGTAGCATGATCCCAGGGCAACGACAGATCCTAGGGCAACAACATGAGAGGACTGCATTCATTTGCATGCACATTAGATAATAGTAGAGATTGCTGTGCAGTCAGACTGTTGGCAGAAATTTGTGAAAGCTCTCTTGCTGTAGATTTATTGGAACATGACAATCACAGTGTCAATTTTTCAGCACAGACCGTCACTATGCTAAGATTTGTATGCAGGGGAAAATCCTCAGTGCCAAATGTAATTGAAACTTATTCCCACAGAAAATATTAACAGGAAATGTGTTAACTATATGGTCCTCTGGAACAATGAGTACAGTAATAGTATTGGGAACAGATATAAAACTAGATGCATTAGTAGCTGCAAAGACAAAGAGTACTGTGGGATTTTCAGGTCCTTCTGCTAGCTGAATCTTTGAAATGACAGGTTCTTTTCAGAAAACATAATAATTTCTTATTTCAATTTATCTAATCTTGAGAAACCTTTGAAAGCCACAGAGATTTCATGACAGTACATTTCTACTGCCAAAAGCAGTAATTTGAGTGCTCAGAGCTCTCTATGCATTGATGCATTGTAGAACTGTGTTAGAGAGATGTGTGTCTCGTTTCAGGTTGTCAGACCTGACACTATTTTTATGCATGTCTATTTTATAAATTCAACTTTAAAAAACACAAAGAAAGAAGATCTGTATTTCGGGGATACAAATGTTCATAAAGACTAGATGAGTCAGCAACAGGCACTGTGTGCTCAGATGTTCAATAATTAATGATTCTCCATTATTATTTAGAAGGATTTTTTTTTCAATGACTACCAGTATTAATGGTGATTTTGCTAGAAAGTTGATTCAATTGTATATTGCTAGGTATATGATAAATATAACTTGTTTGCAAAATAATACAAAATTGGATGCTGTAGATTAAGGTAAAATGAGAGACTGCTGATGAAAGAAAATGCTTTCCCATAACTTATCACTTCATTACTGATCTTCAGATCAAATCTGACAACCAAATTGTTTGTAGCATTTCTGGAGACAAAGTAGCCTTTTCAATCACACTGCATCACAGACAGGGTTTAGAAAAGGGTTTAGATTTAAAAAATCCTTAAAAAAAATGACATTTTAATAGGGCAAGTATTTTCTCTATATATAATTTAAGAGAAGAATGGAATGTACCTGACTGTGAGTGGAATAAGAATTGTGTGCTTTACCACAAATAGGAGGATTGTCCAGAATGCATTATTAGTAAAGGACCAATAAAACTAATTTAATCTGAGAAATTAGTTCCTGTTTCTGAAATGTCCAAGAACAGATCTTTCTCAAACTTTCTCAAAAAGCCTGTTTCAGTTTGTGCCATTTACTTTAGGGATCACATAGAAGTAAGTTCAATTTTAGCCATTTTATTTAGTTGTGAATTGGTGAAGTCATGGCAGTAATATAGTTTCTGTTCTCCATTGTAGAAGACTTTCGTAGAGTCATAGAATCACAGAATGGTTTGGGATGGAAGGGACCTTAATGAACATCTGATTCCAACCCTCTGCCATCATCAGGGATACCTTCCACTAGACCAGGTTGCTCCAAGCCCCATCCAACCTAGCCTTGAACACTTACAGGGATGAGGCATCCACAATGGATACCAATTATGAGATTCAATTTTTGGTTAAGCATCCAGAAAGCAATCTCATGTATAAAGTATAAAAGTATAAAAGGAATAACATATATAAAGAGAAATCCCTCCATGGGTAAGCACTGACAGGTTTTAGGTTTGAAATGAAATCAGAATATATCTATCTATCTATCTATCTATCTATATACGTGTATATAAATATATATATATAAGTATATATATATTTGGTAAGAGTTTTTTTTTTTTTTTTTTTTTTATCTATTTATTTTTAGGTGGGGAGAGTGTTACAGAGATGAGAGCAAACTAGTTTTGTAATAGCTGTAACAGTGTTTTGGAACACAGTTTTGCAAAAAACAGATACATTATCTAATCAGCAAAAGCACACTACTTTATGTGTTAGTGCTTTCAATCATCTCTACAGAAATTAGCTCTAGAATCAAGTGTTTTAAACTGAAGTAGCTGCTGTCTCCTATTCTATTTCTTGAAACTTCTCTCTTCTTCCTTTTGGTAAAAAAATGAAAAATAAGAAAAATAAAAAAAAATAAAAACAAACAATGCCTTTATGCCTCCAAGACTGCACTGCTCTAGCAATAAATAAATAAATAAAGCGGAGAGAAGCAAAAGAGTGTGTTCATTTCCCCAGGGCACAGCACTTGTAGTTGATTTTGCAGTTGCATTGCCAGGCAATAAGAGATTCACATAGCGCGCCTCCTGACCTATGAAGTTCACTGCCTGCCAGACTCAAAGGAAGTTGGTCAGGACCACAAGATACAGTCACTGCAGTCTTTGTGTCTGTGATACTCAGAAGAGGAAATTTAGGAGTGAGGGGTTGACACAGAACTGGTTACAGCAACAGTAAAAGACTGTTCTGTGGTTTTGTGGTGTGGATGCAAGCAGAGTACTTTCTATGAACTTCATAACCTCCCTCCTTCATTTTCCCTGTATATGAAATGGGAATAATATCTCTTTGCTCAAAAGAGAATGGAAGAATTAACAGGGTGTTTATAAAGCACTGCAGAAGTGCTAAAACACAGACAGTCATTAGAAAGCCAAGTTAAATAATTGTACAGAAAATGAAACAGAAAACTTTAGGAGGAAGTCCAAGAATAAACATCTGGCAAAAGAGAGAAGCATAGGAGGCCTGACAGAAGGAACAGCAAAGCAGCATTATTGGTTTGTTTTTCCCTTTGTAGATCAAACCAACATGTCAGATGCAATGCAATCTGTTGTTTGTACAGAAAAAAAAAATGGGGGAAGAAAGAATGGGAACATCTGAACTAAAAAGACTCTTGAAGATTAACTGTGCAGTGCCAAGAAGTAGATGGAAAGTGTAGATAGACACACAGTAGTACATCAAAGGGGCTGGCTCTGAGCAACAGCAGTCACCCAGGACAGGATACTATCAACTCTGAGATCCAGGTTGGGCTGATATGATAGCAGAAATGCTCTTGTATGAATAGATTTTTTTTTTTTTTTTAATCTCTAAAAGAGAGAAAAAAAGAGACAAGAGGTCTAATTTATGCATGAGCTCAACCTAATCCAGTGGTTGGCATACTGGTATGGTATATCAGTGAAATCAGCACTCAGAGGTCCAAGAAACTGGTATTATTCCTGTTGTCTTCTCCCCAGACTTCCTCTAGTTCTTAATTTTCTGTTCTCCACTTTCCCTCTAAATTTTCCTCTCTGTTTTCTTCACTTCTCCTATACTCTTCCTTATTCACTTCTGTCCTGTTCCTCCCTCTTCTCCCTCTTTTCTTCCATTTCTGTGTACTTTATTTTCTTACATTTCTCAGTGTACCTATGTACTTTTGTAAAGTCTAACCACATGTTCTTCCAGTAAATAATACCCATGGTACCTGATATACCTTGGTACTCCAGTTCTCATGCCTGTAGGTAATGTTCCTGTACCTAATGTTCCTGTTTAGGGAACTAAAACTAAACTGATGATCCAAAACCTCCAGCTAGATGCAGTACAAACAGCACAGAGAGACTTCATTATCCAAAGAGCGATGCTTAGTACAAAACAAAACAAAAAAATGGGTATTGTCAGAGAGAGAACTACAAGGGAAAAGAAGCAGCTTGATGAGGAAGGCTGAGGGTTTTGTAGGTACCAGAATGAAGAAGACAGGTTATGAGGCTGAGCAGAGGAGCACCTGGGAAGTATAGCTACAAATAGAGCAACAAAACATAAAGGAGAAAGCAGCTTGTGTGAAGATCCAGCATTGGAGCAAGGTAAGATAGCATCATGAGATATCAGGTGTGGGAACCGGTCTTGTCATGCTGAATGGGCGAGAGGAAGGCTATGGAAGACAAGTGAAGAAGAAGATGGGCAATGTAAGTCCTATGTGGGTACAGAAAGAAAAGCCAGCAGAGTGACATAGCTGAAGTGTTTTGTTTAGGTGTATCCAGCTGTTATCCATGCACTTACAATTCCCATTTCAAGCCTTTTTTTTTTTTTTTTTTTTTTTTTTCCTGTATCTTATAGTTCAAGCAACTTCAGAAAATAATGTTGAGGTTCATACCACAATATGATTTTGAAAGCACAGAATATTGTGAAACTCATAACAGAAAAAACAAAGTCAGAAATCCTAAGTGAAGATGTGAACTATTCCTTAGTTTCACTGTAGAGTTGCAGGCAGATATGAGATTCTCCCTAAAGGGGAAGACAAGGAGATGCAAAACATCCACCTTCATTTCAAGCTATCCCATAGGAAAAAGTGCAAGAAAAACACCTTTGGGCCACTTCTCTAGAAAAGATCCTAATATAATAGCATATCTGTTTCTGTCCCACGTGTCCTAAGGGTGTTCACCAAGAAAATTACTTTTTTTTTTTCTTTTTTTTTTCTTTTTTTTTTTTCCAGCTCAGTTGGAACAAAGAATGTAAGGTATCTCATTTCAAATGCTATCTCATCAAAAGGTCCCTTCTCAGTCCTCAGTCTCAGCCTCCTTACCTAAACCACCCAGCTTCAGGGCATGTACTTTTTAATATATTATTATTATTATTATTTTTCCTAACAACAATCACTAATGTTACTATTTAAGAAGCATCACATCAACATGTGAAGAAATATTGTAGGCACCAGAACTCATTTCATTATCTTCATGTCTGTCCCTTCCTCCAAAGCATAATAGCTCTAATGAAATTTGTATTCCACTTCTGTCATATACAGACAACTTTTCAGAGCAAAGATATATTTAATTTGCACATGGTAGCAATTTCTCAATATGTACATCATATTATTTAATGTCAAGCCCTGCATGATTCTAGCGTCACCTCCTCATCAAAATCACAGAATAGAAATGGTTGGCAATTGGTGAATTTTTATTTGAAAATCAATAAGATGTTCTTGTATAAAGAGTCTGGTCAGATTAAACATATAATATACTGCTCTTTCAGTGGAAATCATACTGAAGCGAAGCATCAGAATCAAAGACAAGAGACTGTAGTAGCTTCAAGGTGTGAGCTCTTAAGTCTCAAGTATACATTAATCGTATATACATGTATGCCTCAAAGAGATAATACAGCCTGGGACACATTTAAATTAAAGTAATTTATTGAAAAACAAATGCTACTGCAGGCAACTACAAGTAAAAATATTAAGGTTCGGATTCCGCAGCCCTTTTCTCATATAGCTATCTATCCAATCACACTGAATTTACCTACATGTGGGAGGACTGACTCAGTCAGGCCCTGATTTTCTAAATCAAATCTTTTCTTCATGCTGAAAGAAGATAGCTAACCTTGGAACGATGGTTTCAGAAAGACATTCCTTGGTTATTTTTAACAACTCAACTGAAACTTAACATTGTAATGTTCAGGAAACTTGTTTGGCTTCCCTTCCATCCTCATTTAAGATGAATACTAAGTAAGAAAAATATCAATAATACACCACACTTACATAATGACCTTTATTTCATGATCTTTAAGGGCTTCATGGACATGAATAAATTAAGCATTACAAGCACAGCCTAGAAGTAAGTAATGTTATTCTATAAGGAAGAAATTAAGTGTGAATAGTGACATGAATTAAAAAACTTGAGGCAGTGGCTGATCGAGAAACAAAACCTGGATGTCCTGGCTCTTGGTTTTCTCTTTTAACCACTAAGGAAATTTTCTATAGTTGAAGACTGGGAGCAAAATGGAAACAAAACTCTTGTCAATATACTTCAGTAAGAAAATCAGATAATGAACCAGAAAGTGGCTGGTTCACGAGAGTTTTTGAGGACATTGCTTCTGATAGCCTTTTCACACACTGTTCCCAGGCAACCAAAGAAAAAATCAGGAGTAGATACCCTTTAGAAAATGTGGTAAGATTCCCCCTGCAGCTTCCTACCTTGGTCCTCTGCAGGCATTTTCAAAGCAAGTTCCATGCAAAGTTCAGGGATGTGTTTGTAAGTGGAGGGAAGGAAGACAAGATGTGCACTCACCCACTCGCTGCGCTACTTGTCTGTGCCTCCAGCCATTCTCCTCACCTCAGTCCCAAGATGAATGAAAAATAATCCAGCAGGTCTACTTTCTTGTTGCTGTTGTTGCTGTTGTTTTCAACTCAGGTCTGACTAAATCTGAACTTAACACAAAGTCCATCCACCAAAGGATTGACTTTCAGACGGGGCCTGCTGCAGCACTCAATGGAGTTAATAAAGGACTTTCTCTTACCTGCAAGACCTATGGCTATGCACAGGTGCTGGAAGGTGATGGTAATGTTTGATAATCAAGAAGAAAGAAATGAAGCATTTACCTTAGACATTTATTGCTGGTCTTGTAAGAAATAATATTGAAAATGAGAAAATAAGAGGAAAATAAGATACAAAAATGACAGTGCAGCTAGAGTATATAAAAATGTCTTTGTGAGTACATCAGTGATTTCTGTGACTTCAACTTGTGATGCAGTGTTTTCCTTAGAGCAATAAGAAACAAGGAAACTGGTTTAATAATCAACAGCAAAATGATCCTTAAATCTAGCAATACAACATTAATAGAAAATGTATGCACACATATCCAGGTACATATGTGTATTTGCTCAAATGGCTAATTTGATAATGCTCACAATTAAGTTTTTTAGTGGATGGCTTCAGGCCTGTTACATTTTGTACTTACAGCTAAAATGAGCCAAAAAATGAGGGGATGCTTCACTCATCAGTGCTCTCTCTGCCCAATAATGGATGCTCGCAGACTTGAAGAGAGATCTCAGTCTTTGTGCTTGGAGAACCCTTAAGATGGGCGTGAAGAGGCTCAAAGGAATCATGTTAGGCCAGACAGTGCTGAAGAAAAGAGCATGTAGAGAAGTAAAGAAGAGGGAAAAAAAAAAAGCAAAAAAGCAAAAGAGCAAGCACAGTTATCTCCTCCCTCAAAATAAAAATTGTTGACTTAAATGGGCTTATGCTGAACATGCTCCAGCGCAACAGAATGTATGATCCAAGGTGTTCTCAACAAACTGTATGCATTATTATTATTATTATTATTATTATTATTATTATTATTATTATTATTATTATTATTATTATTATTATTATTATTATTATTATTATTATTATTATTATTTTGTTGCTTTTGTTTTTCTGATGACTGATACTATTTCTTTAGTAAGGAAGACATTGACATAGCCTTGGTTTTCTAACATGCTTCTTTTCATTTTGATCTGATTTGGAAGGCGTTCATCCTCCACTACATGCATTGTACAGTGTCTCTGCATTTCTGCTCAGAGAGCCTTTGACCAAAGTGTCATCCAGGTGAGAAAGGGGAGCTTTGTGGTGGCATTCATGATAATGTTAATGATTGTTATAACCACTGCTGGGGCAGGGATAGCAGTAGTCAGACACAGCAGTAGCCTCTCATTTCTCCAGGTGAAGAGGTCAAGTTTCTGCCACCACTGCTCATATCATGCTGGGACCTTCTGAGACACATGGCTGCTTGGAGTTTCACTAGCCACCAGGGCTCCTTTCTTGTATTTTCCCATTTTTTTCCTTGCCTTTAACACATTGCCAAGTTTGTGCTATGGAAGAGAGGGATATTAGTATCAAGGTGACATGTTTGATTCATATACAAATAGCAAAGAACTATGGCGTGGATCAAAATCTCCATTTGAATTCCTGATGCGTGGTCTCCATTTTCTGCAGTCTCTCCATGGAGCTATGTTACATTAGTCTACAGCACTTTCACCTGTCAAAATACCAGGTGGGCTCAGAGTCTGATTTGACAACATCTCAGAAGATGTCTTTACCACTAAGTCCTCAGATCTGCATTTGGCCTGTTTCCAGTGTGTACATTATACAAAGACATGGGGGTAATGTGTGCCAACGGAATCTGACATTGTTTGTGAAATGTACAGGCTTGGGACAATACAACTTCTGGTCTCATTTAATGGAAAACATTACACTGAACTTGACCTTCTGACTGAATGCAATGCAGTGCTAATAACATGTCTTTCACATTTGTATTGCTCAAGGAAATCCTGCTCTCTGTGACATTAAGTTTTATCTGTACCATCAATCTCTAGCAGAAAGACATACAGAAGCTCTGCTTAGGGGACTGTACAAATCTTTTTTATTATTATTAATGGGAAGCATAACCACTTTGGCTTTGTAGTCATTATTTTCTGAATTCATCTGTTCATTTTTCTGGAACTTGAGAAAAATGTAGGTTTTATGTCTTATTTAACGAACTGTGGTTCACACTGTAATGGAATTGCAAGCTACTGTCAAATCACAGATAATATGCCATCTGTGATGTTATACTAAATTTCTGGGCCAAAATTCTGCTGGTATAAGTCAGCACAGCCTAATTTACATCAGTGGAACCTTTTGATCAAATTTGAAATAACAAATTAATCCAGCCAAATGATCTTTCCCTTCTAGTTCCAGAGCCAAAGTGCAGATTTTAGAAGTTATATTCCTCTGAGCGTGAAAGCAAACAAGCAAACAAACAAGAAAGGCAAAATAGTTCTTTTAGTTCACATATATCTTATATACAGAATATTGTGTTCTTCATGCCTCTAAACAGTGAATTGTCTTTACCACAATATAAATATCTAGGCCTTCTCAAAACTCGTTCATGAACTGAGCATTTCCATTTGTTGGTGTTTAAGGTCACTGCTTTTGATTTGTGGATGTTTGTGGATATTACACCAGATCCAAAGCACAGACATGTCCTGGCTCTTTCACCAGTACATTAACAGTCCTTCTCATTTTGTTGTGTTATTCCTGCACAAATACCTGAGGTAGTTCAAGCATTCTGTCTATAGCAATCAGCTTTGCTTTCCAGTGAGGGGAGAATGATACAACAAAATGTCTATTCTGCCTTCTGCCTCCATTCTACTTCTAATGGGCAAAGCACAAGTCAAAAAAAAAAAAAAAAAAAAAAAAAAAAAAAAATCACCACCACCAAACAAACAAACAAACAAAACCCACACATAAAAGACTTACATCTCAAGACAGATACAGTGACTGGGGCTAGCTGTCAATACCCCTTCTGTACTCTGCAACCTGCCCCTCGCTGCCCTCTTTGCTGGGGATGCTCAGGCACTGGCATGGAGGTTGCTGTGTGCAGATGTATTGTTCAGGCAGCCCACAGACAGCATCACATCCCCTCTGATGACACAGATGCTATGCCAGTTTTGCACCAGACACATGGTGAGGGAGCCAAAATTTTGGGTAAATGCTAGATGCACTTATAGACATTTGTCAAGAAAGAGACAACATGGGTTTTTGGAGACTACATAGATGTTACATGATCTGTCTTTGTTGTAGCATTTTTCACTCTGCCTTAAAGTTCTGTGGAGTCACAGCTATGGTCATTACCAGGCATTACCAGACATCCACCATGTCCTTACCATGGCAGCGGGGTTGAACTAGGTGGTATTTAAAGGTCCCTTCCAAGCCAAACCATTCTGTGATTCTGTGATAACAAGGGTGAGCACAGTATAGAAGCTATGACAGTATGGTCCATGACACTCATTGGCAATAACCGTTCAGGACTCAGAGAAGTTGAAAGTTGGAGCACTGGAATTAAGATAGCTTTCCTTTCACCTTGCAAAGCTGCAGCACAAATGGGATTGTGCACACTCCAGCAGTCAGAACTGTGTCACCAACATGTGATCACTGTTTGGAAAGAAAACACCTTTGGGGGAAAAAAAAAAAAAAAAAAAGATAGGAAGATTTTTCCACAGTGTTTGGGAGTGTTCAGCATGCAGAAAACCCCTGCTGTCTGGCTGCCAGCCTGCCCCAGAGCCAGTGCACAGAGCTACAGATTCTGCTGTTATCTTCCAAATGCATTAATCTTAGTGCTCTTTGCGTGTTTTCCATCATCCTTGTCCAAAGAAAGAGATAGACAGGAGGGGCCTTTTCCTGCTCCCTTTGAAGCCAGGTTTCCCTTCAACAGCCAGCCTCCAGGATCTGTACCTGACCAAACCATTTTATGTTTCTGCAGCTGACCAAACTTCCTCTAAAGTCACATTTACCAGCCAGAATCCAGTAGCTCCATAAGGATGTTTTTTGGCCCTGGAGTTCGTATTGGTGTAGATGGTGCTCCTTCACTCGGTGTCGCTCTCCACGGTGAAACCTGTGTGCGCTATTGGTGGCAATGCCCTCTGTATTGTCTGTGGGACCATACCTTCCCCTGAAGCCATGTCTTCTCTCCTCCCCTTCTGACTCAGTCTCACACTGGGGCACCAACACTGTCTGTAGTAGCATTTAGTCAGGTCAGGAGAAATAAACAGGGTGGATTACCTTCCTTGCAGTCTGCTCAGTATGGGCCTTGCAGCACAGTGTGGCCTTGCAGGGGAAGCTACCAAAAATGCTGTCCTTGGTGACAGGTCTCTGCTCTGGAGCCATCAATTGCAGCATGAGAGACACGCTCCTTCAGCTGCACACCCTAAAGAGGAAAAGAATCCCCACAGCAGGTACTCCTGTAGTGATTTTTATCCTCAGACAGAAAGGACATTGGCTATACTTCAGCCCTGAATGCTGTACCTGGCAGGGTGGTAAGCACGAGCATGTTTACCCTGGTATGCAAGCCATGTGCATGCTCCTGTGTTTCCTTCCTGCTTGTTGCAGGAGTGATCCAGGAAAAGGTTGTAAAGGTGAGAAAAGAATTCCTCTACAACACCTACCAGCTTATGGGGGTGGTCTGTTTTCAAAGCAGCAAGCTGGACCTCGTTTCTGTCTCACTGCCAAAGACAATTAAGATGGAAGCAATGGAAAGTTGCAGCACTCCATTGTGAGGCATTAAGAGGAACATTGAAAGGAACATGGCACTGAAATGAAAAGTAGTATCTGACTTCTGCCTCCTGGAAATGCATCTTTTCCTACCAGGGAGGCCAAATGTGAATGGGCACAAAGAAACATTTACATAACAGGCGAGTAAGAAGCAGCACACTGCAAAAGAGATCTGTAGTCCAGAGCTGAAGTGGCAGTGATTTTTTCTGGTGATAGCACTACTCAAGCTAATAAACCACAGAGCATTGAGAGCACATCAGAGATACATGTTAATGCTTAAGGCATTAAGATGAGAGAAGAAATGAGTCTATTTGAGTTATTCCATATCTGAACAAGATGTAAAGTACTCAAGTTTGCAAGATGCTTGTGCGCACAGAGCTAACAAATGCAATCAGGAAGCAGTGGGCCCTTTATTATGTGTTTACATGACACATGTCATACATTCTGCTTTACACTGTGATGTAATAAATCATTAGTTTATGTCCACAGTCTGACATATTTTAAACAATCAGCAAAAGACTGCATTGCAAACCGGTTTGTCACTGCTGACTCCCTAAGCTTCCAGTGACCATTGTTTTGGTCCATACTATTAGTTGTCCTTTTGAAAAACACATAGCAATATAGCAAGGATGAAAACAAGAAGATAGGAACACAGTCAAGGCATTAGTTTAACTGTGTGTGTCCTTTCTCAAAGCAGAACACTTAGACATCTACACTTTATGTGCAGATGCTAAAGCATCACACTTTTCCCCTTTCTCCCTTAACATCATGAAACTGGCAGTGGTACCTAATGACCTTGCACACTTCTGCAGCCTGTGCCAGACCATGCCTCTGGTAGCTTATACTTAATAAAAGACATGTAGATTCTCCCTGTTCTGTATTTAAAAAACAGCAGGAGGCAACTCAATTTTATTTTGCTTTTTATTCAACATTTCACACAAAATTACAGGCAATTGTTAAAACATAGAAACCTCAGATGAAAAAAGTAGCCCCACATTTTGTCAAGATGGAAGAAAAAGAACAGAGAAATTAAATGATCTGCTCAAAAGCATACCAGAAAATTAGTGGCAGGATCAGGAATGAAATAAAGTAAATAGCTCTATCTCATGGTTTGTATTAGCCATGTACTATAGTCATCATCACTGTCCTTGTAATGTAGAGCATAGCTGTGCATGACTGCTTTCACTGATATGCTACCGTTAGCAACTTCATTGTTTAACATCTTGTTTTTCTAAAGATGGGGTAATGTTGAAATAAAAAAATTCAGTGTCAATAAAGTCTCTGCCTGTAACAATTATCTCCAAAATTCTCATGTGTTTCTTCATTTTTATGCCTTGAATAAAGTGTGCCTTCAACAATTTTTCCTCTATAAGCAAGAATAATTTAGTATTATTGTAGTTATTATTATTGAGAGAGAGTAACCTCTCTCAATAAATAAACAGGGGACGAACAGAAGAAGTGACCCTCTTCCTAAGGGATACCTAGCAACAGCTTTAATTTTTTTTTTTTTTTTTTTAAATTATTGCCATCCAGGTTGAACACTAGGGGTCATATTTAGATAATCACTGACATACTGTAGAGCACATCCAGGAGAAAAAAATAACCACACACTCTCACGAGAGACTCATGGAAGTTTAAAAATTCATGGAGAAATAGCAGTGATTTTAATAGTATATAATACAAATGCTGTTTTGCTCTGAAGTGCTTGGTTGACTCCCATATTTCTGTGTTTTCATTACGCATCTGGAAACAGGATAGGAAGGCTCCTAACATGCTCACAGCATCAGCTCAGCTCTATCGTTTCCCCCAGAGGGGAACGTTCATGCAGAGACATCTCAGGGTCTGTGCTCTGCTCATCTTGTATTTTCAGTGACACACCAGTTCCAGGTCAGGAGAAGTGGGGCACAATACTTTTATTGTTGAGCCAAGGTGCTCTTGGGAAACACAGAAAGTTCATTTAGGAGCCAGATTCAGATGCAAAAACACTATTTTTCTCATAAGCTTTACCAAGCTTCTGTATACTTACATGTTTCTTGAAGTTAACTTTCACTGCCTAAAATCCCCGCAGAAGAGAGCAGACTTCAAGCAAAGTACCTTGATATTACATAGACTCCCACGAACCCAAATAATGACATTGTGAGGAATAGATGCAGCACAGCATTATTATTTTTATTTATTTATTTATTTTTATCATTCTCATATAGTGGAAAGAGACTGCATGAGATGTGTGCCTTTGTGGAAGTGCAGGTCTAACAGTGCGAAGGGAGATGTTCACATATATGGTGATCAGGAAATATTGGAAATGGCCTGATTGATGTCTCTGCACTGCCACTAACCCCAGCTGTGCCGTCGTTTCACTACAGCTACAGTCTTCTTATTCTCATGCTGTTACGGATCGTCATCATTCTGGTCTGGTGCTGGTTTGCAGAATTGTGCTACTGGAGGTGCACACAATCAAATTTGGAATTAGGGAATAAGCATTGCATTGTGCTTTATGCCTTTCTGCCTGCATAGCTTGCTTGTTTCCTACATTATAGTTTCCACTGCTTTGTCCAGTCACCTTTAAACATCCTAAGTACTGGAGTTTCCACCATTTCCTTTAGGAGACGATTTCACAATTTAAAACGTCTTGCTGTCAAGAAGGTTTTCCTGACATTCATCCTAAAATTTCCTTCTCTTAATTTCATCTCATTATTTCTAATTAAACAGTCATGAAAATAATTCCTTCCCACAACTAAAGCCAGACTGAGGTTGTACTTTCATGTGTATGCAAGATGAGGAAAGAAAAGGGAACCTGAATTTACCCCTGTCCTAAGAGGTAAATGCAGAACTATCATCACACAACTCTCTAAAAAATATTCTTGTATGTGTAATATGTGCAGGCTTTTTTTTTTTTTTTTTTTTTTTTTTAATGCTGGTGCTATAGAAAACGTGAATCAGAACTGAAAATAAATAAGCAGTTCATGACAAACAAATGGTAGAGTGGATTTTCACTACCCTAAATCTTTTTAAGGAACATTTACGGCTATTCCATGCTAAAGGCATTGTGTCACTTCTTTTTTTCTGAAAATGTACTGCTACATTTAACTATCTCCACTGTTTTACGGGGCTTCTTGTGAAACTCTTTGACCACAACTATTTTTTAAGTGGTTGACAAATTATGCCAAAATCTTATTGTTTGTAATTTAGTAATAACAGGTAATATCTCAAAGTAAGGATTTGACCATGTACGGTAATGAGCCACTGAACTTGTAGAATTGGCTAAAACTCACTAATACTTTTGGAAATAATAAAAGATTGACATTGTTGTTCCGGTTAAATTCTTATTTACCTCTCTTACACTGTCATTTAATTCTACTCAGTTTCAAACTGAGTGTGTTGTTTTTCATTTCCCTTCACAAAAAGCGTTGCACAATATTTCTAATATATGGTGTTTGCTTTGGTTATATCTCAGACTCTGAGTGAAATAATTGGTGAATTTGTTCAGCTCCTAAACATTCTGCATGAAAACAAAAAGCTCTTTTGGTATAGGCATTTTTTTTGTTAAGATGTGTAACTGTCAAAAAGTTTGCTCTGTGGAAAGCCACATTTTTGATGCATATGTTACGTTAATCCCTGGTTTGATTTCAGAAAAGTCAGAACAGTATCAGTTGAGACCCAAGAGGACTAAACCAGGTCTTTAGAGAAATAAACACCTACAGAAATAAATAAAATAAAAAATAACAAAGCTTTAATTAAAATTAAATAGCCTATATATTTAAAATATGCTTGTTTTCTTTAAGAACTCTGGGAAAAGATCAGCTCAGCTTCAGAAATGACTTGACCTTAAGAAGTATACAAAGCATAGTAAATACCCACTGTTGAAACTTAGCTCTTTAACAAGGATGCCAAAAAATTATTTTACATTCCTGCCTTTTTGACCTAGAGCAAAGAGAAGCACTGCACAATGCAGAGCTGTGGCAAACATGGCTTTTCTCTTTCTGAGTACAGTTGGGTATGTGGGGCAGCTTCAAGCACTGGGCACACCGAGGAAAGCTGGATAGATACCTCTCCCACCTCACCCCAGCAGGGCAGATTTAATTTGGAATTGTGCTATGAAAAGATGCTGACGCTGGCCTTGGGGTGGGACAGGACAGCACAGGTCCGTCTCATGTCCTTGGTGATGGGATGGGGCACTGAAGGACTGCAGTTGGAAAGTGCTCCCAGGTCTGCAGGTGAGGTGGGAAGGGTCTTGTCTGGAGAAAAGCAAAGCAGGGAGGGAAGACGAAGGTAGAAAATCTGATTTTTTCTGAGGCCATGCAGAGAATTTGGGTGCAAAACAAGTACGGTTTTTGCAATATTTTTTTCTTTATTGGGTTCATTGTAACAAGGAAAGTGTGTAAAGCCTGAGGTTAGTAGCTGGAACAAGCCAGCCTCCCAGGGGAGTCATCACAAACTGGCTTAGTACACAAACGTTGCTGTTAGTAATTCTGTGCTGGTAGGTTTTAAACATTTTTTTTGCTGGTATGACTCCTTTCAAATCATAAGGGATGCCCTATTAATTCTTTAAAATGCCATCCTGAAAGAGGGGAAATTTTACATTTATCTCTTTGAAAAGGAGTATTATGAGTTCTTATGTTTTGCTACTTTCCAGCCTCAGAACTAGATTTTTAACAGGAGGATTCCTTTTTTCTTTATTTTTTATTATTATTATTATTATTTTTCTTTAAGACCACACAGATAATGATTTTGAACAAGCAGTTGTGTTTATTTTATCATAATCTCTTCCTAAAATCAGAGGAACTCTGGGAGAAGGATAAATATAAAGATACAGAGTTTCTTTTTGGTAGCAATAGAGGACTATTTTTATCGGGTGTGTAGCTTTAGGACAAACCACACACAAACACAAAAACAAAAAACATCTGATATATTAAAATGAGGAAGATGGGACAACTCATCAGAGGCAGGTTGGAGGCTAGAAGAACTAGCACAAGAGTCTTATGCAAATCATCTGTACTGAACATGTCATTGTATTCCTGTATTTGTGTACTTGAATGTTGAGTTAAGCATTTCATATCACAAGCTGGGCATCTTTTAAGGGCTGTTGAGAGGAAACCACAAACTACGCAAAACCTCAAGCAGGGGCATTTGCTGTGGTGGTGAAGACAGCAATTAATCTTTGGGTACTAAATTCATCAGTTGAGTCTTCGAGTAACAGGTTCCCTGTTTGGTAACAGCAAAGATCCCTAACAAGCAAGTGTCTGAACATCCTCACTTCTTCTTTCCAATAGGGATTAGGGGATTCAGCACCTTAAGAGAACAGGATGGTGTTTAGGGAACTACATTGTTGCTTTTTGCTGTAATTTTCTGTAAAATGAAGGAAACATTCCTTTAGTAAATTGTAGCAGGAGTATTATGCAAGTGCACTCATATTCAAGTTTTTGATACTTCAAGCACTAGGACCATCTTTTGCAACCCACTTATCTAGGGTTCTATCCAAAACACATTAACAAAATTTACTGATTCATTAGGGAATGCACCACAATGCACAATGCACCACAAGTACATCTTGACAAAACGTAATTGCTTTGCTTTTGCAAACAAGCATATAAAAAGGCAAAAACTGCAATATGTGATTATGACAGTGTTCACTTAAGGCTATGCATTTCAAAATGTAATCATCATAACTATTTGTTTAATGTTGGCAGCGTGCTTACTGCACTGCAACAGCAAATAAAAATAATATTTTAATATCTTTGAGCTAAAATAACAAAGAGCAGGCAAGGCAGAAAGGGATGAATATGTTAAAATAACTAATTTGAATTATTGCTGTAAACTTGCAATTTTATAGCCATTGTAAAAGCAATGAGTTTTCCAAATGGATTGAGTGGAGAGATCTGTAAGTCTGGTGATGTGCAATGAAGAGGACTTGAAGCAGAATTTCCAGACTGTGCTCCTCCTGCCATACAGCCTATGCTGTGGTTGTGCCATGTAGTAGGCACTGGTTTTAGTATACTTTTCCTGAAGCCTGCCCTCCTAGAACACCAGAAAATTTGTTGAAATAATAGTTAACTCTCTTAAACCTAGTGGTATGACAGATGTTGCAAAGGCTGAAGCCCGCTGTCCTCAGGTTGTTTTATTTTATCATTTCCAGGTATCACGTTTAGCCTTCATCTTGACAAAACTATAGATGATAAGGTGAATATCCGCTCATTTTTCTTGCTTTTCTGATTATGCATTATAAAAAAGTATAATGTGGAATTTAAATCTGATTTGGCTTGCAAGGAAGCCAATAAAGGTAGCAGGAATCCAAAATAATTAAGGAATACAATGGGTCTGAAAATGAAGAAAGGCTGAGCTGGTGGGGAGGGGAATTCCCTGCATTTCTATGGGATGTGCCTGTGCACATTGCAGAGAAGCAGGACTGTCCTCACATTAAACAGCTGAAGATACCCAGGGAGCAAACCTCTGGCCTGGCAAGTGCAAGTGGTACCAAGGGGGATGGTTCACCACTGACCCAAGTGAGATCCAACTGATCTTTAGCTGATCCAAGCTGATGCTGACCTTGGCAGCAATGGCCCTGTGCTTTCCGTCCTCCCTTTCCCTGCGTGTTCCTGCCACTTCCCTTGTGTCAGACTCTGGCTGTTGTTCAGGTAGGCATGACATTGCGTTTCATTGCTTTGTCTTTTCTTTCCCGTTCGTAAGAGTGTCAAAATATAGCCAGCTATTTCATCCTGGGTGGAAAAAAAGCAAGCACGTTCCCTCCCACTGAGTGCTGCATAGCAATGCTGCGGTTTCCAAGAGACCCAGCAAACACAGACCGTTCCTTCGCTTTGGGACGGATGAATCACTGCAGCGGGTGGGACCGTGTAACAGTCCCAGCACCTCAGCAGCTCTTGTGGGACCCTTGCTGCCCTGAGGGGTGCATGAGGGCCTCCCTGCGTCTCTGCAGCCTGGCTGGAAAAACATTTGCCAGCAGGGGGAGCGTGCTGGTAAATTCGCGTGTGTGCTTACATGGGCTTCTACAGTGCACTTTCTCATGTCCCAGCAGGTCATGGAGCATGGGGTCATTTTAGGACCAGGTTAAGAGGAAAGTGATCCAAAAACCCTCTGCCACGAGAAAAGTAAGGGTCATTTGGCAGAATCGCATTGATTTCATGGTTTGTCTTCCAAACTGTCATCAGTCCCCTCCATAGACAATTAGTGTTTATCTGAAGCAGTAATAATTCACAAGAGATGTATTCTCACCGTCTAATTTTAGGTATCTCATATATGTGCTCTGAGTAGTCTTCTGAACGTCTCTTTTTCCCTCTCCATTACCACTGTAGTGTGCTCAGGCTCACCTCTTCTATGTCATTTCCCTCCCTTACAAGCCCAAAGTAGCCCAAAATGCTGAGGCTGAGGCTACACAGCTGCACAGCCCACAGATCTGCTTTTCTGAATCATGCCCAAGTGCTGGAGCTGCTAGCTTGGTGCATGGTATTCTCCTTCCTGATGCCCCTGCCATGAGCAGGATGGAGCTAAGAAGAGCCAAGTAAAGTTCTCCCCGTCAGTAGGCACTGCTGAGTGTTTGCTCTCACAGAGCTCACCTGGACAGATTGCTACCCTGTGAAAATAAAACCCACCACCACCACTACCACCACCAAGACAAAAAAAACATGCTCAAGGTTCTGTTATCCTGCAAGGAAACAGCACAGGCTGCTGTAACAAAATCCCAGAGAGAACAATAAGAAGATAAGCACAACAGCTTATTTAGTCTTTTCCAGCAATGGGTGATATTTTTATGAAGTGCTTAGCTCCTGCTTTATTCTCTAATAGGATGTGATATGTCTTACAAGTGCAAAGTGCTGCAAATCCCATCCTTAGGTGACGCTGCATCTTCTGAAGCCTGTGAACATGATGATGCACACTGGAGACTAACAGGACTGTTTGCTTAGTGGATTACAGGATCAAATTATTAGTGCTCACACATTCAGAAGACCCCTGTGTGGTTGATCTCTCCATGTATTCATTTCAGTGTTAGCTGTTGGCAAAGAAGATGGAAAGGGAATATATATTGCAGGCAAGGGATTGAATAGAAAAGAAAAATGTCTTAATAGTATTTATTTATTTATTTATTTATTTTTATTAGTACAGTAAAGAAATTTTCAGAGTGTGCTATTTCTACTCATAACCAAAATGTGGAAAGTCATTGACAGGTAGTTCAAACTCAGATTTTACTGTTTACAAAAGTAAACTGTATAATTTTACAAAAAACAAAAAACAAAAACAACAAACAAAAACAACAAAACAAAACAACAACAACAACAAAAAAACCAACCAACCAATTGTTTAAGTTTACAAAACCTAAAAACTATTGAAATATCTTGCAGATGAACATGTCACTGAAAGATTATATTTGCCTTGGATTTTGTAAGATATGATACTAATGATACAACAACTGATTTTATAATAACAGTGTATCTGATTAGTCTAATATTTCTGAACTAAATAAAGACAAACTCTAGGCAAACCTGAGAAATGGTCAAAAACATATGGACTTGAAAAAATGCTAGTGAAATTCAAGAATCAAATTATTCTGGATCTGCTCGTGCAAAAATTGTTAGCTGGGTTTGCTCTGAAAGTGCCTGACTGTCCCTTGCTGGGGAGCAGCGACCCTTGTTTACACAGACACACAGTGGCATTCCTGTGATGTCTGAGCATGTGTTAATTCACACTCCTGACCACACACACTAAAGGTGTGGTTCAGCCATTGCACCATGTGGTTGCAGCAAATCTTCACGGGCAACTGTCTGCTAAAGGCTATGACCCTCCATTCCCCATGTGCCCTGCTCATGGTATGAAGATCATTGGTGATTCTGGACACTGGAAATAAGTCAGCTTCTTTGAGTGTCTGTTTGTTTGGTCACTTTTTTATTTTTATTTTAATTTTTATTATTTTAATTTTTATTATTTTTATTTTTATTCCTGGGCTGAATCATTCAATGTGCATTCCTGAAAATGCCATCCTGTGGAAAGAGTTGCACATTATGTGATCTTACAAGGACAATCCCTCTTTCCTCTGCAAAATCTTTCCTGACCTTAACTCCCTGAATGTACTTGCAGAATGATTTGATTTGTATCAGTTTTAAAGAACAAATTATGATATTTTTCTTTTGCTACATTGGTCCTTTGGCCATTTGGACAGCATTATGGAAAATGAATTTTGATCTTGTTCCCCTTCACTCAGATTTAGGGCATATGCCCTGCTGTTGCAAGTTGCATGTGACAGTTTTCACTGACGGAGAATCTGTTTCCTAGGTTTTGAAAGAGAACTAGATCTACCCCGAAGAGTCTTGCCTTTTATGTCTGTTGCTAGCAAGAACCACTCACTCCCTTCTGGGACCTTCCCTCTCCCTCAATTGGGACATTTTAACGCTACAGGTTTTTGTTTGTTTGTTTGTTTGTTTTTTAGTTTTCTTTCCAGTGTGACTCCAGAATTGTTCTGTTTACTCAGAGTAAAGAAAATCAAGACGTGGCCAGCATCGGACATTTGGTTTCTGATTTGGTTTCATCCTGAAAGTAGAGTTCACATGAAAAACAGTAATTTCAGTAAATCAGCTAGCTTTTTCAAAGTAATCTCTGTACAGGCTAGCAGTTGGAAAGGCCAGGTGTATTGCTCCGAGTTCCTAGCATACACACAAGCTGCAAGATGCTGAGAATAGCACAGAGATTTTCAGTGAGCTCAGTCACTGTGAAAAATACACATCCAAACTGACCATGCAGAGATGTGTCATAAGCCTGAATACACATTCCTCTTGCACACAAAACCAAAGCTCAGGCTTGTTGGTTGGGAATGCACGTGAGTTAGGAGACAAAGTCTATATAGCATCCCTGAAAGGGATTTTTGTTCTGTAAGTTGTAGCATTTAAGCTTAAGTTTTTGCTCATCTTAGACTGAAGACTGAAATAATAAAAAGGAAAAATTTCTTACATGATCTAAATTTCATTTTGCTGTTGTTCTTGTTAAAAACAGTTTAGGAGCCAAAGAAAACCTGGATTAGTTGTTATGCCATTTCTGCAGTATAAATTAATTTTTTAACATCCATGGTTTTATTTTCCTGAGATGGGAGAGAAACAACAATTACAAGAAATAAAAACAATCAGTGATGTTTTTTACAATGCTCTAGCAGCACAGTAAATTCAAAAACACTCAGTAAATTCAAAATACTTCAGTTGACTTCAAAGGACTCATGCTGATGTAAGAGATTAAGATCAGCTTCACAGTTATATAGGGTGGGCTGGAATCAATCTTGCCATGCATTATAAAAACCATAATCCACATAGTAACTTTATATGTGGAAAATTAACAAAAGCAATATTGCAGTTGAGCACAAGAATAATTTCACTACCAGTTGCACCCCATTGACAGCTATTTACAGTATTGTCTTGAGAGTGCTGATTCACTCCCACAACCTGAGCAGTGGCATTATAGTTATTAAGAAAAAGAACAGAGAAGAAAACCATTCCTTATGCTATTGCTGTTTGTTAACCATCTGATTTGGAAGCACTTGGGCACATACTGTGCAGATATAACCACTGTGGATGGGACAGCTGCCAAGCAGAGAACACACAATTTCTCCTTCTCCCCCTTTCATGCCCACAGCTTGGTGAATGTAGGTTGTCTTATTATGCAAGCTACCAATCTTTGCAATGTAGGTGGTTTCAGACAAATATAAGAAAGACAAACAGAATGTCTGAGAACCGAACAACAGGCTTGTCTGATGGCTTCCCCACGCTAAGGGATGATTCAGGAGCTCATTTGGGTTTCTTTTCTCTTTCCCCAGCTTATTAACCTACACGCTGTCAGATGCCTTATGACAAACTGAAAAGGCCAACGCGGTATATAGAGAGACTGTTCAGCTTTAGGTAACTTTCCACAAGCTGGCACATACTGGAGCTCACCAGTTTCTGAGTTTCTGTCCAGGGCTTATGTCTGGGTTCACTTTGCTGTTGTGTGGTTGGGTCTTGCTCTTAATCAGAAAAGCAATGCAGGCAGAGCATGTCAGGGCCTGGGGAGCAGCTTGTGCACCTGAGGGTGGAAAATAAAAGACTTCTGCAAAGACTTAGATTGCTTCCTTCTCTGAATCTTCAGTCTTAAATAAACAAACAGCAACAACCAAGCAAAAGAAATGGAATTATGATCAGCTACTTGATGCAATCTTTTTAGATTACCAAATTTTTGGTACTGTTTCTCACAGTATCCTTCTGAACAAATGTCCAGCATACAGCTGGACAAGTACATAATGTGATGGATGAACAATTGGCAGATGGGTAGGGCCCGAAGTGTTTTAGTAAACGGGGTTACATCAATCTGGTGTGCATTCATTGTGGAGGGGGGGATCCGGGGGGGGGGGGGGGGGGGGGCGGGGTGCAGGGAGGAGGTATTCCTCAGGACTACATTTTAGGGCCTGGTCTCTTTGATACTTTCATTAATGACTTGGATGTAGGATTTGGAGGTGTACTAAGTAAATTTATCAATGACACTGAACTGGGAGGACATTGCTGACTCCCTTGAGGGCAGAGGCCTTGCATCGGTATCTTGACTAGTTAGAGGGTTGGGCAATCACCAACTGCATGAAGTTCAACAAGAACAAGTGACAGATTCTGTACCTGGGATGGGGCCACCCTGGCTATGTGTACAGGTGAGGGATGAGAGGCTGGAGTTCAGCCCCACAGAAAGGGGTCTGGGGTTTCTGGTCAACAGCAAATTGACCAAAAACAGGAGCCAGCAGTGTGCCCTGGCAGCCAGGAGGGGCAACCCTACCCTGGGGTGCACCAGGCCCAGCACTGCCAGCTGGTGGGGGAAGGGATTGTCCTGCTCTGCTCTGCGCTGGGCGGCCTCACCGCGAGCACTGTGCCCAGTTTGGGGTGCCACAGTATAAGAAGGACATAAAACTATTAGAGAGGGCAACAAAGGTGGTGAAGAGTCTAGAGGGCAAGATGTCTGAGGAGCAGCTGAGGCCCCTTGGTTTGCTCAGCCCCGAGCAGAGCAGGCTGAGGGGAGGCCTCATGGCGGCCTGCAGCTCCCTCACGAGGGGAGCGGAGGGGCAGGCGCTGAGCTCTGCTCTCTGGGGACAGCGACAGGACCCGAGGGAACGGCATGGAGCTGGGACAGGGGAGGGTCAGGCTGGGGGTTAGGGAAAGGGTCTGCACCCAGAGGGTGGTTGGGCACTGGGACAGGCTCCCCAGGGCAGTGGTCATGGCACTGAGCCCGCTAGAGCTTGAGAAGTATTTGGACAACACTCTCAGACACATGGTTTGGATTTTTTGGGTGGTCCTGTGTGGAGCCATGAGCTGGAATCAAGATGTTTTTGGTTCCTTTCCAACTTGGGATATTTTATGATTCTATGATTTTATTCAAGGCCCAATATTGCTTTAGACTGAGTTTACACTATTGAGAATGTCTCTCAAAGGGACAATTCAGTGATGAGTAAGCCATACAGAAACACTGATGATGTTCTAGTGGGCTAATCTATCCTTGCAAAAAGAGAAAAATTGCATTATACATTAGTGAGAAAGAAGGAGTCAGTCAGATTTGTAACAGCATAAAGTAATCAGACCTAACAGCAACTTTTATGAAGGGTATCATTTTTCGCCATACAAAAAATCTCACCTGACTTTAAATTATTATTAAAACTCCTTATACTATATACTATATAACCCTGATATCAGTCACTACAAACATACACAGCCACAAGTACAAACACTATTTCTCCAGAAACATTAAGGAACCTTGCAACACTGTTTACTGACAAATGACATCTTAGAAGGGGTATTCAGGCATTATGCATATATAGAATGACCACCACGGTGTTGAATCAGGGTATGCTTTCGGTGTGTGAACTGAAGTGAACATCCCTGATGAGCAAAAGGGAAATGTACAGCTGAAGAAATCCCAGTGGCAAGACTTCTAGTGTAGTCTGAGGTTTTTCCTGTAAATAGGGGTTTTTCCTGTGCTTTAAGTTATAACCAAATGCTTTTCTACAAAACAATAACAATCACAGATAAAGTGTTTTGCTAAAAAACAAACCAAATCAAACCAACCCAAACCAACCAACCAACCAACCAACAAGAACAAAACCCCAAGGACCAAAGCCAAAACCCCTTTAAACTTCTGAAGAGCAGAGGAAATCTAACAGACCTAAGAGCTCTGCATTTATTTTCCCCTAATTATTCTAGGCTAAATATCTTAACACTTGCTTTTTTATTTATTGATTATTGCTTTGAGCTCACGTGAGCTCATGTGTCAATCCCTATTCTCTGTCACATTCAGTCAATTAGTTCACATTGTCTGACTACTGGTTATAGCCTTCAATGCATGTGGGACCTAACACAATTATTTTCAGCTATGAAGAAATCTTACAGCAGTCTGTGGGAACATTCAGTGAACAAGGACTCTAGGAGAACAGTGCTTTCTCTGCCTAGTATTTCCAAAAGGGAACAAAAAACACAAAATGCAAGAAAACGCAAGCCCAAACCATCCAACCAAATACTTCCAGCCCTCAACCTAAACACAAAATTGAAGGAATCTTTCTTACTCTAAAGCACGAAAATATTAAAAGACTTAGAGACAAAATTTATCATCATTCATTCAAGCGTGCAGTACAGTTTTCCCAAGAATTTTCCTGTATCTACAGTCTAGCAACTATAAATCAGAAATGCACTGCTTGGTAGAAGCAGTGGTGGGTTTTCAGAATTCTGCTCTATTTTACTTCCAAAAATGGCATTTCTGAAGTACTAACAGCACTTCAACTATAGCAAAGTCTGGCCATTGAATACTTAGGAAAAATATTATAAACTAAAGGACAAATATATCTTTCAAAAATTACTACCATTCTATTTCATATAAGATAAAGAAAGTACATTAGACAGGTTTGATGATGAGTGAAATATCTGAAATGAAAAAAGCTGCAATTGCAGACTAATTACAAATATTACGTAAATCCATATTTTATTCAAATTCATTTTGAAATGTACCATCAGGCTTCCAGATGAAATGCTGTCATATTATAGGAGGCAACAAACATCAATGCACAGGAAAAAACATACTAACAAAATTTTCTTGATATTTTCTGAAGTTTCCAAAGAGCAACATATTTTACAATACCACTTGCTGAGTCTAAACTTGTAAACACGTTGACTAATTTCAGGTTTCACTTAATGGACATTAGAGTAAATGAACACCCTTGAACAAATAATATCAGCAGGAAAGACTGCATTAATCTAGTCTAAAGACAAAATGCAGCCTTTACTGTTGTCAAATGGCCAGCTCTGAGAACTACCAAAATATTTAGCTGACTGTTTGGCAGATTTTCATGTTATGTATCTTTATACATGATACCAAATTCGAACTTGTTGACTGAAGCCAAGTTCTTGTCTACTGTTGACCTGAATAAGGCTCACAATCCTGCAAACATAAATTTATTTATGTTAAAAGATGAAAACACATCCTCTCAATCATACTACCTTGTTTTGAAATAACTTTTGGTGGTATTGTTTTAATAAAGGTTTTTTGTGATGATTGCATATAGGGTACAAGAAAGGCCTGCTTTTAAATGACTGCAGCCAATGTCATTTACCAGAAATGAATTTGCCCTAGGATGAGTTATAAAGACCACTTTAAATTATAGTATTTATATATATAGTATCTATTGCCAGGAAACTCTTTAATCATTTTTAATACAAATTTCCATATTCTGTCTCCCAGAAAACTGACAAATATGGTAAGTCCAAAATTATAGTCTGCAAATGCTCATTAAAATGTTGATTAGATATTACAATTCAAAAATCAAAACTATTTAGATGACAGTGTTAAATCTGTCTGTACACACAGTTGTGAGAATACTCTGATAATACCATGATCATGAAAGACAGTTAGTTGTGTAAAATTTTCTAATATTCTGATATCTGCTAATCCAAGAAACTAGATGAAATGCAGTATAACTACAATAATATAGCAATTGGAAAAAAAATGAACGCATAATTCCATAACAACATATGCAGACTTAATGCAAAGCAATACAATAAACGGCAGTACAGTAACTGAGTATCGGTAGCTAGAGCTATACTGAGTATTGATAAGTAGAGCCACTTTATTCGTGCTGCAGCACAGAAAGGGAGTCCTTTAGATTCATCTCAGCACATCTCTGATCTCATTAGCATTCTGTCAGCTCGTTCCTGAACAGTCTACAGTAAACGTTCACTGCAGAAAAGACGACAGGAAGACAAAGCAGAGAGTGACGTATGGAAAACAATAAGGTGTCTTTACGTTATTTTATTTTAATATTTTATTTTATTTTATTTTATTTTATTTTATTTTATTTTAAAGTGATTTTTTTTTTTTTTTAATTTCTAAGTTGATTTTTTTTTAAATGTCTAAGTATTATTTTTACTTGGTTAAAACGCTACACGTATACTATAGTCCAGAAGGAAGATACCAATTTTCTCACAGACAATTCAGATGCAAGAGGTTGTTGTCCTAAAACAATTAAGCAAACCAGTAAATGTCTCTGTTTTTTGCCTCTGGTCTCATTTTCTCAGGATAAGACAGAATGCTACTGCTGCTATAGTTACCTCTGCATTCTCTGCTATCTGTGCTGGATGGTGGTGCAAAGGCTCGAAAACCTTCCTTCATTCTTGTTAGCATGCTGAACATGTTTCATTTTGTTCCTACTTTAAGCATATAGGAAAGCTTCCCTGCCACCATTGGAAAGAGCCTGTAAAGTACAATTTATTCCCTACAGGAGAAAAAAAAATAAAAAAAAATCCAATTCTTAACATCACAGAGGTTAGTGTGGTTGTAGATCTGATACAATCATACAGACTGACCATGACCATGACCATGTTTTTTCTTGTCCACTCCTCTGCCTTATAAAGACTGTTTACTGGTCATAGGAAGTATCTACACTTCACAGTTTTCACTTGTCTGCTTTGAGGCTGGAGCTGTACTTTTCTGAATTTGTATCCATGGATTCATTTTGGTAAGAGCACAGTGGGAAAAAGTGGAAAAAATAAAATAAAACCTCTTCCAGAAATATTTTCTGAAAAACAGATGAACTTGTCCCTTAAAATTTGTTTAAATAGTATAAACAGAGTTATCCATTGTGACTTGATTTGCAGGACTTCAGATACCAATGATTTTAGCCGTACTTTATTTCTTCAGAGTCAGGAATTGCATAGAATGACCTTTCAAGGTATATGTAGGCATGAAAATGCCAGTTTCTATCTCCCCCTTTGAGTTGTGTTTTCCTGGCAGCAGTGGTGAGAGATGGGCAGAAGAGCAAGTACTATGACAGCTGTATTCTGGAAAAGAAGATTAGTCTGCCTGGAACTGGATGGAGCAACTATGCATGTCTTGTAGGACTATTTCTCAAGGAAGATTACCAGCAGGAGACAATTTTTCTTTACCCTACTCCTTTATCCTGGCATGAAATGAGACAGTAGCAACAACACTCATCCAAGGAGACGAGCAGCTCCACCTTTGGGTGGTGGAAAGGCTGCTGAGAGTGGGAACCTATGATGAGATTAGCAAAGACCTTACATCTGCTTTTCTTGATGAAGTATGGGGCTCTTGGTCTCCTTCAATCAGGATATCAAAGTCACTTAATAAGCTGGAGAAGCTGCCACATGGATGTTTGCATCCAGCATCTTAGCCTTGCCGTCCTCAAAAAGGTGATATCTGCTGTCTCAAAAAGTAAGGGATGTCTGTGACAATGAAGTCACATACCCTCAGTGACGTGTATGAGAACAATACTAAGTTGGGCATTATAGGTTTTTGCCTAAACTTCTGCAATGTGTTCCCAATAAAGAGCAACAAAAAGATGTCTGATGGCAGTCTTCAGGGTCTCATTAACATGGAACACATGACAAACAAATAAATAAAACAAACTTTAAAAAGCTGGCAGCTGCTATCATCTTTAAGAATTCATGGTGACACTGGAAAACTACTTTCAAACAAAATCAAAGTTTTTCAGCTATTAGACTGACCCCACAGGATGATCCCTTAATTTGGTGGCTTTCTGTGCCCCTTTATTTTGCTTGTACTTGGTTTGCACTAGAACTCTCTTCCTAAGGGATTATCAGGTACATTTACAGGATATTCCTTTAGTGCATTGTGTTATTTTGCTTTTACTATTGACCTCTCAACACCAGGAAACACTGGTGATGCTGTAAGTCCAAAGATCACCCATAGCACCTGAACTGCTCTGTCAGCTGCTGATGTTCACAGTCAAAGCTTTCGCTTGCTGAATACTAAAATGGAAGACTCCTCAAGTTGCTGCTAGGCATCTTCTGGAAATAATACCAAGAACTGCATGAAGGAACACAGATGCCAAAGAGCTACTTCCTATGCTGGTTTTGTAGCTTCTCTTAATTGTACAATAAAAGAAATTATAATCTTCATGGGATATTGTACCAACTCATCTCTCTATTAACATACATTTACAGCTGTAACTCAGTCTGCTTCAATAGCATTCCTCTGAATTCCTCTGCTGAGGAATTCTTTTTAAGCATTTTAGCATTCCTTTTAAACACGCAGTGAAGTCTGGGTGCACAATTTATAAGAGAGGGCCATTTGAAATGGCCTTCCTTTTATTTTACTGTCCTTCACAGAACTCTACACTGAGTTTCTCATTCATGAACAGCACTGTCTTAGGTACTGCATTGCAATGCCAATTGAAAACAGAGTTCTGGCAACAGTGTAAAGGTGTTTACTGGCAAGAACAGCAGAATGACAACAAATTATTGGGGAAAAAAGGGAGCATCTATTCCCTACAAGTGGATTTCAAATGATATATAAAGCTGGGGGAAAACATACAAGCAAACAAAACCACATAATGGATTAAACTTATCCCAAGTATAACTCCAGCCAGCTGGCCAGTATCTGGTTGTCAAAATATGTTTAATGGGGTAAGAAAAAAACAAAGCAAAGTAAAAATGTGTTCTAGAACACAGCACATACTGTTTTGTTGTTTTTATAAATCAGGATGCCTTCTATATACTGCAAATCTTTGAGATAAATTACTTGTTACTACAACTCCAATATCAAGCTATGATTTGTACCATTTTCACGGTCTCTTCATCTCCCATTTTAACTGACAGCATTTGGTGAATAATCAACCTGCTATTTTCTTACAATCACAGTAAAGAGGGGATTTAGGAAATATGTACTTATATCGCTGTGAAAACAAGATATGTGTATACACGTATGATCACTCCATGTATGATCACTCCTTGTCTAAAGCAAAAGCCTGAATTGTCTATACAGACTTCTGACTGATTGTTCTGCATAAGATATGGGCATCTTATTCCTAGACACTACTTCGGAAATTCATTTGTTTTAATGCAGTTGCACATAACAAGCTGTAAAGTGGGTTTTATGAAGCCAATAATGCAGATATAATACTTGAGGAATTCCTTTTGGTTTGGTTGTATTTATTTTTCCAAACATTTTGTTTGAGAGAAAATGAGATTGCTATCTGCTGTTTCCTTATTTTTTTTGCAGGAAAGCAAAGGGTTGTTGACTTCCTCTCCCCTCCCTTCCTTCCTTCTTTCTGAAGGTACTGTACTCATCTGAAAAAAAGAGAACGAAATGGTTGTTCCTGTTCTCTTTCTTAAGTCATTTGAAACACTGTCCCTGCTAGTTTTCTAAGTTACTGCAATCTCTGCACGGGGGGGAGAGGGAGAGAGAGAGAGAGAGAGAGATTACCAACATGAGAGCAGGTAGAGAGTTTAGATTTAGGGCAAGATTCCTTCCAGCTTCAACAACTGGTAAGTTAAGTAAAAATGCTTTTATGGTTAACTCTTTAGAAGTGTGATATATATATATATACATATATATTAATTTTTTATTTTTTTTTTAAGAAAAGACATTTATCATATACACATTTAACTGATAAGAAGATAATAATCATATGCATCGACAAGCAATATATTAATTCTACAGATGTCTATAGTCTGTTTTTTAGATATCGGTCATAATAGCATGCATCTTAATCTGTGCAGGCAAGTAAATATTTTCCAGCGAGGCTGATAATATTCATAACATAATCTGCTGTGTATTTTATATGTAGGACTTCTCCTAGGAGAATCTTGTTACAGGCTTCACTCACTTTACCCTGACTGTTTCAGCAAGCTTCACTGGGCCATTGCTAGAATAATGAGAGAAGCTGTGTCACATGCAAATTGATGTATTTCATATATCATCTGCCACTCCTGAAGTCTGCGCCAATCTACCAACCTGTGCTACAGTGAGAGAAGAGTAGTTTTTTTTTTTTTTTTTTTCCTTCAGATGTTATTGTGTTTACAATTCCAAGTGTTTGTCTCTACTCATCTGTGTATATGAATAGTCTAGAAACAGTGACATTTAAGATGTGCTAAGACAGTTTCAGGTTCTCACATTAAAAAAGAAAAAAGAAAAAAAAAGAAAAAGAAAAAAAAATAAAAAAAAAGAAAAAGAAAAAGAGGTTCACGTTACACAGTATGTAACAACATCAAGGCTGATCGCTAGTAATAGAATCTAGTAATAGAATAGATTCGGGTGTTGTCTGCTTATTTGTCATCTGTATTGTTGTAGATACAAATAGGTGTTTTTTGTTTTTGTTTTTGTTTTTCTTGTCGGGCATAAATGTAGCAGAGCTATCAGAAGCAGTTCATAAAATGAGTGATTGAATGCAAGGATATGTTTCAAGTACTGGACGAGAAAATCCTCTCTCCATGCTTTTATAAATGCAGAATGCAGTGGTAGGGAGAGAACGGGGACAGGTAATCATTTCTCTGCAGAAGGGAGAGCTTGGTCATCTTCTGACCCAAGCTCTCTGAAGTGCAGGATCCTTCACAGAATGCCCAGAGCCCAGACAGAGCAGCCCCAAATGGTGGGCAGGCATCGCAGAGGGCTGGCAAGCATCTTGAGTGGCTCCAGTTCCGCTCCTGGTGCTGGTCCTGGACCTGGTCCTGCTCCCAGTGGGGTACCTGGGATGTGCTTCGATCCTGGGACAGCCCTCCGCTCTCACTCCTCACTCAACAAATGAGTGGAACAGGCTTTCTTCCCCCTCTGTCTCTGCAAGTTTTTCCATAGGAAGGAATGATCTACCCCAAATTCAGCCCGATTCCTGGGTAAGTTTTAGATTCTCTTCACTCTAGGAGCAGTAGATGGATCTGGCCACAGGAGGTGTAAATAATTTGTTTCTAGAATGCGGTAGCTCAACATTTGGTCTCGCTCAGACTATTTTGGCACCAGTTGTTAGGCTTACTGGATGATACTTAGCCCACAGAAAATGTCTGCTGATGGCAAGAAAGTGCCACATCTTGCCATGAAAACCACCTGCCACATCTGCTGCTTAGCGTACCTGGGATTAAGCTTTACCTGGCTAATATTGATATATATTAAGTAGAGGGCTTTGACAGATGTTTTGACAGTTACATGTCAAACACCTGGACACCCACTTTTTAATTCCAGTGGCAAACAGAAGAATCTCCAAAACATTCAAAAATACATAGGCTCTGTATTTGGAAATCACTGCATTACTCTGTTGTGTTTTCCTCAAACTGCAAAGCGTTACTCTAGATTGCAATCAGCTCTATGTGTTGATTTGATTAGTTCAGAAGTTCAGTTTACGTTGTACGTAAGAGCCAGTTGCTGCATTTAGGTACAGATGTTGCTTTTGAAGGTATGAAACATTAATATATTCTTTATTAGGACCATGCATATGATAAATTTGTTCTCTGAGAGGCTGTAAAAGGAGGAAATTGCCTGAAGTACATAAAATATACGTGCTCATGTTCGTATTAGGTGGGCAAGAGCAGATAATGTCATTTCTAAGCCCATTCCCTAAAAATAAATATACAGAAGGATCATTTTAATAGGAAAGATAAATAATTTGATCATGAAGATCAACCCTGAGCTTTAAAATTCATTCTTAGGTTCCATCTTTCAGGTTTCTTTTTCCTTCAAATAATACTTTTTCTTCAGTCATTTGGAGCTTATTTGCTTTTGCTTTATGTATTTTATTGTTAGGATAACTGTAACGTGGTTTAGTATAATGGTAATTTGTACCACTACTACTATCTTTCTGGAGGGGTCAGAAAGAGAGACTTTTGACTGGTGTGTTATCGTTATCCCACATGTTTGAGATATTTACAAGCACAGAAGGGTATATTCTGAGCCTAGTGTGAGTACCGATCCACTGCCAGTTTAGTACAAATGAAATGTTTGTGAAATTTTGGTTACCCACCTCAATGTTATTAAAAAGAATAAAATTAATTGAAGCAATAAACCAAGAATAAAAATAGAGATGTTCTTGTTTATTTCACTTAAAATCTTATTACTGCTATTTCTGAGTGTGTTATCTATATAGATAGCACACAAAAGTAAAAAGTCACTCAGTGTATGCATGACTTATTGTTTATTATTTTCTCACATACTTATATTAAGACATTATTTCCAGGTGATTTCTTCTCAACTATAAGGAAATATAGGCAGATTTTTGTTTGTTCTGAGAAATAAGTAAAAAAAAATCATTATATCAATGATAGCAGCAATGATATGGAAAAAAAAATTAGCCTATGGAAATCCCAAGTTAACAGGCCTGAAAAGCACAGAAACTGATAAAAGCCTTTCAGTAAATGTCAATTTTCCTTTTATAGCTAGGACAGATTGTTTAATGGCGAAAAGCACTGAGAATCTGGGTTTTGGATGCAGAATACTGGCATTGAATTACTCACACAGTAATATTTTGGAGTCTCCAATATAGATTTTTGACCAGAAGGTTTTTAATATTTGAATTGTAATGAGTTTTTACTGATTTCTCATTCTTTCAAACAAACACACAGGTAAGAGCCTTAAAAGTGCCTGGGTGTAGAGCAGATACAGTTGGACTGAGAGACACCATGTACATCCTACAGATGCACTTATTGGCGTGTCTTTTAGGTGATTCTTTTAAGGCATTATTTAGAATGAAAGAACCACAGAGGGATGAATCACAGTAGCAACCCAAAACAAGCCTTGTATACAGAGATGGAAGGGTGTGGATTACCCCAGACAGCACTTACTGCTTCCAATCTTTGATATTACAAAGCCTCAATGAAGCAGAAAGGCACCTCTATCTGAATGGACCACTCCACTCACACAGATATGTCAGTAGAGTATTACCCTGACAGACAAAAGCAGTAAAAGCTGCATAAGATAATAGGGTTTCTGTGTGATGATGATTGACATGATGCATGTCAATCAAATTGTAAGGAAATGTCTCTTATTAGTTGATCAGAAATGATTCATAGTTTCTAAGCACAAATGCCTATCCCTCGGTGGTAATGGATCTAATAAGACAATGGATCTAATAAGACTCTTTCAAACAGACCTTACAACTGCAGTGTAGACCACTAGAGTCTGAGGGACTGATTTTATGCCTCAATAGATGTTTTCAAATATATCAGTTATTTAAAGCAAAAGAACATTTTCTTCCTAAATGCAGTTTTTTCCCCATTTTACTTTACCATTCATAAAGACCACTGAAAAGGAACTTGGGGAAGAAAGAATTATAGAGACAATGTGAAGCTTTAAAAAAAAAATAAAATAAAATAAAAAAAGGTGACTCAGGGATATCCTCTTTCTTGTTGGAAAACTGATATTCTGAAAGTGAGACTGCAGTTCTCCAATACTGTAAAAGTTTTAGTGGATTTTTAAGTGTGATTTTTAGACATCCACCCAAAGAAGAGGTCTAAGTTAATACTTATGTGTTACTTAAAAGATACATTGAATTCTATGATGGATGTCAGTATTTCATTTATTTATTTATTTATTTATTTTTCTGTGAGGGCAAGGTATGACATATCTTGTTACCTAGCTTATAAAATGTTAGTGGTCCAGTAAGAAATATTATTTAATCTCTGTTTCAGTTCCTACTAAGCTTAATATTTTTGTGACTTGTTTTTCTAAAATGAATGGTTTTATACTGCTGCTACCCTGACCCTGATAAGGCACACATTTTCCTTCTGAACTCACAACACTTAATGTGTTGTAAAGACTTTCAATGACACTGGAAGCAGTTAAGCTAAATAATCAGATATGAAAAGAAAATATTTTCATGCTTTGAAAGCTATGGAAAGAACTTATATGAATACTTGTTTGTTTTTTTTTTTTTTTAATTTTACTTTCACTCCTTGTTTCTTGCTTTGTGTGTTAGAAAGACATTATTAATTATTTGAATCAAAGAAGGAAAAAGTTATTATTTTTGTTTTCTCTCCCCTCCTTTTTCTACTATAAAAGCAAAAGCACAGAAACATTTTCCTTCTACTTTGTGGATTTGCATGAAATCATGCATATGAATTTTTGTTTGATTTAAAAGAAACAATTTAGGACAAAAAGTGTTTCCTGAAAACCTATAATATTCATAGAAAGTAAACCTGCAAGCATCCAACTTTCCATCTCCTCATACCTTTTAGAAACATGACAATTCAGTGAACACCAAGATGTTTGTTGAATTTGAAGGTTAATTTAATTACAAAAAGCTACAAGGTAAACTGAGTCTCATACTTTGATAACATCACTTTTCTCTAATGAATTAGAGAAATGTACAACTGAACTGAAGTTAAAAGCAATATGAGCAGGGTCATATATTTCCACCTGCTATTTTTAGGTGTAGCACTATGAGAAATGTGAATGTACAGCAAGTAGGCATTAATTATTCACTCCTCTATTTGGAGGCCTGGTGAAGAATAGCAACCACCTAATTTCTCTGCATAGACAGAACTTCACAGGATGGTGTTTGCAGGGTGGAGGAGCTAAGAGAACTGGTGTAGTGTCTCTAGGATGGGATCAAGTGTCTACACCTTATTCTTATTCTTGTTCTTCATGGGCCGGATACTAGGTGGTCAGAGAAACAACAAGTGTGTTGGCTGTGAGTGGCATTCACTGGTTCCTTGCTATTCCCTAGCTGTGCAAAAGCCACGTAGGCTTTTGCTTTCTGTGGCCAGAGTTGCAGTGTAACTCAGACTCCTTTTACAGTGATGAAAAACATTTTGCTTTGTGGAGGGCTCCATGCTGAATATGCTACTATCCCTCTTGGAAATAAATGATTGAAATACAAACATTTCACAAGGTCTTTGAAACTGGAAAGAATCTGTGCTCTTAGTAACATCCAACGTGCTAAATTCAAACCAAATTTAAATAAGCCCACTCTAATGATATCAGGAAGAACACATTGTGGAGTATAATTACTATTTCAGGTTTAGTCATCTCTCTAAGGTGCTTTCTAAAGCAAGTATCCCCTTGTTGTTTCAGCTTCAGATAAAAATTGTTTGAAATTGCTATTTGAAAAGGGAGTGTCTTTCATGTAACAGTCCCAGGTAGCAGAATATTTTTCTACCTGTCTACTTTTTCTTACAAGTATTTAGAAATAAGTGTAATGAAAAATAATAATCAGGAAATGAAAAGAAAAGAGATGACATATTTCTAGAGCATCCATCAGCCTCCAGAGAACAGCAGAACTTGTTTAAACTGTCTGATACACTGAAGCCCAGGCTGGGTTGTTTCCCTGGTGCAGATTTCAGAAACCATGAAGAGCATCCTATATTAGTCCAAACTGATAGGTGAGCGGAGGGGCAAGCGCTGAGCTCTGCTCTCTGGGGCAAGCGACAGGACCCGAGGGAACGGCATGGAGCTGGGACAGGGGAGGGTCAGGCTGGGGGTTAGGGAAAGGCTCTGCATCCAGAGGGTGGTCGGGCACTGGGACAGGCTCCCCAGGGCAGTGGGCACAGTACTGAGCCTGCCGGAGTTCAAGAAGCATTTGGACAACGCTCTCAGACACATGGTTTGGATTTTTGGGTGGTTCTTTGTGGAGTCAGGAGTTGGAATCAAGATGTTTTTGGTTCCTTTTCAAATTAAATTATTATATGATTTTATTCAAGAGCCAATATTGATTTTAGGCTGAGTTTACTATTTGCTATTGTTCTATAACAGGAATTTTAGAAAGCTACAAAGAATCTGTTGGAAAAATAAGTGGACCAAAATGTGCTTTTATGGTTATCTGTAACTAAAACCATCCATTTATAAATGTGTAGGATAATATTATTTTCCTGTAACATCACAGCAAGGAATAGCACCAGTGTGAATATTAGATAAAACCGATCATCTGTGTAGTGCTATATTCACAATATGAAGTCACCAAGGTTCCCAAAAGTGTTATATGTGTGTTTATGAAGTTACCAAGGTTCCCAGAAATGTTATATGTCTCTTGGTAGCACTTTGTCAAGATGCTATGGAAGCAGTCACATGCATCAGAGAATTGGTGCTGACTGACCCCTCCTCCTGATCTCCTATACTCTGTGCCAAAAAAGAAAAAGCAATCAAAGACTTTTGATCTCAAAAACATTAATTTCTTTTTTTCCTGTCCCATAAAAAGGGAAACCCTTCTAACACTACCCACAGATAAAGAAATGTCACTGAGTAGAATCTGCTGGATTCTGTAAGCAAGTGATCAGGACTCAGGATTCCCTTTAACAACTGTGGAGATTTTCACTAGCTTGTTCGCTATCAGACACAGAAAACAAACAAACAAACAAAAACACACACACAAAAAAACATGCACAAGCACTCAGTGGAAGGGACTGAACATGGTTGGGCCAGCAAGTCACAACATGGTTCATATATGTATAAACATTTACCCTTGGGTACTGTCCCGCAGCCCCTTGCCTGACATTGAGTAAGAATAAACTCACTTGCCATTTCTACTAAAATATAACAAAAGTTCCTCTCAAATCTTCTGCTTTTTGCACATGTCACTTGGCTTGATTTTCAAGAAATCGAGTTCTGAATAAAATGATTTGTTTCAAACTTATGTCAAGGAAGGGATTGAGAGAGGGATTTATACTGGAGTCATGGATTTTTGGTTTCCTTTTTTCTTGTGATGAATTGAGTTAGTAACCAAAAAAAACTTTTGTCATCACTAATGGTGAAGGATTAGTGTTAAAGTGGAAATTTCACATTTCAAACTTCAGTGTTCATTTCAAATCTCAATGTTGACTTTTTTTTTTTTTTTTTTTTTTTTTTTTTGGCAAAAAGTAATTTTTTATTTGTTTGCAGCTCAAGTCTGTGTTCCAATATCTGTTGATGACATTTGGCTAAGTCTGAGCTGCCATTCCCACTCCGTATGCTAGTTTATTGAATTCAGTAAAACTGGCATTTTAAATCTGTTTTAGTTTAAAATGATTAACCTCAAGAATTTCTCCCTTTTAGTTGATTTACACAGGGGCTTGTTTTCCAAGTGATCAAAATCACAGAAGCTATACAAAATTTGTTTTGAATTTCAGTTCTCCTTTAGATGTGGCAACAAACTAGCACTTATTTTTGAAATGTTCTCAAAGTTAACAGAATAATTAAGTGCTATATGCTGGATGCATTTTGGGGGATCAGAGGGAAAAAACATTTGCTTCTTGATGTTTGCTTCTTTCAATGAGAAGATTCATGTTTAGCATCACAGGTGAAGGGCAAAGCCAGAGGGGATGTTACCTTAAATTACTTCCTTGGAGGCATATGATAGTCAAAAATATAATTTTGTGCTGGAGCTGAAGAACATTGCTCATTAAACAAATTTAACTAAATTGGTTTTAAATAATGAACCCTTATTTGAATGCACTTGTGAGATGTACATGAAGATGATCTTATTCTGAACAATAAATACATATTTTAGTTCTTCATGGTTTGAATGCTTTAACACAGATTTGAAAAACAATGGTCTTTAATCGCAGTGGAGACATATCACAAGTAGTTTCCTCCCAGTGTCCCAGTAATTTGCCTTAAGAATAATTTTGAACCCTGTCTCTTTGTCCATGATCCTTGGGTTCTCTAGTATTACTTGGGTATCAATGGAATAAATGCAGTCGTGTCCTAGGAATGACACTCACATCTCTAATTCTTTTGCTCTGTTTCCTTTGAAACTTCCATTCAGTTGGAAATTGCTAAGTCACTACTGAGCCACCTTAACTTGAAATATCTAGCAGAGTTTAATAGGGATTGATCATTTTTTTCAACAAAGCAGCTTTTCCAGCAAGAAGTCTGTCCAAACTTCAACTGAAACCAAATCTGTTTATACTAAATGACTAGGAAAGCATCATTGGGAAATTACTTTTAAGGAACTGGACACCAAGGGAAGTGCTTGGTAGCAGATACATTTTTCCTATATCTGTCAATTTCTGGATGAAATCCTCTTCTTTCAGTTCTTGTAGGATAAAGCATGTCTTACTGGAACACACTATAATTACTGCTTTATCAGCCTTCAGTTTCACTATGAATTTTGATCTGTGTAAAACAAATTGAAAGAAAAACAACTACAAAAATATCTTGGTCCTAACAACATTCTCTGTGTTTAATTAAAACTAGTGTTTCATTAAAAATGTAAACTGTTCTGGAAACTTTATATAAAAACTCTCCTACATCATATGCTTTTCCTCTGCCTTTATTCAAGCATATGCACACATTTTACCTGCTACTTTCTTTTGAGGTTCTTGTTGCTTTACACATACAACATGCAGAATTCAGAAGGTGCCAAAACTTTCTCATACATTAACTGCTAGTTACATGGAAGCATGCCAGTGGGCTGGCTTGAAGAACCAGGACTGAAAGTGCCCCTCAGCTACCCTTTAAGATAACAAAGAGGTGGGAGGAGACCAGACCATCTCTCTGGCCTCCATAGAGGTGATAACAACACTGGGACTCCAGTAGGAAGGAAAGCTCAATCTATTTCCTTTTTAAAGGTCATAAATGCTAGTGAAAGGTTTATTTTCAAAACAACACCCCAAGCATAACAGCATAAGGGTTATGGAAGGGCATGCTTTTTTGATCATTCTAATTTTGAGTGTTCTGCATAGGTCCATTATTTGTTTTGAGGTAATACTACAGTATTACCTACAGTATTACCTACAGTAAAGCTCTCTCTTCTCAGCTTCTCTCTGCCATACTTAATGGTTGTGCTTTATAGGTGGAAAGATTCTGTCCAAAGTATGCTTTCAAGGACTCATCGCTTTGTTCAGTATTACAATTTTACCAGCAGATCTCTCCTTATGCTTATATTATTTATTTGTTATTCAATTCACCCTGTCTCATAATATCTGATATTCAGAAAAAAAAAATCCTAAAACTTCATTAGTACAATTTAATAACTTTCCAGAGGAAAAACTATTTAATACTTAGGATCCCTGTCATCCACCAAAATGCACAATTTTAATTTGCAATGGCAGATATGGAAGTAGACAGGAAACAGGGATGAAGTGATAGGACTTCTATAAACAATGATTAAAGTGACTTCACATACTTTATAAAGACAGAGGCAGATCCATGGTACCAGCCTCTGACATGAGAACTCTTTATCAAGTTAAGAAAAGGAAGAAATATATCTTATTGACATCACTTTATAATAGCCAAATCCCAGATCCTGTTCTCAGCTACTCACTATTTTTTCCACAAAGATTTCAGTTTGACATGAATGAGACTAGGGACAAAATGAGGAGAGTTACTTAGGAAGAATTAGATCATCTTCAGAGGTCCCTTCCAACCTCAGCCATTATGTGATTCTGTGATTCTGTGAGTAGTTAAACCAGCTGGCCAACCTGTCATTCTTCCTAATAACTAGTGATAGTAGAATCAAGTTACATTTCCACACAGTCTGCTGGCACAAGTTAAGCTTTGCACAACTGAAGCTCTTCTAGCATATGTGCTCCTGATGCCACTGTCCTGCCCAATCTGTTCTTATCAGCCCTTAAGTTTGCACAGGTCTGGAAATTCATTATGCCTATGTCCAAAAGCTTTTGGGGACCCAGTCCTTCAAAAATATTTATATGAAACTATATATAGAACAGTGGCATCAAATACAGTGCAAAATATAACAACCATGAAGTGAGAGACTTTGATTCATTTTCTTCATCCCCCATGAAGGATTTGGACTCCCATCCCTAACCTCTTAAGGGAGTACTCTAGAGCCCAAGGCTGTGAGGCTAACTCTGCTCTTTAGAGGAAGATGCTCTACTGCCCTTGTCCATTACACAGCCAAAAATGCAAATGCCAAGTGACAGGGAGTAGAGAGAAGTTGGAAAGGGTAGTTATGGGCTGTAGACATTTAAAACAAAAACTATAGTTTTTACAGGCCTGTGGACTCCATCCTCTCTAGAGATAGCTCTGGCTTTCCTCCATGCGTCTCTTCTGGAGGTTTATTGAAAACTTGGAAGTTTGAGGTACTTCACCCTACTGCCCTACTGGGTGATTGGGTGATTGCCCTTGTTGCTTGGCTACATATTCCGATTTTTTTTTTTTTTTTTTTTCTAGTTGCCCTTTCTCTGCAATGTTAAACCTCCAGAAGTCACTCAGGGTACAGTGTGGTTGAGGACAATTTGCTAAGGTACTTTTCTTGGACTGGAACATTTTCAGTATAAAGACTGACTTGTCTTCATCTCCAGGACTCACCCTTGCTGGGCTCACCCTCTCAGAACTTACGCTCTTGCTTTTTTTGTTTTCTTTTTAAAATAGTCAAAATTAGCCTGGGGTACCTAAGACAATTCTTCTTGACCTAAGCATGTGCACGCCTTCAAAAATAGCTGAGTGCCACATGCTGGTTAGTGTTTTTGAGGCAATAGTTCACTGCTATGTAACCTTGTGACCTTCAGTCACAGTATGAATATATTTAGTTTTCTAAAAAAAAAAAAAAACAAAACAAAAACCAAACAACAATAAAACAGGCTTTGCACATTGAAAAATGCTAACCAATACAGATTATGCAGTTCAAAAGTTATCAGCAAAAATGATCCAGCTGTACAGTGTGAAAAGATCAGTTTCTAAAGATGGGAGACACTGAAAGAGGTGTGATGTTTGAGGAATGGTGGGGAGATGAAGTGGTGCATGAATAGAGTGACTTGCAGTATCCATGGGCTTCATGTGTATTTGAGGAGAAGAAATACAACTGTTTCAGAGAGATGTACATTAGGAAGAATGCAGGTAGACATCTCGCCACCCTCACCTCCTGCACAGTACCACAGTACAGCTCTCACTGTCCTGACACTTTCATGAATCTCTGAAGGCACAAGACACTCCATCAAAGCTGTCAAAGATACCTCACTTCCCCAGGACACAGCTACTTATCTCTGTACATCCCTCATCTCACCAGAAAAAAAAAAAAAAAAGAAGCCTTATGTTTTTATACTAAGTGCCTTTAATCCAAATCCACCCTTCATGGAAGAAAAAAAAATAAAGAAAAAAAAATCTGAAGACACCATCCTTAGGTCACAGAGAGATCTCTGATCCACAGAGAGCTGTCCGTAGGCCCAAAGACCATGCTGGGAAGTTGTCACTGTACCTTTTCCTGTTTCTTATATTCTTCACAGGACCTTGGTTTAGCTACTTTACTACCCAGAGCTGATATGGCTGTTTTTACATCCTCAACAACATCTAATATAAAGATATTAGATACTTAGATATATATTTAGATTTAGATGTATATATATTAGATATAGATATCTGTGGAGGGAAAAAGAAAAGCAGAAACTTGGGCCAGAATTTACCCTGCTGTAGGCAGAGGTGGGGCAGGGCTGTGCTGTGGACCTAGAGGTGGACATCTGCCAGCAAATGGCTGTTCCATCCCTCCCCAACATAGCCTTGAATACTGTTGGTAGCAGTGAACTGGGGAGATTAAGATGTTCAGCTGAGGACATATGATCTTCGTCCCTTTAGACATTTTTAGACCTGATAATCTTCTGTACCTTACAGGATCACACCATACGTACTTGTGGTTTGGGGTGAAGTAACCAGCTAACATTTCAAAGCCTGTAACTTAACATCCACTTTATTATCCAGGTTATCTGTGTGTTACTGGCCATTTTAGTAGATAGAATAAAGAAGCAGAGAGGGTATGAACCACAGATGGAACAGAGAAGTGATGAGGGAAGGAAATGTAAGAGAAGAACTAAGAAAACTCACAAAGAGGAAGAAAAAAAAAAAAGAGAGAAAGGAGGATAAGGAAAAGAGAAATAAAAGCCAAAAGAGCAGCAAGCCTAAACTGTATTCAAAAGTCACTTCTTATGGATACTGAAGTGACTAAAGAGGGTCCATGAGAGTAAAGTACTGCTAGGATGCCAGGGTCATTACCAAAAATACCATATTGCAGATGTTCAGTGGTTAACCCAGTCATACTGCTGTGTGACCTCCACCCAATTGTCTTATTAGGCAAGAGAAGAACAACAAAAAGATGAGAATGATAGCAAAAATTTGGCTAAACTGAGGACAAAACATACGTAAGAGCAATGAGAGTGAAAGCAAAATATTTTGCCAAACTTTTGCATTCACAGAACCACAGAATCACAAAATCATCTAGATTGGAAGAGAACTCTAAGATCACCAAGTCCAACCTCTGACCTAACACTAACCAGTCCTCTACTAAACCATATCACTAAGCTCTACATCTAAATGACTTTTAAAGACCTCGAGGGATTGTGACTCAACCACTTCCCTGGGCAGCCCGTTCCAATGCCTAACAACCCTTTTGGTAAAGAAATTCTTCCTAATATCCAACATAACCCTCTGCTGGTGTAACTTTAGCCCATTCCCCTTCATCCTGTCACCAGGTACATGGGAGAATATACCAACCCCCGCCTCGCTACAGCCTCCTTTAAGGTATCTGTAGAGTGCAATAAGGTCACCCCTGAGCCTCCTCTTCTCCAGACTGAGCAATCCCAGCTCCCTCAGCCACTCCTCGTAAGACTTGTGAGAATGTTGAGAACAGACCACTCATATTGGACAGAAGAAAATACCTACAGCTACCTCCCTACTGCACCTGGCAATTTCTTTTGATTCTAATCAATGTCACCACTGAAAAGCAAATTATGCAATACTACTACTCAGTGCAATAATATCTCTCTATAAACATATCTGATGCCACCGGTAGTGCCCTGGCTTTGGCAGAATAGGTGGTAGGACTGTTTCAGATTTTTGGCAAAGGAAATTTCAGAATGTAATTTAATATTTTCAATTTATCATCAAAACAGAAAATGATCTTTAAGTTACACACGCACACAAAAGTGAAGATGTATTTATTTTTATACTGTTTCATGCATTTTATTTACTAGATGAGATACCAAAGTAACTATACTCCTGTAAAATTGCTTATAACATCTTGCTCCCTGAAAACTGAGTAGAAAAATAAGTTGCACGTATACCTAAGATGGTTCCAAAAGCTACTCTAACAGCAGTGCAGACAAGATATTTCCCAAACATTTGTATTTCTAAGCTAAAATAAAGAAAAAATATGTTAGTTAAAATGTTAAAATTTGGGAATAACAAAGATGAAGGTCAAACAAAGCAGGGAGCACACTTTGCTAAGAGACCCATTTCTTTACATTCATATGATCTTCCAGACTACAGAAATGCAGGTATGTGGCTGTAAGAGCCCCTATAGCAGCCAGAATATTTAAAATGATCAAACCTTAAACAAGAAGCCAGGAAGACATGCCAAAACAGAGTCACTGAAGGAAAAAAAATAATAATTGAGGATTATACAATATATATGAGATATCTTTGAAAGTTCATTTTTTGTTGCAGCTGTTTACTGTGTCATGTTCAGCTCTTTAAGTGTGTCAGATTTTTTAATCAGTTAAGCTTCTTAGGTGTGTAATTGTATGATTTCCATTGTTTGTTTGAAAAGGTTTCAGTCTGTTAACAGGTATGGAAAGGCAGGTATGACTTTTCATATGTAAACACTGAATTTGCCAAAAGTATCAAATTTTGGTCATGTCATAGATGGCTCCATATCCCATCGTACAACAAAACCCATAACAAATTGCATGGAAAATCATGATCTATCATTTTCAGAGTTCATTGGAAATCTTGCCATAAACCATACCAAGCTCTGAATTACATCCTATTAAGAGCTACCAAAGCTATTAGTTTTAATTTTCTAAGCATTTACTGAGACAAATATGTTTTTGTTGGAAAGAAGAAGTTTTATCCTGAAGCCTGATATCAGCAGATGAAGGTAATTTCCCAGGGAGAAGTGAAAAGACACTGAACTCCTTAGTACTATCATATTAATGTAGGAAGAAAAAACCTGATCTCATCCACTTCTCATTTTCAGTTATTCCAGACCATTTTCATGAACAATTGTTTACTTGTTCCCAATACCAATTGTATTAATGATGGCAATACAAATGGGGAAGAGAAATATATATGGCAATACCTTCATCTTGACAGAGTTACCCATTTAAGCAGACATATCTGTCTCATAGAAGGTGTGGAACAAGAAGCCTTATCTCAGAAGACAATTAAGATGATGATTAGACCATGGACTTAATCTGACACAAGATCTACTTGAATGTGAGAGAAAACAAATATTTGTAGAAATGGTATTGAAAAAGAGTTGACTAAACTTCACAAAGTCTATTATTCCAAGTTCAAGCCTGTTATTTTAAGGCTTCCCCAATATTTGTGTGTCCCTAATCAGTATCTGCATTCATTGATTTTGGATATTTTCCCTAAATTCATGTTTATTTTTGCAAGGTAGTCCAAATTTTTTCCTCCTCCCAGATCCACTTTGTGGCACAAAAAATGTTCTCATATTATAGAATGTAATAGATCTCTTATATTAGCTTCAGATAAGAGAGCATAAAGAGTTCAGGGCTGATTTGTATATTAACATATAGCCAATTTGTATATAACATATACTCAGCTTGTGTACTCACTTTGAGTATATTACTATATAGTCAGTATATGTTAATGGAGCACATTTTTCAAAATTGTGTGCAAGAAAACGTGGATATTGAAGCCAGAAAAGATGAATGAAAAATAAAATTTCCATGGGCTTCGTTAATGATTAAGAGTGTAAGGTTGGCTCTGATTTTAGAGAAATTTTGGTTTAGATTTGAGCACGATCTTTTACCTCTGGCCCTCCTCTAGTAAGTATAGTCACTAAAGCCTAGAGTAAATAAAATGCCTTTATTTGAAAAAAGCTGTACAAATAACCAGTTATCAAAGAGCAGTGATAGTTTGAATCAATATCCAGAAAGCTTAGTATTGAAATAACTAAATCTTTTGAGCATGTTTACAGATTTTGCATTGTTCACGGAGGCAGTACCTACAAATAACAATCTGACTGTACAAATGCAAGCAGATGCATGCATTTTACAGATACAGAAAATTATCATAATCCAATCCAACTACTTATTCAACGCAGGCCATAAAACCAGCAAAACAGATAAGAGACACTTGAAAACTAGAGGTTAAAAAGTCCACTTCATTATTTTCCAACTCTGAAATTATGAAACTCCCAAAAGAAAAAGAAATGAGGAACGGCAACATTATTGTGGGACTTCACTCATACACACAAAGCAGCATGAAAGAAGATATGAGAACAAGCAAAAGGGAAAGAAAAAAAGGGCTTATGTTGCCATTGAAGAAAACTAACAGGGAAAATCTTAAGGAGGGATCAGATGTATACCAACTAAAAATTACTTGATTACCAGTAATGGATATATTCACGTTTGTATAGGTATTCCTGGGGTTTTTGAAGTCTGACAAATACCTCAAAGAAGTATAGATTTGGTAGGGGACACTGCTTTGCTGCTGAAATGAAATTAATTCAGCATAGTAAAGCTCCATTATTCAGATATGGAGACTGGTGTAAGTTTTGTATAAATAGCAAGGGAGTGAAAACTAAGTAAAGATTTTAGTGTTTAATTGAACAACTGTATGAGTGAATACATTTTAAAACAAAAACTGTACTGAAGGGTGAACCAAATGAAGGAGATCCTGTAAAACCTATTAAGCCAACCACAACCACCTCTGTAATAACATTTTTTTTTTGAAAAATAATAATAATATGGTTGCTCAAGGAGGCTCAAGCTCTTCAACTGATCAATTTTGGCTGAAGAAATCTAATAGAGTGTTATTTGTCAGTGATCCTCACCAAATCACTGTACAGGAACAGATATTAAATTTCATTCTTTTCTTATAGATGCCAATCTTTCAGGCCCCAAGAGGAAACTACAGTCATATATGTTCATCAAACACAGAATTTCTCTTCCAGCTTAGAGAAACTGGCCTGTTCAGCCACCTTTAAACTTCCTACAATCCGTTCTCTTTCACCGTCATTTGAAATAGCAAACACAAATGCAAACCTTGTACTAATTAACCTGTTTCCCATTGTTAGAAGGTATGTATCACTTTCACACATCTTGGTCTCATTTCATGCTTTTTTTTTTTTTTTTTTTTTTTTTAATGGTTCCACTGCCCAAGAAAAAAATCAGAAGAGTAGTAGTCTGTATTTAAGCTGGAGCAGCTTCATAGCCTCACATTTGTATTGCTGGGATTATTATTCTTCTATAGATAGAAGGCACTTTCATACAGGAAGCAGAATCTTGGTTCTCTTGAAGTCTAAAGAAATTTTACTGTTGACTTCAGTAGGGAATATTAACTGTGGACTATAACAATGAGTGTACTTGCAGAGTGAATAGCATGGTTTACACACTTTGTTTTTTGTTTTGTTATCCTTTGTCTTTAGAAATACGATGTCTGGAAATGAGAAAGTAAACGGTAATTCATATTCTGTGCTAAAATCTCTTCCTCTTTCAGGGAAGTTAACATTATTAGCTGCTGCATAGGTAGTCTAATTTGGAAATAACTCCACAACTATCTGCGTTCTCTGTAGACTTGCTTTTCTGAAAGGTCATAGAAAGAGCTTATTTGTGGCTCTATTTTTCAAAATATTTTTTTTCAAAATACACTTACTTATGTAGACATAAAGACATGTGAATATGCCTGTCTGTTCTGAAGAAATGATCCCTTTTAAAAGCTCTGGAGAGTTGGGTTTAGGCTTTTTAAATGTTTGACTGCCAACATTGCATGGAAACTTTTGTCTCAGGGCACTTTCCACACCAAGGTTTCAAAACTGAAAACCTGGGATACTGCTGATAAAAGCTAGAATGTTTAATGTTATTCAGATTTAAACTGAACTCATTGTTTAGAATCATGACAGTGTTCTACATAGCATTCCATCCTAAATAACTAGGTGTTGAGCAAGGAAAGACTTTTGAATTAATGGTTGGATTTCATGATGTCGGAGATCTTTTCCAACCTAAATGATTCAAAGCCTTAAAGTGCTTATATAGGAAAAAAAAAAAAAAAATGTCCCTAGGGGATATTTAATATAAAAATTCATCACTTCCTACTCCTTTACTTATCATTAAATACTAACATAAGACATAACCATTGTCAGATAAAACAAAAATAATGGTAAAAGTACTATTAAGAGCTTAAAGTTCTGTACTGTAGTCATTTAGGACTCCTTATGTACGAAAGAACTATTTATCGCCTGGTGGTCAAATCTGCAGTCTCTTTGACATTTTCTCAGGACTCACATTTTTATGGAATTAAATTCTGATCACAGTGAAGATCGTGTCTCAAATTTAAATTAGCAAAGGTTTGCTACCAACAGAAAAGGAGATGAAATGACAGGCCAGATTTAATCTTTTCTCAGAGAATTTGTATGATACAGGGTTTGGCAATATGGAGGTAAAATAAAAGCAACAAGATAATATGCTTTTAGACTGTAAATCGGTACGTTTCCCCACCCTCTTGGATGCTCTTTTGTCTGATTATACATAACCACTCTGACTGTACTAATCACTAACTTTAAAAACTTTCTTTTGTAGGCTTGGTCCCATGATGTGTGTAGCAATGGACAGCAGAATAAAACCATACACTCAGTGAAAGCCACCAAAGGTTAGTTGTGCATGGAAATTACTGCTTTCTAGAAACTGCTAGCAGTTCTACAGCTTTTTCCATAACTCTGTGTTCCAGATAGACTGAAAATTTGCATAAAATAGGCTGTGGAAGAAAGAAGGAACTGGCAGCCAAGAGACAAGAGAGCAATTAGACAGAACTCACTGTCACTTCTGTGTATTTTTGGCAGCATTTCAATAACCTAACAAAGCCAGTAAATAACATAGCTGGGTTCTCAATTGCTATGAGCTTTCTGAAGTGTTTTATACTCATTTTGCTGCTAAAGAATCAGAAACACAAGATGAAAGACATTTGAGGGACAGGCCCATACTTTGAAGGGGACATTTTGATCTACAGGTATATTTTATGTTCAAATTGTGTGAGTTTAATGTTGATTATAATGAAATTTGAAAAAATACTTTTCCGTTTTGGAAATAAGTGGAATTTTTTTTTTGGTATTCAGAGGATTTCTTTCCACTGCTCCTTTTAAGTAAGTCAAGCCTTTGTATCGAAAGAGTCTTCAATATCTATCTGTTCCTTATTCTGCCTACTGAGTTAGAGTGACAAAGAAACATATCTGAATGCATACTCCCTAACAGTCTTCTCTGTTATGAAATGTGCACACACACATTTACATATATTAAATATGCATATGTAAACACACACATGTATATATATAGTGTTTATACACACACATATGTTGAAATTCAATGATCTAAGGACAGAAAGTCACATCTTGGCATAGTTATTACAGTTACCCTAGCTTTAGTTGACCCTAGGCTGAATTGGTCCTTTCCTTTCCTTTCCTTTCCTTTCCTTTCCTTTCCTTTCCTTTCCTTTCCTTTCCTTTCCTTTCCTTTCCTTTCCTTTCCTTTCCTTTCCTTTCCTTTCCTTTCCTTTTCCTTTCCTTTCCTTTCCTTTCCTTTCCTTTCCTTTCCTTTCCTTTCCTTTCCTTTCCTTTCCTTTCCTTTCCTTTCCTTTCCTTTCCTTTCCTTTCCTTTCCTTTCCTTTCCTTTCCTTTCCTTTCCTTTCCTTTCCTTTCCTTTCCTTTCCTTTCCTTTCCTTTCCTTTCCTTTCCTTTCCTTTCCTTTCCTTTCCTCTATCCCAGATGTCTTAATCAATTTAGAGATCCTACATTTTTTCCTTTTCTGTGCATTAGTTTATCCCTTTGTCTAAAGTTTCCATCTTAAAATTTTGTCACTGAAACTTTGGTTTCACACATTATTTCAAAGGTAGTTTGAGAATCTACCCCATTAAATGGAAGTACTCTGTTTGCAAGCAGGTTTTTAAGAAGCCTTCTGTTGTCTACAACCTAACTAGGTCACAGAGATGTTCTTTTTTAGGAGCACGTTTATCCAGCATGGAGCTTCCCGAAAATGAAGCATGAGTGTTTTATTACTCTAAACACCTTCAAACTTGCCACCTGACATTTCCAAGAATGGTGCTATAAATTGCATCAACATGACACAAGTGATAGAGGGAAAATATGTCAAGTTTTCCAAAGTAACCCCTGCTTGGTTTGACAAATGCATGTAAATAGACACAGGCATACACACATATACATTTGGATAAGAGCATCCCTACAGAGCCAAGGCAAAAGGTAGCAGCTTTGTTTAAAATGAAGCAAAATTTAAAACAGGTATTTCAGATTAACTCAAAATTCAAAATAAGTTTTCTATACAGTCAGTGGAATACATTTTGACAGAGTATAATTATTAATCTCCCGTGTCACATTAGAAACATTAGAAAGCATCTGAGCATTCTGAGGTGTCAGTTATTCTGGAAACTTCGGTAATTGTTGAAATTTGTGCTCCTGTTTAGAATAAAAACAAAACAAAACAAAACAAAAGTAGATTATGTCCATAATGCAGTTCAGACAGTGGTCAGAGGCTTTCCTCCCCTAAATCTGCCAGGTAAATATCACTGGGATTAAAACAAAGAAAATAAATTAATCTCCGCCTTCTTATTACAATACAAAGTGAGAGAAGCCAGGAAACACGGCACAAAACCTGATGGTACACAGTGTCCTTAGATCACTTGGCCATTGTTTTCTCTCACAGCAGCACATGCTAATGATACAAAGAAGTTTAAAGTCTTTGGCTTTGATTTTTCATGTCACAACCATAATAAATGTGCACATTATTGTTTGTATTGCCATATCCTTTAGATGCACCGCCAATTTCTAGGGCCTGTGCATGTGCAGCCAAGGACAGGACTTTGCCCACAAATAGCTTGGCTAAATTAAATTAAGCAGAAACATTGCCACACAGAATCAGCTGCTAAGTAGACTGTCACGGTGCAACGTGTTTATGTTACAAAGATATTGAATGAATCAAACTGGAATTTAAACTGCCATTAGCACCAAAGGAAGACCAAATATTCTTTTTTTCTCCACAATTTAATTCTGCTTTAAATGCTCTTCACCTTTTATGGGCCTAAGCAGGACGTCCTCAGGTGTATTTAATTAAAAAAAAAAAAAGCAACCTCCAAACCAATGAACTAGACAATAAAGTGTTAACCCCAGGAGAACAGGAAGAAATAAATATATTTGTTTGTCTATCTGTTTGTTTGTCCTAGGGAACCAAAAGAAAGAAATATGATGAAGAACGAAGACACAGGTTTTACTGTGGACAATACACAAACCTCTCCCTTTTCCCGCTGCCTGCAGCCACTGAGCCCTGTTACAAAGCCACACAGAACGACACAATTTGGTGAAGAATTCAGACAGCACCTCTCACATTTCCGCTATGGCCCTCCTCCTCTTGGAGACATGGAAAGTTTTCAGGGGTCCTTAGAAGGAGGGTCTCGGAAACGAAAGAGCATGCCAACAAAAATGCCTCCTTCTATTGCTCTTGAGGGTTCCTCATCACCACCCCACAGACCTGAAGATCAAAATGATATAGGGTCTTCCAGTCTTCCCTTGGTGTTTCAACAGCCAGTACAGCCCAAGTACAGTTCCCAGATGATTGACCTCTGCAACTTTGGTTTTCAGTTCTACAGAACTCTGGAGCATTTTGGAGCCAAGACCATTAAGCAAGAACCAGTGAAGCCTAACATGGCATGGCCCAGTAGTCCAGCATTCATGCAGGCTCCTTACCCCTATTATCCTAAAGTCCATCCTGGCTTAATGTTTCCTTTTATTGTGCCCCCAAACCTTCATTTCAGGAACCCCATTCAAATGAAAAGGCCTCCAGAGCCACCCTTCAGGAGGGCAGAAGTGAGAGAAAGTGGTGAAAATAAACAGAAAGTGGAAAGAGTAGATGTCAACCTTCAGATAGATGACAGCTACTACGTTGATGTTGGGGGTGAACAGAAACGCTGGCAATGTCCCATGTGTGAGAAGTCCTATACATCCAAGTACAATTTGGTCACCCATATCTTGGGGCACAGCGGCATTAAGCCACATGCTTGCTCCCGATGTGGCAAGCTTTTCAAGCAGCTGAGCCACTTGCACACTCATATGCTTACACACCAGGGCACAAGGCCACACAAATGCCAGGTGTGCCACAAGGCTTTCACTCAAACCAGTCACCTGAAGAGACACATGATGCAACACAGTGACATCAAGCCTTACAACTGCAGGATCTGTGGCAGAGGTTTTGCCTACCCCAGTGAGCTGAAAGCACATGAGTCCAAGCATGAGAGTGGCCGAGAGAACATTTGTGTGGAGTGTGGTCTTGACTTCCCCACCCTGGCCCAGCTGAAGAGACACTTAACAACCCACCGTGGCCCAATACAATACAATTGCACTGAATGTGATAAGACCTTCCAGTACCCAAGTCAGCTGCAAAACCACATGATGAAGCACAAAGACATCCGTCCCTATATCTGCACTGAATGTGGCATGGAGTTTGTGCAGCCCCACCATCTCAAACAGCACTCCCTAACTCACAAGGTAAGCCATCACATGTTGTCTTCTCACCTTGTATCAGACAGTAGCACAAAGATTACAGAATGATACAGAATGATACAGAAAGATTCACCTACCTCCTCAGAGGGAAGGTGACCAGTCTACAAAGACTCATGCTGGCCATTTGCCAGCAGTAGGATTTTGTGCAGAGCAGAAGTCTCAGCAATACTCTCAACAATGGAACCTAGATGTCTCTGACAATCTCAAGAAAGTAAAATCAGAAAAGTAAAAGTAAGTTTACTTTACAAAAGTAAAAATGCAAAAATATTTTGGTATAAACAGGACTTTATTTAAACCACCTGTATTGCTTCCCATAATTGTGTTCACATCTCTCTGTTTCTGGCTTTTATTTTCAGAATGACCTTCTGTGAAATAATTTGATTTTGCAGAGCTGTCTAACACCTAAAAGTTTTAACAGAAATTTTCTTCTGAAATATATATGTATTCTTTTGCATCCCTTAATTGGGAAGTAGGTGGTATAGAGTAGGCTGTATGTATGTGGCAGAAGAAAGCATATTATTACTCATCAGATTTTGAAGAATCATTATGAGACATTTAGGGAAAAAAATACACAAAACAACACAACAACAAAACACAACCTAAGAAAAAATCCTGTTTGTGTAGAAATTATTCTAAATGCCAGTTAATGGAAGTGGACAAAGAGGACCATAATCCCAGCCAATTTATATCAAGTGGCAGTCTTACCATGGCTGTCAGTAATGACAGCTATGTCAGTTTTGACTAGGAGTAGGCTTTGGAACACATCCAGAAAACACCACTTTAAAAAATGTGAAAAATATAAATGCTCCATTCAAGAATGTCTGAAATTGTTATCCACCATTATAAAAATATGATAAATGCATACAAATGACATATTTTATAAAAATTGCTTCCAGTTTTGAATATGTTTTTCATTTAACACATGAATTTTAGATTTATATGAAAAACAGTAAAAATACAGAAAGCTAGAGGCACATTTTCTTTTGAACAACCTCTACTTCCACATTTACTTTTTCTTCTTCACTATTCTATAACCATTTCTGCTCTCTTTGGAGATTCCCTGGTCTTTGGATTTACCATACAAAATTCTACTAATTTAAAACATGTTTTTTTTTTTTTTGTTTTTTTTTTTTTTGTCATAGGAAATGCAATGTCCTTGAGCCTTTAGAGAGCTTCTGCTTCTTTGTCCACAGCTGCAGGTGGATTCAGCTGTGAACATAATTAACAGTACTTAGCTGCCCAAATGCAGCCTCAAATCGGATAGCTGGATGCTGAGAATCGCTGTGGGTGTTCACCGTTTCAGATCTGCAATTAACTCTATAAAAACCACTGAGTGGCACAAAAGAGACTGGCATTTCATGTCTTATTTGTAAATGGGGCTTGCAGGATAAATAATTGCTCTTGGCACTTCACTGGTAAATCTTCACTACTTGCAGCAAGTTATACTCAAACTCCTAAAGGGTTTAGTGGAAAATTCATTGATTTTTGTAGCATGGAAATGACTCTGAGAAGCTGGCAGTTAGTACATACATGTATGACCAAGAATACTGATCTGTTTATTGGTAAATTGATTATATAGTATAGAGAGTGACAGAAACATTCTGTGACCACCAGAATAAAACAGGTTACTCCACTATGGTTAATGTAAGTCCCACAAAGAGTAAAAAGTATTTTCTCTTCAGCGAATATAATATGTAGATCATTATTTGGTGATATTGCTTAACTACTTCTCAGCTATTTCTGATTATTTTCATTTGCTTCTTCAAAACAGGGATAGATCTTTTTTTTTTTTTTTGGAAGCCAATGATGTTAAACTACCATAGTCAAGCACTTCTTCAGTCTCTTAACTGGTTAACTTTTAATCTTGGTCCACAAGTGTTCACATTTGACCAGTACCTTACACAAGCTGTAGAGAAGGAAAGAGAAGCTGTGCAACTGACTACGTCTCATGGATTTGTAAATTTAGCAATGGAAACAAAACTCCTTATTTCATCAAGCTTAGATTTTATTTTCCTTCTCTGCTTCTCAGACTCTTGTAAGAACTTGCCAAGAAAAAAAATGTGTCCATTACTAGAGCAAATAATGTTAAAGGCAAAATAATTGCTTACCTGCTTTGCTAATGTAGAATGAACAATTTATATATTGTGAAATGATCTACAAACTATTCATTATTATTATTATTATTATTTTTATTTTTATTTTTTTTCCCTCTTACAGGGTGTGAAAGAACACAAATGTGGAATCTGTGGCCGGGAATTTACTCTGCTGGCCAACATGAAGCGACATGTCCTGATCCACACCAATATCAGAGCATACCAATGCCATTTGTGCTTCAAGAGCTTTGTGCAAAAGCAGACTCTCAAGGCACATATGATTGTTCACTCTGATGTCAAGCCTTTTAAATGCAAGGTAAGTGTATCTCCTTTGATGACGGAGGCATAAACTCATAGAATGTTTCTGGAATATTACCACATTGTGATATGAAAGAATTAGAAAAACAAGACTTGCTAACACATTCTATGGCTATATTTAAATTAGCATAAAATAGTCCAGTTTCCTTTCTTGATCCAGGTTCTGCTTAGGTAGCACAAAAGAATGGAGTTAAGTGTCTGTGATTTACTTGCTTCCCCTTCAATATCAATAACGTTCGTCCTGTAGTATTTTTTTTTTCCGCTTAGTGAGCATTGAAATGCCACTGAGGTTTGAGGACAATAAACATACCTGACATTTGCCTAGTACAGCCACCCAAACAGAAGTTTAAGTGCTTAATAGCTTGAAACACTGACTAAACACATAGATCCTGCACCCCACAGAGGACCATGGAAAAGCAGCAGCCAGCAGTTCACACAGTGATGCTATGCAACAGTTCAGGGAAAGACTCAAAGAAAACCACAGCAAAACAGAACTGCAGAATGGGCCAAAGGTTTTGGCTTTGGTTTTCTTGACTGCACTCATCTCTAATCTTTTCCTTATGGATCATTCATGTTTATTTTCTTACTCAGTATTAGACACTACATCTGTCCTCCTTGCTGTCTTTTTGGTTCGTTACTGTAATCATACCTGGTGAAGCCAGAGACTGGGTTTTATTCCCTCTTTGGTCTGCTCTAAGATATGGAGAAGAGAATGTTACCCTGTTTATGCCTAAGTAACGGAAGTTTGGTCTGGAAGAGATTTCTAGAACTTTTTCATCCAACATCTTCATGGAATTAAATATTTTCTTAAATTGAGTCTTTCATTCAGAAGCACAGTGGGATGAAGAATTTTTAATGGAATGATTCTCTCCTGAAAACCATAGACCTTCAAAATATCATGGGAAAATATTGCTTTTATAGTAGTTTTAATAGAAAAATATCAGAGTTATTATTTCTGAATTCTTCATTTTGTTTTGATAACATTGAAGTGTTTCACTTTGAAAAAAAAGGTAAAAACAAAGACTTTCAACTTTAGCATTTTGTTTTATTTCTATTTATATCCTATTAAAATATTATTTTCTATACTAACACTTATTCTATATTGATAAAATAATTTTTGTTACTGAAATACTTGGGTAGTTCCATGCCAAGTCTGCTGGAGACTTTCATTCTTTAAATACACCTGTAACCCTATGGCTTTGTTCCCTTTTGATCAGTCATGTATGACCCCTCACATTTCAGAAAAAGAAAAAAATCTGTTGTTTGATAAGCTTTTCTGGATGTAGTATCTTCACAGAATCATTAGGATCCATGCTATTTCTGAGAAATGTGTCAGTTAGTTAGCTGGAAGTTTGTGTTCATGCTAGGATTTGATGATGACAGGCTATTAAAACTTGGAGATGTCAACAGTGTGAGTCAGGAACTGGAGTACCAACAGTGTGTTTTCCAGCCAGTAACAAAAGCTTTTTAGGAACACCTGTTTTTCTTATATATTTTTTAATTCTTTGTCCCCACCCAATGTTCCTAGGAGCAAAGAAACAAGTAAGCACAGTGAACCAGCTTCATCTGTGGCTGTTGGTTTATGAATCAACGTTAGTGTCCCTGAACTTAGTGAAGATCTTGCTAATAAGCAAAGGGAGAACTAGGGTTTGCTCTTTGGCATTAGGAACATCCCTCGCCTCGCCTCGCTGTCAGAGCCCTTGAAAGTCTCACAAGTATTTCTGGCTGGTATTCAGAGGGTTAAGGCAATGACCAGATAGCAGCCTTTTGGCACCAAGCTCCTCCTCGGCAGAAGGAAGGATATAGCTGTATGAACAGCCTGCTTAACAATGGCTCACATGTCCCCGGGGAACCGCCTGCAAATAGATTTCATCTTGCTTTCTCTTGTACTTTTCAAAGCTTCCTGTTTTCTCACGGTCCTTTTGGACAGTTTACAGTCTTTCTCCCTCTCCCTCTCTCTTTGAGGAAAGGAACACCCTTCTTATGAAGAAAGAAAAAAAAAAAAAAAAGAATGCAAGGGAAAGAGAGCACAGCAGTAGTCTTTCTACTTCACCACATGCAATGGTTTTCTTTACCTTTTTCTCACAGAAAGAAAAAAAAAAAATGAAAGAAAGAAAGAAAGAAAAAAGAGGCTTTCCTATGTGTCTAATCACAGCTAAGCACAGACTATCTGAAATGAGGGAGTAGCAAAGAGCTGTCCCTTCTGTTTCCGCATCCAGCTGCAGGCTGGATCCGTGTTTGATTTTTCTCTGAAGAGTGAACATCTCTGTAGCTCTTAAAGGCCGGGGTCTATGCTTCCTTCTTTATTTTTGTTTTAAACAAAACCACTGAGTATTTCTGAAAGAGTTGTACCAAATGGTTCAGAAGTGCTAATTCTGATTTGTAAAGGAAGCTCCTCTGAAATTAACAGTTGCTTTAAGCGATAAAGTCGGTAATGTTCCAGACACATAATAAAGAATGTAATCAAGCTTTCTCCAGTGCAGCCAGCCAAATGCACTTCACAGCAGAATTTTTGAACTCCCTTTCTACTACTGTAAATATGCAGTTAAAGGTGAGCCTAAACAATTCTGGTTTACAGCCACAGGTCAAAATATCTTCTTTGCCAAGTAGGAAGTTGCTTACATATTTCAGATGAATTGGGCTCTGCTCTGGTGCTGAAGAAAGGTAGTATGAGACATACTCAGTCTTCATTCCCATTTGGTAATGTTTTTTTAGAAGTTCCAGTCTATACCACTTTTGCCCATTGCTCATAAAATTGTGGGTTTACATTAGGAATTAAACCCAAAGAAGATATGAGTTATAAGTACTTTTGGAAGAAACAAAACAAGACTGACAAAAATAGCAGGGTTATACTTCATGCAGCGGTTTAAGAAGACAAAGTCTATTGTTGAACTAATTCAGCATTTCTTGCAAAATATACTAAAGTCTTTTTCACCAGCCAGTGCATCAAAGTGTGTTCAGCAGATTTACAGCCGAGGTTTTTCTCTTCAGGATGAGAATTTTATTTTGTCTTTACTGGAGAGCCTAAGGTCTGCAAGCAACTATGTTGTTTGTTTTTCCAAGCTCTCTTGCGTGAATGTTACATCCCTCTGAGTGCTAAGATGCTCTGTGGTGACTTCTGGAGACCTCTCCCATGGCTTTGGGTCATCTTTCACATCGTTCAGCAGTGGTCCCAACCCTGTCCTGTCAGAGAGGAAGAAAACATTTTCCCCTTCCTAGTTTGGTGTGCAGATTCAGGCAGTGGTTTAAGAACTGGCTGTGAATTTCAGCTAGCTCTTAGCTGCTGTCTTCCAGCATGTGAGCTTCAGAACAGCTCCCTTCACCCTCTAAATCATGGGCATTCATCTGAAACCCATCTTGTGTGTTTTGAAAGGGACATCTTACTCATATACCATGCCACACAGAACCATCATTCTGAGAACAATTCCCATATCTGCGTTTCTTTCACTTTCCTGCCACACCTCTCTACTCTGGCACCATTTCCTCATGTCCCCAGAGGACACTGCAGGATGGTAACACATTATGTGTCTCTAAGACAGTGCATGACTTTGGGAAATTGAAAGCCTACCCTCTTTATTCAGACACACAAAACCATTATGTTGTAAGAAACTATCCTTTAGGAGGTCCCCTCTCCTGTTGTGATAAAGAAAGAGAAATAAATGCTGATAAGCCAGAAAAAAAAAGCTCCTACTAGACCAAACTTAATACTCAATACTTCATAAAGTATTTTTATATGCAAAATAGGTTTTCATGAAGTACTCTAGCCCTTCACCTGTTCAATCGGATTTTCTTTTCTTAACAATATAGATGAAGAAGTGAAGACCTAGCTATCAGAAAGCAAAAGCTAGTGAGAATGCTGGTCAGCCCCAATACAGGCAGATAACCATAAGCCTCCTGCTAAGAGGTTGTAGAGAAGTATTGGTATCGACATTCTTATAGACAGAGAAATATTGACGTTTCGTATACAGTTTAAGCAGCTGTAAAGATCCAATCAGCTGCTCTTCTTCCTTGTGATTTTTCTGTGATCCTCGGTGCTTCTTCTCTTTGTTTCCTCACAGCACTTTCAGAAGACTTTTGGTGCATTCTTTTCACTGAATATAAGTCATCAGCTCTCTTTGAATGCAAAGGAGAGACGGTTCTCTTTCCTGAGTGGATGGATGACCCTTGGAATATATCTTATTTTCATAGATTATTAACTCATTTTCAGTGGCTATTTTTTTCCCCCCACTTTCTCTGTGAGCACTTTGCTGATAATTTTTTTTTTAATTATTATTTTTATTTTTTGCTAGAACATTCATTTTAATAAAGTCACAGAGAGAAAATTACAGAAATAATGCGGCTCTAGAAAATACATATTCAAGCAAATGAGCATTTCCAGAAGTTTTCTCTTTGAAGTATTCAATCAGCTCTAGTTTTTATTTAAAAATAATACTATTGAAAATTTTTTTATTAGCAAATTTGTTCCATTTTGGTTTCAAGAGCAAATGATTCAATACTACTTCACCTAGGTTCATTTCACTACTTAGGTTTCATTCAGATATTGCAGCTAATGGCTGTGTGAATTTGAATCAAAAAGTACTATGCCCGACCTTCTCTACTGCCAAAATAAATTGAGTAAAAACTTTGTCAGATTAGACCATAATTTGGTGGAACCTCAGTAACTGCTTTTTAATCATTTTCTCCCAGAAGAGTACACTCCTTGAAAAATAAAATAAATTACTCAGAGATTCTGGCTCACATAGTAACAGGGATGGTAACAAGATGACTTTGATGGTATGACTATTTGTCTAAAATCTTTCCAAAAAAGTGGTAAAAGTTGAAAGCAAACACAGAAGTTTACATGGGATGGAAACAGCCACTTGAATATGAATAAAATTATAAATCCTGATAAGGAAAGACCAGAAGACAAGTTAAGACTAGAAGCTTATAATAGTGATGTCAAAATTCCATGTCTTGAGACTACATTTGATTTATAAGGAACAAGACTACAAAAGGACCCATCTAGAAAAATAACAACAAAGAAGATAATACTTATTGTTTCATCAAAGGGAATCCTGCAAGATCAATGTCTCAAGCTGTCAGGAATGTGCTTTAGGGAAAGCTGAGTCATTCTTGCGGGCCCGCTGTTTAAATTCCAGCTTACTCACCAGAGACACCAAAACACAGAAGCTGGTAAACAGAAGAGGAGATGATCAGAGATGAATGTGGGGAGCAAGAAGCAAAGAAAAAAAGGAATTGCTTTTTCTGGCTTTAAGCAAAATGTGCAGTCATTTCCATTGCACTAAAGGAGAAGTGATATTCTGCCTGACTGTTTCATAAAAACCCTTCATTTTATCTTGTATCTCCATCTCTGCCTGACATTATTCTTGATTACTGGATAGATTCACAGACTACAAACTAAATAGCTCACTGAGACAGAAAGTTAAACTCTGAATTTCATTCAAGTGAAGAGCTTTTCAGGTTATGTACTGAAGTCTCCCCCTTCCTTAAAACAACATCCCCTGATTTTAGGGAATCTTTGACCATGTGTCTCTCCTACTCACCAAATTTTAAAAATGGCAGCACTGCAAGAAGCTCTAGATGGATGAAATTCAACTACATATTCTTGTCTTTAGTGTTTCACTTGTATCTTTGAAAAGAAAAGCTGCAGCCGGAAGAAGTTAAGGCTCAAGCTGAGAAGGATAGGTTACATTTGCCTTTAAAAATATTCTTCTCAGAAATACCCCTACAAAAACTAATCATTTTTATTTTTACTGTTTTTGACAGCTGTGTGGAAAGGAGTTTAACAGAATGCACAATTTAATGGGACACATGCACTTGCACTCAGACAGTAAGCCTTTCAAGTGCCTCTACTGTCCCAGCAAATTCACCTTGAAGGGGAACCTAACAAGGCACATGAAAGTCAAACATGGGGTCATGGAAAGAGGATTTCATTCTCAAGGTAATATTTATCAGCAAACTTATTCTCTAAGAGGTTTGAAAACACACATCAGTAAGTTTGAACGGGCTTTGTACCACAGATCTACAATTTTATATCATAGATCCAATGCTATTGGAGGAGATTGAAACTCATATATCTGGGAGGTTATTATTAACTATCTATTTTACTGCAGTGTTACAGATCAGAGATACCCATCAAACCAGATTTCTGATGAGACAGAGGTACAGGCTGAGATGGAGCAATAGTTGGAGAAAAAATGAGACAGCACTTGTGAACACAAAGGAAGTAATTTCAGCACGCTATATTGCTGTTCTCAGGTGTTAGGGAGAATACAGTCAGTAGTGCTAAATCACAGGACTTATCAAGCCACACCAAAAGTTCTTGTACTTAAGCCCATGGTTCCCAGTCTTCATCACTTTGGGGATGGTGCAATATCTATAGTACTGCAGAGCTTCTTCTAGCATGTAGGTACTCCTGACACACAAAAGACAGTGAGCTGGTGGAGTCTCATTCTTAGTGAGACTAGCACATGTAGCTGGCCAAGGATATGCTTGGAGGATGTAGCTGAAAATGTATTGGCCTTAGAATCATTTAGGTTAGAAATGACCCTCTAAGATTATCAAGTCCAAACATTAACCTAGCACTGCCAAGTCTACCACTAAATCATATCCGTAAAGATCACACCAGCATGTCTTTTGAATACTTCCAGGGATGGGGACTTAACCACTTCCCTGGGGTGACTCTACAACTTTCCTGACTGAAGGTGTCGTTCCAATATTTCTGAACAAATTTTTCAGTTTTTGATCAGTTTGACTCTTGAATGCTGACAGACCACACCCTAGCAACCATTTTAAAGAGCACATTATTCCTCAGACATATCTGGTTAGAAATTTATAGTATTTCTCTCATGTTAGAGGTACATCCACATGTTTTTAACATGAGAATACATCATAAATCCATTCAGAGCTGACAGAAGAAAAAAGTCTGGAAGTTTTCACTTGTCTTTCTCATTGCTTATTGGATTCCACATTGGAATGGAAGCCTGAATAGCTCTATGTACAGGAGCCTTTCTGCTCAAGATACATTTATTCTGTGCCATATTGATACATCTGGCATTAATCGAAGGCTGTAAGCTCAAATCCAATTTGCAGAGACACATGAGAATGGAAGAAGGCAATCCTCCCTCATCTCAAAGTTTATGGGCTTTTGACAGTTCAGGGTATCTGGCAAAGTATTTCCTCCCTCTGACCCAACACATACACTTCCTAAAGTCATGTGCACACATGCCAATGCTATCTAGAAAAGTGAAGGTATTAGGGAGGATTGTTTTAAGCATTTGAATAGTCAAGATATTTTGTGTGTTTAGACTGGATAAATAACTCTCTTGAGGGTAATAATTATTGCAGCCTAAAATTTAGGCTTTAATACATCCTAATGTGTATGGAAAACACGACTTGTAATGACATTTGGGACAAAGTTTACAAAGATCCTGACAAGTAATGCTGTAAATAGCTTTTTTTTTTTTTTTTTTTTTTTTTTTTCTTCCCCCTCCCCCCTTTACATCTCCTACCACACCATGCTAGTTACATGATTACTTGTAATTGAAGACAGCCTAAGTACAGTAATTCTTCAGTCCTTTAGGCTCATCAGACACAAAAAATTTGTAAAGGCTGCCACCTGCTCACGAGCCATTTTAACAAATACAACACAGTTGCAAAGTAACAGCTGTATCTAGAGAGGCTGTATAAATCCCGAAGACAATGAATCAAATTACTGAGAGGGAAAAAAAAATGAAAATCTAAGCAAGTAAAATAATTTCTGCTATAGATTTTTGCTGCTGAGTGAAATCCTCATCCCAGTTGTGTCAACATTTTTTAAATTAAGATGGACTGTACCTGTAATATCTGAATCTTCTCTGCATCCTGATAGCAACAACTGGGTTTCTAGCAAGAACAGAGAGGAGATGCTTTGACAAATACTAAGATGAAACAGACACAGGTCCACACTCAGTTTTATACAGTGCAGTTCAAAATTTTCATTTGGCTCTGATGATTTCCTCAAGCTGAAGCACTAACTAGGTCATGAAGCTTTTCAGTGGCACTGGATGAGAGCAAAAAACTTGAGGAGAGAGTAGGTAGTGGACTGATGAGAGAGAATTTTCTTTTCATTTTAGTGTAGAAACTTTGAACTGGAGTGTCCACCGAACAAACATCTTAACACATTTTTAATCTCTTCCACTCCTCTGGAAAAAAAAATGTGTAAAAACTAGAACTTTGATTTTGGCATGTGATGGTTTAGATCAAAGTGTTCACTAAAAAAAAAATAGGAAGAAGGAAGTGGGTAGGTTCACTGGCAAAAATAGTTTACAAGAGGCCAGACACTTCACTTTTATTCCTAGCTCTCTCACTAAATGTCTGGCATGAACAGCAGAATGTTTCATGTGTCTTGACCTGGTTGTGAGGTGAATCCAATAGCACTGCTTTTAACAGCATCTCAAAGGGGATGTCATGAGATGTAAACAGTAAAGTGTTTGGACATAGCTGAGTGGAAGACAGAGGTAAAATGTCAAATAGAAGGCCACCTCAAATTTTCTGTTTTAACCATGTATCACCTACTAACATTTGCTATATATAAATTATTCCTTTTCTCCCCCGTCTTAACACTACAAGGTTTTGGAAGAGGAAGAATTGCTCTGTCCCAGACAAATGTCTTGAGAAGCTTGGAACAGGAAGAGCCCTTTGATCTTTCCCAGAAGAGCCAAGGGAAAGGAATCTCATTTCATTCAGATGGTGAGAGTGCCAAAGGAAGCTCATGCCAGGAAGAAGAGGAAGACAACTGCTATGAGGCAGAGCAGTACAGCCCTGGCATGTATCATCATGACAACAACAAGCTATATACACCTCAAGATCTGTCTGGCAAACCAGACTGCATGATGAAGGGCTTCAGAGAGTCCTACTGCAATGAGAATGAAGAAATGTTAAGTGAGGGAGGACTGGAGAAGAGAATAGGGGATTCAGACAACCAGGAGAGCCAAGGAGAGAGAGACACCACAAACAATAAAGAACATCTGAGCTTTAGATCTTTCGAAAAGGCCAGACTTGGCCATTCTCTCTCTGATTACTTGTATTTCAAGCACAGGAACAAGAGTTTGAAAGAATTACTGGAAAGAAAAATGGAAAAACAAACAATGATTATAGGCATTTAAATGGACATTTTAAAACAGCTGTAAAATGAGAAACAGATAGCTTTTAGCATGAACTGTAATTTACCAAAGCCTGAAATTTTGTAGTAGTCTTTAGAAATCAACAGGCTAAATCAATAAAATAAATTAAGGTAAAATACGTACATGAAAACAATAAAGCAGTTAAAGGGGATAAAGAAATGCACTAGGTTTTAAACAATAACATTTTTACACTTATCCATTTGATGTATAAACAGACAATGGGGTGGGTACAGAAGTTTATTTTCCTTTATCTGTGGTGGTAGAGACTTATACAAGATTTTCTACTTATCAAAAGCAACATACTTTAGTGTTTGATTTATTATCTGTTTAAGATATATATGAACACTTCTAACCATAGGTGTCAAAAAATCTGAAAATAGTAAATATTTCACAGCATAAGCAAGAGAACTGTTAAATATGGTGTGCACGAAAGTGCTATCCCTCTCAGAACTAACACATCCACACTTTCATTTACTGCAGTGAGTATGTTAGTTTAATGACTTACAATGAAAAATGGGGAACAAATTAAGAAGAAATGCTAACTTTTTATGAGATAGTGAAGTGCAATTTTGTAAGGCTCTGAAAAGACTTGGTTTTTGTTATGGTCGCAGAAGCTTTTCCTCTGGCAAATGAGATGCTTGTATTTTGCTATGTTTCAGTCAGTATGGAAGTATTCATCAATTCTTCAAGTGAAATAGCATGGACAATATTGACATTTTATTCTAATGTCCGTTCACACCAATGCATTTAATGAGCAGCAGCAGCACGTAGCATTTGCAATTCTTGCTGTAATTACACACAAAACAAAGAGAGTCATTTCATTGAGAAAATGATGTAATTTTGCCATTTATCTCTTCCAGTTTATCTTGGCTAGCAAGCTTGAAATTATGAAGTCTGATCAGATTTTATGTTGGAAGGGATGCCAAAAAAGAGCCCTTACAGGGCAAGCAATACTTTACAGAGAATAACAGTTTTTAGATTTCCTCTTATCTGAGTCAGATTTTTTCCCTCATTAACACAGCTTGACCAGTGAGCTCCAAGCCTTACAGAAGAATTCCACTCATGCTGTTTTTAATGAGTCATTCCCAGCTTTATATCCTCTGATTCCCATACAATATAACAAAGATGCTGAAAGTACTTTTCATTAAGTACACTCCATCAATTACATGAGTTGTTTGACTAGCACCTTGATTCCCACATTTTCAAGATGTAAGACAAATGGCCCCAAGCCATTCCATTGCTTATAAGGAAGTAAAGATTTAAGTCATTTAATTATTCCTTTGTCATTTTGGGAACACATCTCAATAGTTTAAATCCCCCATATATGGTACATCATTTCCAAATATTACTACCTTCTTCACTTACCTGCCAAGCCCTTGATTCAGAATACCTTGTTGTAATGCTTAACATACAGTAAGTTATAATTAAATGTAAAGTCATATTCTTATGGCTTGCTAAGGCTAGAAGCCTGTTGCTGCAGCTCTCTACCATTATAAGAAACTTCTCACCTTACAGAAGTAACAATTCTCACACCTACCAGTTAATCAATCATATAAAACTGTGTTTGTGCAGTCTGAGCTTGCAGGAGATGGTTCCGTCTTTCAGTATTCAAACTTGGCGTAATAGAGACTCTGAATGAAAAGGAGAAAAAACTGTTGATGTGTGAAGCTTTAATGTACGGGTTGCTCTTCTAAATGTAATTAACTCTACAGCTGATGTACATACTTTTTTAAAAATAAAGAGGGTATACAAAGTTGATGTGGAATGTAAGTGGATTCAGGACAACTGAATGATGTCTTTCAAAATGAGGTGTATTTCAGAGGTACAGAGGCCATTGTTTTCAGTGAAGAGCTATTTTATTATATACATTTAACTTGTCCTTTGCTGCATAATAACTCCTTAAAAAAGGAGCCGTCTTTCAAGGAAATCTTGGTTGAGCAGAGGAATCAGAAAATTTTCTAGAGTAATATGTTCAGCCTCATTCTTTCTAGGACTACAGGGGAAAAGACCAAGTAGATATTCAGTGTGATCTATGAGATTGTCTCTTAGAAATGGGAAGAATTCCTGCATTTACCCTCCTTGTAATTATCTTGCCTCTGCCAGAAAAAAATCCCACTTACTCTCAGAAATGTCTCTTTAAGGTGGTATAGTTCCCAGCTTTGCAGTTTTTAAGATCAGTCCTCTCCACCTTTACAGCCATATTAGTTCCTATGATAAAATAAATATACAACAAAATCTGGAGCCTAGTTTTATATATATATATACACATATACACACACATATATATGTATGTATGTATGTATTTATATATTATATAATGCATTTTCTATAATTTCTGTAATGCCGATGAGTTGCATTTAGCAAGGCCCTGCAGTTCTGCCAGGCGTAAAGCAAAAATACAACCCTTTCATCGCAAAACATTGTTGTTTATAAAATGGAGAATGTTACAGGACAGGCAGACAATCCTTATCAAGAAAGAAACAAGTGGTTACATATCAAGACCATTCCAGAAAAATAGAACAAAGAAGACATTTTCAGCAGAGTTCAACTCCCATTTTCTTATGTGAACTAGTGAGCAGAATTTTCAGAAATGCCTAGTATAGTTCAGTCATCTCTCCCTGTAGCTGAAAGTGCTGTACATGAGAGGAGTTGGTCTTGAATTCCATGGAAAATCTATCTGTAGCAGATAACATCCTAACCATGAAAACGATGTATTCTAAAAGTATACAGTCCAGAGTACCTGTACAGGGATTTCCCCCATAAGGAAAAGAGCCAGAGGTGTCCTCATGAAAGTAAATCACTGGAAAAAAATCTGGTTGTCTGAATGATTAACCCACACATTTTCAATCTAACTTCCTCTGCAGCCAATTTATCTACTTCAATTCCACATCTCACTGGAGCAAAAGCAATTGACAACCATATACATACAGGAAGGTAGAAAGGAGTAAGGGTACCCAGAGTAGCAGTGCTATTTGTGACTAATTTGTAATGTGTATCACTTTTCTTACATTTTTCCTAGAAAGAGGATAATATTATATTACAATAAGACTTTGAGACTGTGCCCAGTCACATAGTCACACGAAGCTAATTCACAATCACCCAAGGTTAATTCATATTGGAATAGCAAAGAACTCTTCCAAAAGCCTAAGTCACCAGTCAGAGGAATTGCAAACAAAACTGTTACTGAGATAAGGAGACAAGTGTCAAGTGACCCAGGCAAAGGGATTAAATGATAGTTCTCCCAACTGCAGAACATAATACAGCTGAGTTTATGACACTTGTTATAAAGAGGCCCTGGGGGACACATTAAAAGTGAAATAACAGCCTTCATTGTGAAGCACCTTGCTTTCCAAACATAAGTTATTTTCACACTATTTACATTGGCACCATTTTGGGAACAGACAGTAACAGCCTTTGGTTTTTAATAGCTTTGAAAATGCTTTATTGAAATTTGCTCTCATAATGAAGTTACTTCCCATTTCTAATTTCTGAGGGATTAGCTTCCTTGTTTTGCTTTGAATAGAGGCCCAGAAGCCCTGTAGAGCCATTGCTCCTAGACCTTTGGGCATTTTTTTTTTCTTTACTCCTTCCTAATCTGAGTCTAACTACCTTCTTCTTACAACATGGTAGGCAAAAATACATCTATATGACTCTTTGGTGAGTTGCGTTTTCAACTTGTGATACCATATGAAATTGAAAAGTCTTCACCACAACATCTATATTAAATCACATTCATACTGTTTCCCTCCATTACTACAAAAAGCCTAACTTCATTCTCTTAGAAAGCTTCAGAGCAAATAAGAATGACCACAAACTAATACAGCAGACATACTTTACAAACCAGATGCTCAAGAAGCCCCACTGAGTAACAGTAAATGTACAACACCATGAGTTTGAGTAAATGAAGACATGTAGATTGTTAAGCTGGAGATTTTTCTGCTGTTAAGAACAGCAAGGAGAGCTCTGCAAGACACTGTGCAGAACAGAATAAGTGGATGAAAAATCAAAAGCTGGATTAGTAAAATCAGAGGATAAAGAAATATGATGTATTTAGTGAGAAAGGTGAGTTGTAGGTAACTCTGAAATGATGTTTTGAGTTTGGCTACCTGGACTCAGCTATCTCCATATGAACTGGAGTTCTCCTGGCTGCTGAGCAGCCTCTAGCCTGTGATGGCAAAGAGAACTGCAATGTGCTCAGCAGCGCAAACGATAGAACACTCTATTTTAATTTTATAACATAATTTTATCCTGTGCTGTGTATTGCAAAACACACTCTTGGAAAGATACCAGAAAGACCAATTAATTCTGTTTTACTTGCCTTTTTATAACTCTGTTTTAGTCTCATGGCTATTCTTTGATTTCTCTCTTCATATTGTGCTGCTGGATTCTGTAGTTATGAGTGTACAGTTAAGAAGTAATAAAAGTACCATTGTTATTAAACCAAGAAGTTTTTCATAATTATTAACAGTTTTGAAAATAAGCCATGTCTGCTTTGCTGAACAACATGTATCAAAGCTAACATTTAATACTTCTAACAGATTTTGCAGATAATGTGGTGTGTATTTATTTCACATAGAACACTGGGCTATAATTTAAAACCCCAACTCAAAATATGGACCAACTATTGGTGAATATTCATTTTCTCTCTTTTCTTCTCAATAGTAAAAGCATATATGATGCATTGCATTAATTTAAACAAATAAATATATACAAGTGATGCTTCTGTACTATTGAAATTGATCTGGAGCTCTTGGCACCCCAGATATTTTATACACTAAACATATGGAGTTGGTCTCACAAGGCCATACTTCACTCAGCACCATTAAAGGGTGGTCCTTTTAAAGAAAAACCTAAAAGAATGACAGGAGAGTAGTTAGGAGACAAGGAAAGAAGGTTTGCCATGTCCCTTGAGACAGCACACTCATTTTATTATTACAGACTGCAGGGAGAACATAAAAATGCTTTGGAATGATCATGGCATTTGTTAATTTAGCATTAGAAAAGCTAAAAAAAAAAAAAAAAAGAAAGGTGTAACCCTTACCTTAAAGATGTTTCAAAGGTCTTCATCTAAAAAGAAAAAACGAGACACAGATGTGTTAGAGTATTGAATTTAAGGAACTAAGAATTCCTTTAAATTTCAGGAATAAGCAGAAAACTCAGAAATCAGAGGTTAGGAGTTTCTTTTGTTGATGGAAAACATCACTACTAAGTGATGAGTAAATTATTAGATATGTTTTTTTTTAATGAGATATGGATGGAATTAGCATTATCAGACTTCACAGAGACCATTTAAATTTGTTTTTGGACACAGAGAGAAAGCAACTGGAATACTGGTTATGAAATAATTCAAGTAATAAAGAAGTTATTCAGTTTCCAATTCTGAGAGGAATACATCTTAAAAAAACCACAGAAGTCTCATACAAACACCAGAAATACATTGAAGCCAAATGAAACAGAAATAAACCTTCTTTTCTTTCTTATTTTCTTCTCTATCTCTCTCCCCCCATTTCTCTCCTCCCTTTTCCTTTTTGATTGCAAGTAATAAACACAATGAAGATTATAAACTAGTTCTACATGAGGAGGAAGATACGTTTCTTTATCTGGAGAATGACCTGCTTCATTCCCATGTGACTCAGTATCACTGATTCTCAGTTTCCTCTTTTTCAGTTGCAACAATATAATTTAGAAAAGACTTATATTTGGTCCTTTTTACAGTCTTACTTTTCATTTTTGTTGAAAACTTAACTGCGTTCACTTGGGTCTTCAAACAAACAAGAAGAAACAGAAGAGAAAGAGAACCTCTCAGATTTTTCCAGAAGGTCATTTCTGTGCCTTAGTGAAAAGTAGGGAAGAGCTCAGTGTATCTAAAGCATTGCTATGGAGATAGGCAAATTAGTACAGATATTATGACAAAAGTTGATGAACCATTAAAATTAAAAAAAAAAAAAAAAAAAAAAAAAACAACAACCTGACACTGCTGAAAATAAGATAGGATATCTTTGACAGGAGTGATGAATACAGTCACTATGAAGTTGCTGTGTGGTAGACCTTGAACAGATTAAAACTTTAGTTTAAGTACCATGACAGCATTCAGAACTGCTTGTCCCACTCATACACTTTGCATCTTGTGTAGTTTAGAACAGCTAAATGTGTTTGCACACTGGTACATAAGGCAAAAACATACAAAAACATATACAGAATGTCAGTCATTTCAATAATTATAAATGTTGAAACAAGGAGGGATTACTGGTAATGCTGTACCCAGACATGATGCAGTGTTGGATCATATTCCATACATTTTCCTGATGATCAGCCTACAAAGAAAACACAACTGAACAGAGAAAAGCCACTTTGTGAATACTTTCTGCTGTCTTATCATTCTCTTTACTCTGTCCAAAAAAAAAATAATAATAAATTGTATAGCCAGTCCAGTCTTATAAATAATTTAGTTTGAATAGAACCAGAAATCATTCCCTTTCAGTGAATTACTTCTGACATAGAAACGTCTCTTGTAGTGTAGCCAATTTACTTAGGTGGAGAATGTTTGCCTGTGTTTTTGGAAATGAGATTTTCCGCTTATACTGTACTTAATTCAGTATCCTTATCTTTCTCAATGGAAAATCATTAATGAATAACTTCAGATTGAGTTGCTAATGAACCTATTGGTTCATTAGTGCTAAAGTTGTGCTAAATGAGAATGATGTATTTGTATGAGAATAAGAAATGTATTTCTACCCTATGGAAAGCTACTATATAAAATAGTGAAGATGGAAACAGCATAAAAAGGATAGACAAGGTATCACAGAAATGACTCTAAGAGAATTACAAATAATTTAGTAAGATAAGAGGCTGATATAAACCTAAAAGAAAAAAAAAAAAAAAGTGATAAATTGCCGTGGAAAACTGATTACAAGATGATTAATTCCTCACAGACCTTGCCATATTATGCTACAAATTAAAGGGCTTTCCTAGAAGTATGTAACTCATTATCTCTTTGATTTGTTTCATCGGCCAATATGATTTTTTTTTAAACCAGTAGGTAACAAATTTATAAAGACAGAGAATCAGCTCTCCTGCCAGTCACATGAGGATAATGAAAATTGATAACAGTGGTGAGGTCCTGCTGTATAGAAAGTTACACAAGAATTGAAACAGGATTGTGCATAGTAGCTGGAAGTCTGTGAGAGTAGCACTAAGACCAGAAAAGTCCTTGATAATATAGGTCTGATAAATGCACGTGCAAACACTGCCAAGTAGCTTAGAAGTAGATGTGATTTTACTAAGAAAAAAAAATAAAAAAAAAAAGATAAAATTAAAAACTACCCCCTCATAAGAATTTTTATTAAACTGAGATTAACTAGACTGCAAGTTCTTACAAGGGCTGCATGAGTCAGACTTCACATGAGCCAACAGTTGGAAGTAGGCACTGGCAAAAGTAATGCCACTCTCAAATATTTCCTACAGAAATGACTGGGATTGCTTACAATAACAGTAGCTCATACATGCTTGCTACCATGACCATGTGGGAGGCGACAACCCCACAGCCAGCCAGCAGGATGAATCATGTGAATGGATCATACAAATGTCACCCACTCCAGTACAATTAGTCCATTTTAATTATATCATCCCAACATTATGCAAAACTGCCTAATTTCACTCTGAATGGGATGAGGAGTGCTCAAGTAGCCCTTTGCACTCACTCTGTAACAAGTAGCTATAGGAAAAATACAACTTAAATAGGTGCATCCAATCTAAGCAAAGAGCAGGTTTGAGACCACCTGATGGAACTGAACAGGTACAAGTGTATGGGACCCAGTGACATGTATCTCAGGGTTAGGAGGGAGCTGGCTGATGGAATTTCAAAGCCCCTCTCCATCATATTTGAAAAGTCCTGGCTGTCAGGTGAAGTCCCCAGTTACTGGAAAAAGGGAAACATCACTCCCTTTTTCAAAAAGGGTAGAAAGGAAGACCCAGGGAACTACAGACCAGTGAGCCTCACCTCTGTGCCTGGCAAGAGCATGGAACAGATCCTCCTGGAGGCAATGTCAAGGCACATGCAGGACAAGGAGGTGATCCAAGACAGCCAGCATCCCTGGTACTCCTTCTAGTACTTAAAGGAGACTTATATAAAAGATGGAGAGCAAGTTTTTACTTGGACAGATAATGATAGAACAAAGGAGAATGCTCCCAAAAGATGGGAGATTTAGATTAGCTGTGAGGAGGAAATTCTTCACTCAGAGTGTGGTGAGACACTGGAACAAGTTGCCCAGAGAAGCCATGGATGCCCCATCCCTGGAGGTGTTCAAGGCCAGGCTAGATGGGGCTTTGAGCAACCTGATCTAGTGTGTGGCATCCCTGCCCAGGGCAGAGGTGTAGAAAGTAGATGATCTTTAAGGTCCATTCCAATCCAAGTTATTGTTTTATTCTAAGACTTTACCAATGACCATCTGATGAGGATATCTATTCATAGCATTGATTTTGGCAGTGTGGTCAGTGGTCCTTCTATCTGAACTGTAGCAACAGATCCAAACCCTCTGCAGCATGAACCCACCCAGCTACTCATACTCTTAAGACTTTTGCATTTCCATTGTCCCAGTAGTCTCACTATGGGAATTGAATAACCTTGCAGATAAATTGTTTTGTTTCCTCATTTTCTTATAATCACGTGCTTCCAGGTAAATTTTTCCAAGGCTCTAATACTGTTTTGTTGTTGCTGTTGTTGTCATTGTTGTTCTTCATTTGTTTGCTGTTTTGTTTTCTTTTGTTTTCCCATGTAGAACCAATTTTGCATGTATTATACTGTGTATCCTGAGGAGATCAAGTATAAGTGATTACTTGCATGCATTCTTGACAGATGGTGTCACAAGCAAATTATATTTTCTTATACTTCGCCTTTTTCTTCTGTATTTTTAAATGTTTCCTTCTTTTTCTGTTTTATTTTCTCTGGGTAACTCTTCAGGAGCATAGTACACAGTGATCAGCTTTCTGCAAAAGTCCCTAACTGTTCAGAGTGACTTAGTCTAAGTCCATTATTGTAGTGCCATTTCCATCCTTCTGAAATGCTTGAAAGAAAAAAAGAATACCCCAGCATCGCAGGCAAGCAGAAAGAATGACAAAAATCGGTGACAATATTATTTGCGAATGCTAGACATTGCACATTAGTCCTAACTTCTAGGTGTGTTAAGCAGATTTAAATATTTTAGAAGAGAAGAGAAGAGAAGAGAAGAGAAGAGAAGAGAAGAGAAGAGAAGAGAAGAGAAGAGAAGAGAAGAGAAGAGAAGAGAAGAGAAGAGAAGAGAAGAGAAGAGAAGAGAAGAGAAGAGAAGAGAAGAGAAGAGAAGAGAAGAGAAGAGAAGAGAAGAGAAGACATCTCAGTGTATTTGTTTGTTTGTTTGTTTGTTTGTTTTCCAGATTACAGACTGAATATCTGAGGAATAGGCAGGGGAAACATATCAATACACACAAAGTGGACAAAGATTGTTAATACCTTTTTCATCTTTACATGTTTATATTCTGTGAATTAACAGTCTAGTCAGAATAGATTTGAAATGCAGTTGTTTCCATATATGATTTTTTTTTCAAAGTGACCAGAGCAAAAAAATCCCTTTGAATAGACAGCATCCATAAAATCCTGTCAATGAGGTTTATGAAGGGTGGTATCACCCCGTTCATATCAAAGCAAAAGAATGGCTTTGTAAAGCAGCACAGTCAGCAAACTTAAACTTACTGTTGTGCAAATGTGCATGTTGGTTTACGATTCCATAGGTAAAGACCCCTTTGCCAAAAATAATATGCCACCTTATCTTTTCTGCAGCTCAAGCACATCAACAACAGTTTTGTCAAAGGGAGAGAAACATTTGCTTATACATCAGAAAATCGTCCCCATTTTACTTTTTCGACTGTTTTCAACTTTTGACTTTAGAATCTCAATTTGAATAACCATGAGTCATACAAAAATGTTGGGGGGTGGGAAGACAGCATAAACATTTTGGAGATCTAGGTTGATAAAAATAGGCCTTCTTACCAACATTAAACACCTTCCAACCTCTTTATAAAACATAAACCTCTTTTGTTTTAGAGCTTTATGATGTTAAAATGGAGACAAGGCTTAGTTGCTGAATAAGTTAATCTTAACACTGTTTAGACCTGTAGACTCTTAAAAAGCACTTCATTAAATATGTAGCTTTTCAAGCCTTACTCTTCTTGTTTGTTTGTTGTTGCTTTGTTCGTTTGCTTGTTTTTATATTGCATATTCACAATACTAATGCTTCCACAGCTTTCTGAAGTAGCTAGGCAGGAATAGATCCAGCCACAAGGAGGGAGAGCAACCACACCGCCCTTTCCCTGCATCCCTGTCCTCTCCTCCTAAGGTGTCTCTTTACTTCTTTATTTGTCTTTCCTCTAGTCAGAGGCAACTGCAACATCCTCTCTTCAGGCAGGAAGCCTGAAGTAGGTAGTTTGTTAACCAAACTCTAAAGCCAGATGAAAATAGAGATCAAAACTGTATGCTGCCCTAACCATGCAGCTGAAGCATGTTAGGGTTCATTGTGCAAGAAAATAATAGTTGCTTCTTATTTATGGTGGATGCAATTGTCCTTTCCACCTTTAAATGTTCTCTTGTCTTTGGACATCTTAGAGATGTTGTTTTAAAAAAAAGCATGTTTTAAAACCATGATCCACAGGAGCATTTTTTACTTTACCACAAACAATTTTTAACACATTTTAGGGTAAAAAGAATTTCATGGAGACAGTTCAGCATGAATGAAAAGCATCCCAGATCTGTTTCCTGTCATGAATGGGCAGTGGATTGGGACTGGCAGCTAGAATAGCAGTTGCTTCATCCACTGGAGACGACAATATTAACCTGAGCTGTGCACCCATAGATGAGAAATACATGCAGATCTTATGGATCTATGTAGTCCACAGCACAACTAAAATGGAAAATGCCTTTAGCTATCAGTTCAGGCTGCTGCCCAGTGCTTACTCTTTCAGCCCATTAACTGAGGAAGGGATGTACCTAAAACAGGTGTCACTAGACCTTTCAACTTTGAATAGCTGACCAGCTGCCAGTTGGCTATTTACAATAAAAGATAAAGGTTTCTGACAGCCAAACTTCCTTTGCTCTCTCTTCCTCCTCCTGCAGCTGAACAGGCTCTGATCTGAGAATGTTCCTGCGCCAGTGTGTGACCAGACAGCACTACCCCCGTGAAGTGCAAACCTGACCCAGTTTGACTTGGCTGTTCAATTTTGAATGGCACCCAGCCAATTTGCTACCAGTTGGGTTATTCATGCTGCAATAGGAAGCAATCTTCCTGACATGCAAACTTCCTTCTTCTGCTGTCTGAGCAGCAGTGCAGGCAGTCAAAGATGCTGTGTTAGATAAAGAGCAATTTGACTATAAAGATATGGGTCTTGACCCAAGGCTGTACTTCAGCTTCACTGTGCAGCAAAACCCATGATTACTCATGGCAGATCCTGGAAAGACAGAAAACAGTTTTCCTTGCAGTGGACTTGAATTTCTGTTATAGCTCCTGTAACAGCACTCACTTCACATGCAGGTGTAAGTGTGTGATCTAGAAATCCCTGGTAAATTGAATGGGCTACTGCAATCTCAATCAGAATTCAAGGTGCTACTGCAGCTTTGATTTACATTCACCTTGCTTCAAGAATACTAATGTATTATATCAGGCTTCACCAGCAGAGGATTAAGCTGCTAATGTGAGATCACTTTCTCCCTTTCCCTCCTCATGGAAACTCTTCATGGAAAAGAGGGGAGGAGAGGAGAGGAGAGGAGAGGAGAGGAGAGGAGAGGAGAGGAGAGGAGAGGAGAGGAGAGGAGAGGAGAGGAGAGGAGAGGAGAGGAGAGGAGAGGAGAGGAGAGGAGAGGAGAGGAGAGGAGAGGAGAGGAGAGGAGAGGAGAGGAGAGGAGAGGAGAGGAGAGGAGAGGAGAGGAGAGGAGAGGAGAGGAGAGGAGAGGAGAGGAGAGGAGAGGAGAGGAGAGGAGAGGAGAGGAGAGGAGAGGAGAGGAGAGGAGAGGAGAGGAGAGGAGAGGAGAGGAGAGGAGAGGCTCTCATTAGCTCCTTATGTGAAGGGGAAAGTAAAGGCTTGGAGTAGGAGGAAAGAAATGGGAAGCCTGTAGTTTAGTTCCTAACTGAAAGAAGAATGTTCTTTGACAGCTCATGTCATCACATTCCCATAATTTTTAATCATTCTCACTGTTTGTTACCCTATTGTATCATAAATGTATCTGTAGGACTGGTTTATATTCCAATCCTGCAAGCAAGCTGAGTAATGGGAAATCAAAGTCAGTGATATGACCTAGTATGAAGTGCTTAAGGAAATTAAAAGCACTGAAGCTTGGTTGTTATATGATTGTATGCTCCATGGTGTACAGAGTATTTCTCTAAGTCAGCTAGGTAAGAAATATACAGCAGGAATAGTTTTAGAGTATTCATAGAATTTGAATAGTTTGAATAGTTTAGTTGTTCTTCATACAGTAACTTCTCTCCCAGGATTCTTCATCATTGTGACTGTGGTCTTTTTAAGTCAGGTTCCCATGTGCAGCTTTCACCTCTTGCTGATCATCTCCCTTAGTTCCCCAGAAGATGGAGAGGAGAGCTCAGGTAAGCAGCATGCTCTGAAAGCTGCTGTGTTCATGGAAGTATGCTAGCTCATGCTGCCTGAAAACAGCCCAGGTCACAGAGGCCAGCACGCAGGGAGCTTCTCCCAGAAGTGAGGTCTTTGTGTTAACCACACCATTCTGTAGGGGAGGTCCATGTCACCAGAGAGTGGTACAGGGAGTGAAAGGTATGAGATATGGTGACCTATTTTGCTATTCACAGCAATGAATGCAGGGTATGCAAGGAGAAAAAGCAAGCAGCCCTCAAATTCTTAACAGACCATTTTTTTCTGACAAAGATCTATAATCACTTGGATCTGTCCAAAAGAAGCTGAAGAGTAGAGTTAATGAAGGCAACAGATCTTATAAAAAAAAAAAAAAAAAAAAAAAAAAGATATGATGAGAATATCAAGTACCCTGGGCATGTATTTCTGCATTCAGCCAGGACTCTTAATGTAAGACAAATTACAACGGGAGATCTGGGGATTTAAGGGTGTGTTGTGCTCTATTTACAAAGAACATACGCAGAATTCTGTCTCCTTGAATATGGTAGAGACAAACAACAAGAGGCAGTTTCTTTGTTCAGAAAATCAAACCAGTTTTATGCCAGCATTCTGTCCAAAATTAGTCCTTTCTCTCCCTCTTTGGATTTCTTCCAGGTCCATGTTACTGGTACTTCCTTGGCTGGATCTGGCTTTTTTTTTTTTTGACTGCCTTTTTTGTTAGGTTCATTTCTCACTCACGCTTATGCACCTTTGTAATTGAATTGAGTCAGAACACACCACCTACTTTTGCAGAATGTCCCAGAGAAAGCTTTTTGACTGGTACAGTCCAACTTTTCCTTAAAACCTCACTACCTCACCGGTCTTTGATTCATGTAGCAGTTTCTAGTGTTTCCTTTTTTGCTAAACAAAAGAGTACTTAATTATTTTCTCGGTGACTTTATGTGAGACTACTAGCCAGTTAGTCAGCTATCCTGAGTACTGAGACCATCAACATATCAGTTATGAGCTCTGGGAGCACCCAGCATCCTCCAGTCTAGCATTGTTGTGTTTATCATAAGAAAACAAGTTAATATACTCAGAAACTCAACTGACAGCTTGAATGATCAGAATTGAGAAGAGGGATCTGGATTAACTAAACCTGTTCATATAAAGTGGAACGCTTTTACAGCTTTAGGTTGTTATGTAGTTAGATACCTTGAATTTGATTAATTTCCTTTTGAATTTGAATTAAGATACAGAAAAATTAATTCTGAAAAACAACGTAAAAAATAGGAACCAAACACAGTTTAAGTAATCTACTTTAAAATTAATCTAGTTTCAAAGCCTTGAGGGTCACTTTTTGTGTCAAAAATATAAATATTACCCCCCTGACTCCTTTCATTACATCCACAAAAATGAAATATGGCTGGTCAGTGTAATATTAATATGTGCTGACATGCTTGAAGCAATATGCAATATGCACTCAGCATTGTTCTGAAAAATAACTCCAGCTGGTGATATACAGAACAGAAGGGTTTAACAATACAATCCTTCTGCCAAATTTGCTCTTAGCAGCAGTGGTTGATACAACTCATGAGCACTGCAATTTAGTAAATGCTTTGTCACTTGGGAGGGTGACACGTCACTAGCTAGTCTAGTTTAGAAACCAAATAAAAGAGTTTGTTTAATTCATCAATGGGAAAGTGGCATGAGCACACTGCTTGATTGTCCCTAAAGCTGGCTGAAGCTTAGAAATCAAGTTTAATGGGAATGACATTTGAGTTTTTATTATTATTAATCTGGAGGAAAATGAATATTTGTGGAATTAGAAACCCTAGGAGTCTTGGTACTGAAAAAAAGAAAACCACCACCACTACCAACAAAAAACATTTCCATGTTTTTCAGATTCTGATTTTGTTCTGAAATTACTTCATAATTATATTTTTTTACACTTATTCACTTCATGGATGATTCCGTTGATTCATTTTCACATCATTTTTAGTGCAATAGCCTGTCTTCAGTCTAAAAATGAATGAGATCTGCTCAGTACTGATATGATCAGTAACAACAGGGTAACAAGTCCTTTTTATGTCACTGAAAATTGCGTTAGAATAGCCCTTTCTGCACTCACACTTTTGTGGGATCCCCTTTTAGCAGGTGGAGGACAGTCATTGTCTCAGCCTCCAAATTTACTCTTCCTGTTCTTGTGAATCACCATCCATAGCCATCAAAGAAAACAAATATGCATACATCTCTTCGCTGGCTATGCAAGGAAACTGGCTTCCCAACAAGCAGCTAATTTACCTGGATAAAGGTAGGTAGCATAAATACAGCCTCTTCTCCCCAAAGTGTTTAAAAATAAAGAAAAACTTAAATCATGTTTTAGTCTAAAAAAATGAAGAGCTAAGAGGTGGCAAGAAGCACAAGGTAACAGGTGCCCAGAAACACTAAAATGAACAGTGTACATATGTACATTACTTATGTAATATCATCTAATAATATCAAATAATAACTTTTTTTTTTTTTTTTTGGAGCAGATTACAAAAAACAAATTTTCATCTTTATTGAAGTAAAAACATTTCTGACTGCAAAAAAAATAATTGAAATCAATACAGCTTTTGGCGATAGAAATGGGTTGATTTGAAACACATTTCTCTGACAAGTTATTCAGGAATTTTCTCAACTGTAGTCACTTCTGGCCTAATAAAAACTTTAACTCTTCTCTAAAACTTGAAAGCTCAGATGGTTATATGTGTTGTACTGTGTTCCTTTGACTTTTCCCCTTCCTTTTAAATGTAAACTCATGACAGATCCATCTATTTGTTTATCTTTCACAGTACAGAGCCATGCACATTTCTTGTCCTATACAAATGATTAATAATGTCATGACTTTTTAGCCACTGACTACTAAGAAACACTTTGCTTCTTACCCTCTGCTTCATAATTTGAAGTTTCCCACCCCCATCCATGACACACAGGCCTGTCATTCTCTTTCACTGTCATTTCCTTCTATTTTATCTAAGTGTTTCAGAGTTTTCCCCAGGAAATTCTTTTCTATTCATTTTTAGTGTTTTTAAGGGAGCAAACAAGATGAAAGCTTAATGAAAAAAAAAGTTGTCTTTCTTGACATTGTAAATATAGCTGACGGTTCCCTTTTTGTAGCCATGTGGGATGCAATCTGAAAACTATTAAAGTAAATAACAGTTAGTTAAGCCTTCATTTTATAGCATAGCAGACACTCTACTGAAATTGGGTGTATCTTTAAGTCAGATAAAAAGCCAGACAAAGTCAGAGCAACAGCATAAGAGATTTCAGTAGATGTCTAAAACCTAATTGCTGCTCTCCACAGCAAGATGTCTTACATGTTTAACTATTTACCAGCTGTTATTAGTTGTTTAAAACCCAGGAATACAACCTGATTGCTTTCTTATGGTGTAAACCAAGAATACCTCATTTGAAGCCAGGCTGTTCTGATATGAGAGGCTGCTAATCAGACACTGGTAAAGCAGATGAGAGTGCATTTCTTTGGCTACTTCTGTGCTATAAGCACCATGCAGATGAAAAGTCTCTCCGCATATTTTACTGGCAGAAACCCTCACTGTGCAGACAACTTGCTGAATGTTGTTTTCCAATTTTTACATCTAATAGAGTAACTGAATAATATGGTATGGTAGGAAAAAAAAAAAAAAAAAAAAAAAAGATAACTCCATGGTAATCAGTAATTTCTCTATATTCTATATTCAATTAAGTCTTCCTTCTTAATATACGGTAATTATTCTAACAAGTATGTAAAACTGACAGGAATTCCCCTTGTTACTATGGAAATTGCAACTTGGGTGACTGACGAAGGAAAATAGATCTGTTGTATTAATAATTTCAGCAGCAAAAGAGAACACAATAAAAGTGGAACAAAAGAATGGTTAAATAACTGAAGTTGGAAGGGACTTCTGGAAGTCATCTTCTCCAGTCTGCACTTCAGAATGGGTCCAACTGTTTCAAATTGCTCAGTACATTGATTGCTTAAGTTCTGAGTATATCCCAAGGATGAAGACTCCACAGTATCTCTGAGCAACCTGTTCCAGAGATGGATCACCAATTAATTTTTTTCTTATTTCCATGATCCAGCTTGTGGCTGTTGCTTCCTGTCCTGTCACTGTGTACTTCCAAGAGGAGTCTGTCTCTTTTTTCTCTATATTTTCCAAGTGAGGCAGACACAGACAGTACAAAGATACTCTCTGCAAATCTAATTTCCAGTCACTTTGTAGTGTTGCATTAGGTTATTCTATACTAGGACTTTGAACTTGTCCTTGTTAACCTTCAAGAGATTCCAATCATTCCATTGTCCAGCCTGTTGAGAACTTCTAGCACTTCTCAGCATACCCTCCAGAATATCAGCCACTCCACTGGCTTGGTATCATCTGCAGGCTTGCAGAAGGTGAACTTCCTGTCATCCAGGTCATTGACAAAGATGTTAAACAATATGGGTCTTATTATTTGTCTGTGAGGAACACAAGTAACCAGCTTTGTGCTACTGAAGATTCATTGATTTTTGCCTGTTTCTTTTCATCCAGTCATTCTGACCCTGAATTCTGACAGTTGTGTTATTAATAGACAGTTAGTAATTTTTCTTTCTGTTGTTAGTTTACCTGGTACTGTATGACAACTTGAAGATCATGTCAAATGATTGAAGCAGGGAATAGGAGTCCTTGAAGGAAGACCTGCACAATCTTATGTCTCTTGATAGGCAGTACACCAGGGTTGTGTTTGACCCAGATTTTTTAGACGGAATATTTTCTTTTTCTCTACTGGCCAAGATCCCTAGTTGGCTGAAGACTCTTGGAAAGCACTATATCCTCTCCTTCTCTGAAAAGTAAGATTATGTATTGTGCTTGCATAGGCAAAATATATGATAGAAGACGTGGTTTAATCACTGCTGACTAAAGTCATAGATAACACTTTGTTGTCATGATGCCATTCAGAAAAACATTTTTTACTATCACTTGAAATACATGTATGTTAAACTTCAGCTAAAAAAAAATTAAAAAAAAAAAATCCTTCACTGATTTAGAGGAATTGAGGAATTCCATAATTCCATGATTTGGAAAAAAAAAAAGGAAAAAAATTTTGTTCTTTTTCATCATAAACTAAAAATCTGTGGAGAAAAAAAAAATAATCAAAAAATTATTTTTTTCTGAAGAGCAGGTTAGAAAATGCTTCCAATCTGTCAGCACAGGGTAGGTGTGGTGAGTCACTGGAACCTAGCTGAAATTAAGCCCTGTCATTTAAAAAAAAAGACAGAATTAATGACACACTTATGTACCTGTTGTAAAATCCCTCAAATCACTCTAAGAATAAAATGCCTGCCTGCAAGCCTCTATTCAAACATATGTTGAAATTATTCAAATGGACATTTCAAATGTGTGTTTGAATACTCAAGCTATGCACATAACAACACCAACTTTGGTGACACAATTTATTATTCATACAAAATTTGTAGGATAGTGTGGATAGTCTATTATTTTTTTCCTTACAATATTCCAATAATGAAGGATAACAACACAGATTTACAAATGTTAAAATGGTCGTGTGGTGTTAGGGGAACCCAACAAAACAGTTGGCCAATATCTGCTTCTTCAGACCTAAGAGATTTTTTTTCTTTTACACGACATCCATGTGACCTCATAAATGCCTGATGTGCTTTAACAAATCTCTGTTACATTCTTTGTCAGGATATTGTAACTACTTCCTTGTACCTTGCTGTAAAAGTGTTAGAATAGTAGCTCATGTATCATTATCCTTGCATGACATCAGTTCTTGCAAATATCTTCCCAGCAGATATCGTAGTGGTTCCCATCTGAATTTGTGTAAACATTTTGTGCTATTAAACTAGAAGTCACTAAATTTTGCACCTGTCCCTTCCTCAGTTTAAATAATCCACACATATTTCTCCTTCCTAGTATTGTTCTCCCATATAGGAAAAGTAAAGGAGTTCCAGAGTGTGCAAACTGTAAAGGAAATTACATTAATATATATTGGAAAGTCATATTCATAATAAATGGGCTAGCAAGTGCCTGAGTTTGCTACAGAAAAAATCCAACCCTTAGTATTAAAAACTTTTTTTTTTTTCCCCATAAATTAAAGGCTTTTTTTTTTTTTTTTTTTTTTGCCTGTAGTTTACATCCAATTCCTAATTCACTCAATAGCTTAAGAGGAATTGGGTAATTTGTTTTCTTTCTCTAGCACTGACAAAACCTGTGAAGAGCAAGAGGACACATGACTTGTACCTTCTTTTTTGTTGTTGTTGCTTTTTAATGTCCCCACGTATTTTGAAATTGCTTCCCACAGCATTCTCCTGGAGAAACTGTCTGTTCATGACTTGGATGGGTTAAAAACTGGCTGAGTGGCCAGGCCCAAAGAGTTGTGGTGAATGGAGTCAAATCCAGGTGGAAGCTAGTCCGAAGAGGTATCCTGCAGGGCTCTGTACTGGGGCCAGTTCTCTTCAATATCTTCATCAGTGATACGAACAAGGGGACTGAGTGCACCCTCAGTAAGTTTGCAGATGACGCCAAGTTAGGTGTGAGTGTTGATATGCTCCAGGGTAGGAAGGTTCTGCAGAGGGATCTGGATAGGCTGGACCAATGGGCTGAGGCCAACTGTATGAAGTTCAACAAGGCCAAGTGCTGGGTCTTGCATGTGGGCCACAACAACCCCATGCAGCAGGGAAAAGTGGCTGGAAAGCTGCCAGGACCTTGAGGTATTGGTCAACAGCTGGCTGGTTATGAATCAGCTGTGTGTCCTGGTGACCAAGAAGGCCAACAGCATCCTCCTGACTTGTATCAGAAATAGTGTAGGCAGCAGGAGCATGGAAGTGATAATCCCCCTTGTACTCAGCTCTGCTGAGTCTGCACATTGAGTACTGTGTTCAGTTTGGGGTTCTTCACTACAAGAAGGACATTAAGGTGCTCAAGAGAGTCCAGAGAAGGGCAAGGAAGCTGGTGAGGGGTCTGGAGAACAAGCCTTATGAGGAGGAGCTGAGGGAATTGGGGTTCTTTAGTCTGGAGAAGAGGAGGCTCTGGGGAAACCTTTTCATGCTCTACAATTACCTGAAAAGAAGCTATAGTGAAGTGAGAATCTGTCTCTTCTCCCAAACACTAAGTGATAACACACTAGGAAATGGTCTTAAGTTGCACCAGTGGAAGTTTAGATTGGATGTTAGGAAAAATTTCTTCACTGAAAGTGTTGTGAAGTATGGGAACAAGCTGTCCAAGGAAGTAGTTGAGTCACCATGCCTGGAGGTCTTCAAAAAACTTGTAGATATAGAACTTAGTGACATGGTTTAATGATGGACTTGGCAGTGCAAAATTGAAGGTTGGACTTGATGATCTTAGAGGCCTTTTCAAACCTGAGTGATTCTATGATTCTGTGATTACGTACCACATGAGTAGGAGTAGGTTTAAATCAGTAGAAGTTGCCCATAAAGGTCCCTTGGTCCATTACATTAAGGTTTCTCAAGATGTGGCTAGAAAAAAAATGTGGGTGATGTGATTTAGAAAAATAGTCTCACTTCAGGTATGGTACTGGATTAAAACTCTGGACCTCAAGAGTCCCTTCCAGCCCACATTTCTTCACTTCTGTGAGCTAAATTGATCTGAAGGTTGTCTACTTTAACCCCATCAATAAAATCAAACCTGGAGGATACGTTAGAGAAGAATGTTATTGAGTAGATACAAAGGAACTGATACTATTCTTAATGATCTTTACCAAATATAGATAAGCAGTCAACAGCAAAGCTTGATGCTAGAAAAAAACTCAGAAAATTACAAGTTTGGGAGAATAACAAGGATTACTTAAAGTTGTTTATGATATAATGACAAATTCCATCATTTGCTGTTGTGGAGGCAAGCAGAAACATTCATTCTTTGTTTCTATTTGCCTCAATTTGAAAAGGACACCTATTTTGCATAGCTGCTTATTTTCAGTGAAATCATCTTCCATCCAACCTGTGCTCCACAGGAATAAATTTAAGAGGACACATTTCAAAACTTTTATTTCAGATGGACAAATGAGCAAAAAAAAATTATGTATCTGGCATATGATTTCAGATTGTCAAGCATGTGCACAAAGAAAGGTCAGTCTTCATCAAAAACAAGGGTTTTCCTTATCACCTTACCTCACCTGAACAATATCCTTTACTGCACTTATTGTTCAGTAGTACATAACCTTCCTTTCTTGAAAGAAAGAAAAAATAATTAGCTCTGTATGTCTTCCAGATTCCATCCTACCTTAATGTCATTTTAGTACTCAACAATTACGTAACAGAAATAAATAGAACGCATATATATGTGATGAGATTCAGAATAAATAGCTACTGGTGTTGGCAAGGTGATACAACTTCATAGTTTTTCATGGCTCACAGACAACTTAAGACAAAATTTACTTACCTTGTTCACAAAGCGCAAGATGAGTATTGGTAATAATGGCTGGAATGGTTAAGCTCGTTATTGTGCCATCACCGCTGTAGGTGGTGACATGAGAAGTCCAACACTTGTCTGGGACAAGCTGCACATTTCACATAACACCATCCCTCATGGTGGAGCATCTGCAGCATAATGGAAATAACCTTTTCATACCATGATGTAAAATTTCAGAGAGAAGACAAGGAGAGATTAAACATACAGTGATTAAACTTTCATAACTACAGTGACATATGAAGGTCTATTTTTAGATGCAGAGACAAGGTGCAAGAATAGGTAACTGACTTCATGGTTTAGCATTTAGCTAAGCTAAATATCTATTGTGTTCCACTGATATGCTTTGATGCAGAATGTGGGCATTTTTCACACATTTCAGGAGTGGTTTCTAAATATAGTGTTTATGTATTACTACAATTCTAGCTACTGAGAGTCAAGGATACAAATTTTGGAAAAGTGTTAGAAAAGAGTTGAGTATCAACATAAAGCAACAAAATGTGTATTTAGAATAGAAAAATCCATCATGTTCAGTAAGTATGATGGGATATTTGGTTTAGATTTAGTGATTTAGTTTTGATTTAGCAATATATTATGTGTAAGTCAAGAGCAGAAAATATCTTTGACCACAAAGTTCTTCTAATTGTACTTTTATGTGTAGATGTGGATGGATAAAGGTCACTACAATCTCAGGGGCTTTCTTAAAACCATACATAAATAACTATGACATTATTTTTTATTTCTATTACTCTTTGAAACTGTTCCAAAGATACAATCACTTTGATAGAAGTATAGTTTGTGAAGCTCTTGAGAGTTAGTATCTCATGCTGAAAATGATAGAGGGCATATTTTTTATTGTTGCAATGTCATGGCAAGACAAATTTTAATTCTGTGAGCAAAACCTTTTACACAACAAGATGTTCCCTCAGTGTTATGTCTTTTGATAGTTGAAACTAGGGTTATAGTCAACTGAAGTTGCAAAGATGGTGGTGATGTAAAAGCAACGCATCTTCTATTTGCAAGGTCAACGTAGCCAGTAGATGCCTGTTCTGTATTAGAATATCACTTAACACAGCACAGTATTCAGCAGGTATGCAATATGAATCAAAAGTCATATGCACTTGCAAAAAATCTGTAAGAGAAATTTTGTTATACAGATATAAAACAGAACAGAACTATGTTGAAAATACTTAAAATATGGCACGTGGTTAAACTTAGGCAACAGTGCTTATGGAGTCAATGAGAAATTTGCAGCTGCCCTCCTAATACATCAGAAACATTATCTGTATACTCCTTTACATGTACAGCACATAAGGAATTCATTTTGTTCATCACATATACCATTACTATGGGATCAGTAAATTTTAAGTAACTTGCTTAGGTGAAATACTGTCTCCTAGCAATATATTGAATTCTTTCGCAGTATTTTAATATATTATTGTTATTGTTATTATTATTAAGAAGAGACAGGAAAACTCTTTCTTGCTCTCTGGATCCCCAGGTGCAGATTTCTGCTGTATACCTAGAATTTGCTTGAAATTTTGGCTCTGTATTTGACATATGGTAATTTTACATACTTTTTTTTTTTTTTTTTTTCAGTGCTTTAACAATTCTTACTTCATCCTGCCTTCATCCTTTGCCTTTGGCTGTAGCTGATTCAACTTGATGATATCTATAATATCAGGTCTGATTTCAGCAGTAAATGCTTTGTAATACTGTGAGCCAATTTCATATTGTTTCATCTCTCGTGCCTCAAAGCACACGTGTGACTATCTGGTTCCATGAAACAGCAAAATAGTGTTCTGTGTATTTGCCCAGTTTCTGTCCATGCTACTGAAATTTATAGCATAGAACTACAATATATAGTTTACACACACAAAAAGTTGTTTTATGCCAGAAACGCAGTATCACATTTATCATCAGAGAGAGGAAGTGCACAAAGCACCAGCTGGCTTTGAATGGGGAATGTGAGGAGAACATTTTTGTTCCTCAGAAAGCCCTTTGGCCTTACTTATAAGTTCATAGTTGTTGAATGTTTGAATCCATCAGTAAAAAAGATTCAGTCTCACTGCAATTCATAAACATGACATAGGTGGGTCCAGATTTGACAAGGCATCTTTGCAACCATTTTGCTGTAGAATGATGCAGTTAAAGCTGGATTTCATGTATTATGTAAATACATTTATATTTATTTATTATTTATTAAGTTTATGTTACACTGCCCCAGCAGAGAAAGAGAAAACTACCTTCATGGATTAAGATCAATAATAGAAAATAGCTTGCTTGCAGGCTAGGGAATACTGAAATAACCTTTTTAATGATGAGGCACAAATCATACAATAATCTGGGAGTTCATTCCCTTATACAATGAAGAAAAAATGCTCAATTAATTCCAAAATTAACTTTGTGTAATAAACTGCAAATCTACCATGAGCTTTTCTACGCTTCTGGACTGAGTTCGACTATATTACCAAAAAAAAAAGTGCTTTCTTAAAATGTCTGATATTCTTTGATGTATACCTTCATTTTTTCACTTAAGGTCATTTAGGGAAACAGGAAGCATTCTCATTATGTTTCTGCTCATTGTTTAGACGACAGCATTCTCTGAGCTGCCCTTTTAACCACATTTACAAAATCTACAGACTGAGATTTTGGTGCTGGAACCTAACGAAAAATCCTCTAGTAGCAGAAATAAGCAGAGCTCAACTGAAGCAATGTGATATGCAACAATTTACACCAGAAGAGGTTTGGCTTCTGTATTTTCTTATGTTTCTACAGAATTCTGTGAGCTTCACATATCTGAATGAAGCCAGCTGGGATGTTGTAACACAAAAGTAGTTATACTTCAAGAAAATCAACATCTAAACATCTTGGGTTTTATGAAGTTTGCAGGTAAAATGGGCTGGAATTTAGTAACTGTCAATATTTCAGGACCTTTAGGTTTGCAAGGAGTGTAGGAAAACTGCATGACCACATGTAGTCATGTACTACATGACCACATACCTGCCCAGCATCTAACTGCATCTCTATTTCTGGCACTGATAAATAGTCTGGAAGTAAAATAGCATAGTTAAAAAAAATTTAGACTGGGAACGTGCTGAGGACATGGAGCTATTAGAATCATAGAATAGTTCAGTTTGGAAGAAATCTTAAAGATCATCTAGTTTCAGCCCTGGCCATAGGCAGGGATGCCACCTACTAGATCAGGTTGCTCAGGGCCTCATTTAACCTGGTTTTAAACACCTCCAGGGATGGGGCATCCACAACCTCTCTGGGTAACCTGTTCCAGTGCCTCCTTACCCTATTAAACACTACTGGCAGCTGAAAGTCACTCAGATTCCATGCAACTACCTGCAGAAACTCTCTGGAGAACTTTTACAAAGACATCCAGTGTGGGGTGCTTCCTTTCTAGGATGTCTTACGTTGCACCTGACCTTCCAAGCTGACAGCCAGCACAGAAAATCCATGTGGAACAGCATCCAAAATATTAGCCCCAACATTTCCAGAGACACAGTCTCTCCAAAACTGAGGCAAATACCCAAATTTGGTTATCAGTACTTATCTGTCTACAGAGTAAATGAAATAATCCCATCATATAAATGTTACTAACTAGCCCCTCAGTCTTTCTGGCTAGCAAGACGTTAAAAAGGTCACCTGAATTACCTCGTGTGCTCCTAAGGAACAGATTTCTCTTCTCATAAATTGTTGTTTATGATAGTGGTGGCACACAAGGGATATATCCTTACTTATGCCAAGGATCAGAGGGAGATGTCACTACCTTGTGCCATTCACGACAGATTTTCTAAGCTATCACACTGCCAGTGAAATTGATTCAATTACTCAGCAGTATTCATTTTCTATGAATTTTCCTTTAAGAATATACTAACCAGAAGGATAATGAGTTATTTAATAGGATATCATGGGTATTGAAATAAGTAGGTAACATTCTCAGAATACCTGTCAACCAGATGATTTGTTTCTGATTTGCCCCAATTCACATCAAGAATTGTGGCTGCATCCAGGATAGGAAAACAGCTCCAATGAAGTGAACACACCCACTGATGTAATTTTTTTCCAACACAGAGAGAGGCAATTCTCATTTCCTCTTCCCTGCCACTACATTTTCATGGGTCTCCTTACTGGTGTACAAGGTTAAGGAAAGAAATGCATGAAACAAAACAGAACACCAGCACAGGACTACTATAATTTGCAGCTCCCAGGCTGTCTGAATAAATGTCCAGACTAATTAAATGAGCAGTCTTGCTCAAAGCACACACTAATAGCCTGCATCACTATTATAAGACTGACCTTGAATATTTATAAGACAAAAACCACATGTGTAAATTATTCCCTGCAGCTAACAGGAAGACTTAGCATTTATACAAGCAAAATGTTATAACAACATGTATGATAATCTTGTTGGCAAAGCAATCACAAGATGTTACACCTCTTGCTAAATGACAGGTAAAGAAGAGAAGCAAGCAGAACACAACGGAAAACAAACAAACAAAGAAAAACCTCACACCTGTCTCTATATAGGTACATAACAAAGGAAAAGAAACATATGGTTACATAATCTCAGGACCACAGCAAATGTCTGACTGATGAAAGTCAGTTTGGGAAGAAAAGAGCTTTTTCTTTGGGTTTGATGTCCAAATCTGAGTGAGTGGGAACAGACAGCACAGCAAGTCCTATCACTCATAAGCCTTATACTCACCATACATCTCACAGAGGAATAATCACAGCCATACTGGGACATTGCTTTATTGCTGCTCTTTTGGCACTATGCAAGCCATTTCCGTGATTTCATTTCATGGAAATGGACATTCCTTCTTTTAGGTATGTCAGCAGGATTTGGCAAGAGGTCTTTAGACAACTACACTTGGGAAAAACTTCAGTAGCACTCCCATCCCTAGGAATTATAGGCTAATTGTATAGCTAGTCTATTAAACAACTGACATGGGAAGTGCTGATTTGCTTCAGGAAGTTGTACATCCACTCTGACCCTAAAGAAAAAGTATTTAAAAGAACACTGTAAATATAAAAAGAATGTTAGTGAAATAAATGGGACTTTTAATCATATGTTAATGGGCAGGAAGGATTCCCTTGTAGTAAAGGTGACCAATTATATTTAGCCAGTGAGTGAGCAATGGACTGAGCAGAAAAAAAGCAGTGGTATAGCAGTGAGATATTTTAAATGATCTGACAATGGAAGAACATTTCTTTGCTCCAGTCTCTGGAAGATCAGAGGACATTTTTATGCACCTCTGCTTAGGAAGAAAATACTAAAAGCTAGCTACTGGTACAGGCCCTGAATCAGGGAGGTTCTCAATCTGTGCTTAAAACACTCTTCTGAGTCTGAAGCAGTCATTTTAGAAGTAGAAAGGAACAAGAGATAACTATGACCATTTATGAAACAAGACAATTCAGTGAAAATTTATGGCTCCTAAAAATGAATAAAAAGTGAAAGAATGGTATTGGTTTCACTAGAGAAAAGGGGAGCTTCACCCATATGGCTACAGTTACACAGGCGAGGATTTTGATTCCCTTTTTTGACTAAACATTTCAGTGCTATTCTCTGCTGATATGTAATGGAAGTGGGACAAAAAGACCTCCAGAAGCCCCTTCCAAAAACAGTTATTCTACGGTTCCATGATTTGCTTTCAAGACAAAAATATCAACCCAAGACACAGGTGCCATTAACCTGGTTACAAATATACATAAGGAAAAATAAAATCTAAAAATGGTCTTGGTAATGCAAACATGACAAGATTCCATGCCTTCTCCATCACGTTCTTCCAGTTAACAAAATACCTTGTCTTTATTGACACAACAGTGATAGGTCCAAAAACAACTTGAAGGAGAAGTGTCTTGTAGCTTGACCAGTAGCCTGACCTTGTAGCCTGACACGAAACCGTGCACGTAAACCTTCAGGCCTGAAATTAGTCATGCTAATCTTTTCATCTGTGTGGCGGGCCACAGGGAGTTGTATGAGGGTATCAGCCACCACAGGTTCTTTTCTAAAATGAAGCATGTACTTGCTTTTGCATTTTGTGAGGCATACAGCTTCAAAGCTTTCATTTGCCAATGCTCACAAAGCTTAAACCCTTCCAAAGGGTAGTAAAAGTGCTGCAGAGCAGATTCTGTGGTCTGAATTTCCCCTGAAAGTACTTAACCACTAGGGCAATTTTGTAGATGTATCATCCTTTCTCCATCACAGTTCTCTTTTTCTGTCATTCTGATGTGAGAACTGATAAAACTTCAAACATAAAGAAGAAGTTCTCGACAATGTCTCTACCTTCTATTTCTCCTTTTTTTCCTCCCTTCCTCTTACCCCTCCCCTACTGATGGTATAGAGAACAGGGAGGAGAAGCTTCTCAAGCAGTTTTGGTAATGTTTAATGATACACTTAGGGCTTTTGCATTAGGTAAAATGAAATTGTGAACTGATTACTTTTCCTATTCTATGCTGGACTAGCGCCATTTCTGTAGCATGCGGTGCCTCAAAGGAATGCAGGACTTTTCTCTAACAGTTAAGCCAGTGACATGAAAAGAATCATTATTAAAATCCTACCATCCAGAGCAGGGCCCACTTTCTGACATAAAGATTAAAGACGTGCTGCAGCACTGGTAAGTAGTTATATATTGAGTAATTTCCAAGAAGTTGCTACCTGGGAATTCACAGTGCACTCTCAACTACTCCAAATATTACTATTAAGTTACCTTTTCCATTATTCTTTTCTAAAATTTTCCATTAAGATTGCTGCTGCCAAGTCAATTGCTACAAGACAGCTCCTGTTCATAAAGTAAATGTGGTAATTTCTTGTATGGTAGTTAGCTTGAATTACCTAGCACAGGCAAGACTGGAGCTGTGTAATTTTGTACTTTATTTCGATGTTGCAGTTTCTGCTGGATATGGCTGAGGCCTGAATCTTCCTTCAAGCATCTCATAAAGGCCAATGGGACTGAGAACCCACAAACTTCCTCTAAGTGCATAGAAATTGAAAATAGAGAACAGTTCAGGATTTAGGAAATTGGACATGAAGGGCACTTCCTACAATCTACCTTCAGTACAAAGCCATGAGAAAAAAAAAAAAAAAAAAAAAGAAAAATAAGAAAAAAAAAAACTTTAATGGGAACTAAGAGGATATTTTTTCTTCTGGAGTAGAAAAACGCATGTTCTTTATTCACTGCAAGCACCCAGCCCCTTGAGATAACAGGAACAAAAAACTTCAGCTGTTTCAGAAAAACAGCAGTTGTGCTGCCTGTCCAAGCACACTACCAATCAGCTAAGTCAAAGCTTTGTGTTCGATGGAGGTGAGTGCACTTATTCAGCCTCATTCCTGAAGCAGTCACAGAGTGAGACTTGCACATAGAGCTGTGGCTAGTCAGTAAGAAAATAAGCACAGATTGCTGGTAATATGGTATTAGTCCACATCATTATCTGTTTTGATATTGCCTGTGAAAAGTAGTCTTCCCCTTAAAGTACTCCAAATATAGCAAGAAATATTAAGACCACTGCTCTAATGGCCTGGTTTTACTGAAGCACCAAAGAAAGGCACACTGGAGATGTATATATTTTTTTACCCCAGCAAATTCCAAAGTTTCAGAAGACAAGCAAAAGCTGATAATAAGTGAAATGAAGAGATTATATGCAAGCTGTCTGTGAAATGTTTGTACCAGCATCTCAAGTCAAAATACTGGGTGCAATGTCATAAACAAACCAGAGAAATAGCAATAATTCTGGATCTAAATGGAGAATCTGGCAACTAAGGAATCAAAGGCTGAGGACAATAGTCCTATCTCTAGAACAATCCAAGTAGCAACACAATGTTGATAGTAACCTGTTCAGCCTTGGATTTTATAATCTGAATTAGACTCATTGTGGAAAGGGAATAAAAACTTCTGTTCCAATGTAGAAGAAAGTATCTGATGATGTTCCTGAACTCATTTCAAATCCCCAAGAGAATCTTGGGCATTTGGTCTTCAGAGTTGTTTACCACCAAAACAGAGTAATGTTTGATCACATAACTAAAGTTCTATAAAGAGCTAATTAAAAGATGATTCATGCCTGTTCAGGCAGACTGCTGGATCCCTGCTGACTATTAGGTTCCCCAGGCCACCTCACTTGTTGTACCAACTCTAGCTATATTCAGTAATTCTTAAGGCTGAGCAAACTCAGTTCTCTCAGTCTCTCTTTGTATGTCATGTACTCCAGTGCCCTGACCAGCTTGATGGCAAAAAGTCAGAGTACTTCAGTCTCTTCCTTGTTGCTTGTTACTAGTTCCCTTACCCTGTTGACTGGTAGGCCCACATTCTCCTTAACCTTTCTTTTGCTACCAATGTACTTCTCCTAAAGTACACCCTTGTCACCCTTCACCTCCCTTGCAGTTTCAGCTCCACCTAAGTTTTGTCTTTCCTAATCTATTTCTACGCACATGGGAAGTATCTTTGCATTCCTCATAACTACCTATGTTTCCACCTTCTGTGTGCATCTTTTATCTTTTTTTTTTTTTTTTTTTTAAATGTTTGAGTTCAGTCAGGGCCTCTGAGTTTATCCCTGCTTGTTCCTTGTGCTATACATGTTTGTGTACAGGCAGTTGAGATGGGTCCAAACCTGTGCTGCTTTTAATGGGGAAAGTGTGAGAACCTCCCCTGTCATGCTGTCTCCCAGACACACCTGGACTGCCACTTGTGTTCTGACTTCTCTCCGGGTGATGGTGATCCTCCCTGGCATACCTCATGTAAAGCTCACCTCACTAGGTTAGCAAACCTGCCTGTGAGAACAGTCTTGCCACATTTTGTCAAGCACATGCCATACCAGCTCTGTTGCCCTCACTCCCCAAGAAGGTCCTGTGGTCACAGAAGCCAAAACCCAGCTCACTACACAAGCCCCACCGCCAAGCCTTGACACACTGGATGAATCCACTTCTGCTTAAGAACTTCCACCTCATTGACAGGATTGAGGAGACAGGTGGACCTGGTCCACCCTGCCCTTTGCCCTCACTCCTAGTGCTCTGTACCATTCTTAGTGCATTGCAAGTTACTGCTGGCAACATCACCGGTGTCCAGGTACTCAATAAGGCAGTCCAAAAGCACATAAACAGCCTCACCAGATACAGCTTTAAAACAAAGGAGTTGGTGCTTATTTTGCAATATTTATTTATTTTTTTTTTTAAAAGAATGCAATCTGAAATAATCTCAAGAAAAAATGTAATAAAGAACTTGAATAGCTATAGACCTATACACTATAGGTCCTCCTCCTTTCTACAGAGCTGAAAGGTCCTAACAAGACTTTGTTTTAAAAGTTATTTAAACTTGTGCATATGGCTCATTAAACTAAATCAAACTCCTCCTGAGACCTGGAAACATTTCTGAGCTTCCCAGTAATGACTAAGCCTTTCACCTTCATTTGTATTGTTTTGAAGCAGAAAATTAGCTTGGGAGAAGCACAGAGGAAGTGATCCTTCATTATGAAGAGTCATGATGTTTGTGGAAAGGAGCATGAAAAAGAAAGAGGTATTAACCCGTGGAGAAAAGCAGAAGCATCTATAGCAGAACAACTGTACTTTGAAGACTGCACAATCCAGATCCCATGTGAATGTAAAACTGAGCACTTTTCCAATTCAAGTTGGAAAAGATGTGCAGCTTTTTCTTTAATACAGAACAGTCATTTGAAATTAAGCCTCTATGACTGTCAATCACGTACTATAAATAACAGCAGCAGCCTTTCTCCTAGGTCATTAATAAGTATTTCTAAAGAATAACATAAAAACTGCATTGACAGACATGATTTCTTCCAACAAATGCAGTGAGTTTCATATTAAACTCTTTAAATCGCTAGTTTGTGGTCTATGATGATTATGAACCATTAGAGACTGTTGACTAATGCCTGGATTTTCTATTTAAAGATGGCATGTGTTAAATATGGGGCAAACGTATTTACGTATCTGACACTGCAGGTAAAAGCTAACCCTGGAAATCGGGTTGGTAAGAAAGTATGATCAAGAAACGCCACCTGCTGTCTCCTTTTCTGCTATTCCAAAAAGCTGCTGGAGTACAAGGATATGTACAAAACTTATGTTTCAAATGAGAAAGAATATCTAAATGCAAGAAAAAAACACAAATCCCTTTCCACTTAATGGTACATGAAAGAGCCTTCAGATCCTCATTGCAGCTACACACCACATAAAGCTTTAAGCAGAATTTCACAGGTATGTCTCTTGCACTGAAAGCTAGAAAAATACAGTCAGAATGGTTGAAATGCAACTGTCTAGATTTTTATTTTTATTTTTATTTTTACTTTCCAAATTGTTAACCAAAACCCTTCTATTAATTGAATTCCATTGTTGGCTTCTCTTTAATTCCAAGGTTCATCCTTGATTAAAACTCCATATAAAAAAAGCATAATTATTCCACTGCATGTGGTATTATACTGCACATCCTAATCTCTGAGGCTGTCTCCAAGAAGTACTCTCTAGTAACTCAGTCTTTGACTTTTCAACCACACTGACCTAGCAAAACCTTTTAAGTGTTTGCTTAACACTTGACAAGTTTGTTTTCCTGAGCTTTGGCACTGGAAAACTAGAAGTCAACTACACATAAATACACAAAATTAAGCATGTGGCTGAAGACACTTCTGCATTAAAGCCAGAGTGCTCAACACCTTGACATACCAAAAGCCAAATTTATGAACACACACACACACACACACAGAAAGCTTTTTCTGGATAAACAAGCCATGGCACTACTTGTACGAAACAGCTAGACTTCGATTGAAATCAGCTGCTTAAATACTAGAAGTTGCTGTTTTCTCTCTCTTTGTCTAGCTCTCTCCCCATGGAAGGATATTATCAGTCTTCCATAGCAACGTTCAATAATCTAATGTTTAACCATGTCTTAGTTTTTATGCATATTCCTTTGAACTTACCCTTTAAAACTTTTGGGCTACCTGTTTTCTTTTTCTGCTGAAGTGATGCTGATTGTTTAAACATCAAGGCTTTTCCGACTGCCTACTGCAGAGCCCCATAACTTGAATGGCAGAGTGGAATGCCAGCCAAGAGTCAGCTACCTGCACACTTTGCTTGTCCCCTTTAGTTTTGGAAGGGGCAGTAGTGCAGAAGGCAAATGCAGCTTTTTTTAAATGGTCTGTTTTGCTACCAATGTTCCTTATTTGCACGTCTTTCAAGTGGTGTTACTTGTTACACGCCTGGAATGGATCCAGCATTCCCCTTCTCTCTCAAGAGAGAGAAATGTATAGCTTCTTTAAAAAAAAAAAACAAACAACAAACACAACTTTATAGTTAGCACAAATAAATCAATCTCAAGAAAAACAGTAATCAAGAGAGCAAAGAATAGAAAATGTCAGCTATAATGACAACAAATTATAACAGAAGTTATTAGTTCAACTGCAGGTAGGATTGTAGTGGCAAGGTTTTGGTAGTAGGGGACCATATGGGTGGCTTCAGGATACAGCCTCAGATGGGTATCTAGCTAATGCAGACTAAAACCAACAAAAACAAAACCAGCAACAAATACGCATACTTTAGTCCTAAGACAAACCAGCCTCTTGCAATTAAAACATACTTGAAAATGCCAAATAAGGTAATTAAATGGTATTGACCTTATATATTTGCAATGTAACAAGTTAAATAGACCAAACTATCTTCTATTGCATATGAAAATGCAGTTTTATATTAGTTTTTCCTGATGGTAGCAACCATCTGAATATATTAAAGAGCAACTCCATCCTTTCATCTTTCTGAAATTAATCTTTGCCAGACTACATGCAGCCTTTACAAATCTTGTATCAAACCTATTCATAAAGAAAAGATTGGGAGCTACTTCCATATTGTACAGGAAGCATTGAAATGATTTCCAGCTGATCCCAAGCAGGACTGTTAAAAACCTGTAAACTCCCGAAAAATTGAAACTATGAGTCACACAATATTACAGAATGATTATTCCAAAGCAATAACTTTCATTCAGGAATCTTTTACAAGTGAGAAAACAACCAGCCAGGTACCATACTATCTCCCATGAACCATTCATAAAAGGGCACCAAAGACGTTTACTTTCCTTTATGATTCTCTTGAGATGCACAGAATTTGAAAAAAATGGTCAATGTAATTTAATACTCCTTCATCTAGGCTCTGGGTCACATCTATTCTTTTCGGCAGAACACTGTATCGTGAACAATGTTTTTTTTTTTTTAATCATGAACAGCAGAAGTCAGATCATATACAAATACTATTTTGTTTACCTCTATCAGGACATTTAGTATAAGGAAAATCCTGATTTAAATCCTTGAGGAAAAGCTTCAAACTATTCTGATCACTCAGTTTCGAAACAATACACAAATACCTACTGTCATGGCTTATTGTTCATTTGAATTTCGATACTAAAAATCTACATGAGCTATATTTAGTTTTCAGTTTCACGCAAGCAATTTAAACAACTGCCCATGGCGGAGGAGGGGAGAAGCCATTTTATTCAAACACTTCTAGATGATGCTAACAGTAGTTCAGTTTACCACCAAATATTGAACTATTCCAACATCAGATTTGATTGAAGCGGTTTAGCAGCCTGATAACCCAAATGTTTTTGATTTAAAAGTTTTGCAGGGGCCTTCTTTGAACTCGGAATCTGGAAGAGCATGTCTTCCAACGTGTTTGTGGTTATCCGTCCTGAAGCTTGTAGTTTGTTATATATATCTCTTAATTTGGCAGAAAGGTCAGGGCTTTCTTCCATCCTTTCGGTGGCTGCAGCCAGCTGGGGAGGGTAAAAATGACACATTGTTAGAGTTCAGCAAATGAATGTTTCAATCAATCACTATATTGAAGACAAAAAACTATCACTCAAAATGAAAGAAAAAAAGTATATACATAATATAAGATTATGTTATATATGTGCAATGACTTGTAAGAAGAGGATTTTAAGCAGCACACATTATACATCACGAGGCAACTGTGGAAATGCACTGGACACCTATTAGAGAAAGTTTATTAGATTAAAAACTTTCTCAAAGTAGTATGGTCCTATTTCCAGTCCTACTACAGACTAATGCAATTATTTAAACCGAGGCAACATAATTGCTTCCTGGAATCTGTTTGCCAAATCAGCACTATTATAGCTATTATTACATATCACACTAAATGTACAGTACAAATCAATAGAATTCATACTAAAGAACACTGGAAAGTTCATAAGCTATACCATATGCAGGGTATGAGGTCAAGAATGAGTGAATCTGTGAGAAATTGCTATTGATCAATAACCTACTGTGGAAGGAATGGGGTAGTACAAATATGTGGTCTTCTTAGGAACTGTCACAAATTTACCAAACAAAAATAAAAACACAGCATTGAAACATGTAACTTTTATTGCAATGAATTTACAAAACTAACTCTGATTTAAAACTTTCTTTTAAATACAGCAATTAATATCCATGGACTGTGTTTTGAAAGGCATGTTCCCCTTCTGCCCAGTATTTATTTTATGTTTCAGTTATTTTGTTAACAGCCAGCAATGAAAGTGTAAGTATTTAATTGCTAACATAGTCTTAAAATACCTTGTTCCATACATACATTTAAAATGAATATAATTTTCAGGAAAAGAAGTAGTAGTGCTGCCCAGCTGATAGGAATACATGTGTGTATGTACAAAGTCTTCTCAGTGATCAATACTGTAAAAACTTATTTCCCATATCACACTTCTCTCTGTACCTTTTTTTTTGTGTAAATATCACCGATATCACCATGCTAACAATACCACTGTCATCAGAACTTTATTCTCATTTTTATATCAAATGAAACTAGCATATAAGGCAAGGGATTAAATTAATAAATGCCACTAGGGTACTCTTCATCTTCCTTCAGATGAAATTTGAGCTTGTAAAAGCTAGATCCACAATAAAAAAGGGAAGACAGCTAAGTGCTTTGCACAACTACACAATAAGCCAGCCAGATGCTTTGTGGCACCTGAATGCATTAGAACTGAAACAGCTTTAGTAGGATGAACTCAGGCCCCCGACAATGCGTAACTGAACTACACCAACAAGATTTAGAAAAGCATCATAGAGCTCCTCTCAGGCTTGCCACCAAGATTTAGAAAAGCATCATAGAGCTCCTCTCAGGCTTGCCTCATCACCCCCAGGCCTGCACCCCTGACCAGCATACATCAGTTATGTCATATTTTCTGGCTGATTCAGTTCCTTGTTATATACTTACCACTTGCTCAGAAAACTCAATTTTTTTCACAAAGGGAGGAGTATCCATTTCCACTGCTGCTTCTAATGTTTTTAATACTTCTTCTAGTGAACCAGATCTGAGCTGGACAAGAACCTTAAAAATAAAACAAATCTCGCACAATAGTTATCATCAGAAAGAAAGCTTTGAAAAAGTGTTTGAGGAAAACATTATGAAGCGAAGCAGGACCAAAATATTTTTCTAGATACTGTGCTGATAAAATCCATTAATCATGCAGAAGCCAGATGGAATTACCAATTTCCACAAAACTTTTTTTTTTTTTTCAGCTGTTGGGCAAGGAAGGGTGAACCTAGAGGCAGAACTCCTCTGGTGGATCTGCATTATCTGTTCTGGAATAAAGTGTTTATTTACATAGCTTACATAGGTCATTTACAGGGCACAAGCAATAGACTCTCAGGTTACAGACCATGTAACTAAAGAAAAGCATTTCTGTTCATATGGCTGAGGGAGGCCTGAAGCGGGCAGAGCAGAGCTAAGGAAGGCATTTACTTGGAGCTGTGTGTTTTGTTTTTTTTTTTTTTTAGATGTCTTGTAGCACAGAAACAAAAAAGTCACATTGTCATAACTAGAAATCGTTCCCAGCTCTATACACACAGATGCAGGACTGGCCTACTTATCATTCTAATCAATGGTAAGAAGTGATTTTAAAAAAATGAGGGGAAGATGTTAGCAATTAAGAACCAATCACCTAACAAAAATTGTCTGTTGGCTCAAAAACTAAGTGAGCAACGTTACTGATATAAGCTTATGCTACTAAGAAGCTAATCTTCTGCTCCTCTGCCCATGAGAGTTGTTGTCCAGTACAGCATATATCTCTGTCAAACTTTAATACAAAACAAGCATACTTACTTTAAGATTATTGTATATTTTGTTGTCTGTTTTCCTTATCTGAGAACAATAAAATTGGGCTTGTGCTATGTCATTCTAGGAAGGAATTAGAAATAATGAAAAAAAAAAATAGTTAAACATGTGAGTTGCACTTCCATGTGAATCAAAGTTCAAGAAAAAAAAAAAAAAGGTCTTGTAACTTTTCAATGAATCACAAACCAGCACCTAAAATACCCTCACCAAGACCTATAGGCCTCGTAGAGCATCCAGCCTGTGAAACACCCTCTGCTGGAGTTTGCAGGACACCTAGTTCTCCAAAACATTGCGCTATTTTCAGATCTTAGGTCTCAGATAAGCACGAAAGTGAAGCATATAACCAACACTGAGCACAAGTACACCGATAAAAGAACTACATTCAAGCTTGAAGTCTGGCACAAATCTGAATACTTAAATGAAGTGCAGCATATGGTAATGTTGGCATTTATCCTGTCCAGAGCTTTTAACCTTTTGGACATGCATATTTACAGTGATACCAATTGATTTGTATAGACAGTAAGTGTTACACTGACATTTACTAAACCAACCGCAGTTACTTGGTATAAAGATAGATCTTATTCAAAGCAAAATGTATTGCTAAAAGATCATGCAGCTTTAGGAATAGTTAGATGTTATATGGAGCACTATTCTGTTTGCCAAACTAGAATTATAATTAATTTTTATAAAAAACAACAGTATTATGGACATTTCATGTTATTTCAGAGGCAGAGATTTTGTTTTTTAACCCCACTGTTGACAAAAGGCCCAGCCATATCACCATGCACATAAATTAATTTGACTGATGCTATTGTTCAGCCTGTGCTGTTCACAGACACCAAGCAAAAAGATAGAATGCATAACAAAACCTTAATGATGATACTTCATGCATCCAAATTGGTGAACAACACCAAATTTCTAGTTCTTACAGATCCTCCGGAGAGGTTGAAATCAATCTGACCTCTTTAGATACAAAACAGAATGTTCAGAATTTCTCCCAGCTGTATGCAAATTAATGGCATGGAAAATCTGATCTCCAAATTGGAGAGAGATGGATTTGAAGGGTGGAGCATTCAGTGGATAAGGAGCTAGCCTGAAGGCTGCTGCTCCCTGAGAGTTGTGGTCAATGGCTCTGTGTCCAGGTGGAGGCCAGTGACGAGTGGTGTCCCTTGGGGGTCTGTCTTGTTTAATATCTTTATCAGCAACACAAACAGGGGGATCGAGTGTACCCTCAGCAAGATTTCAGATGACACACAGCTGAGTGGTGCAGTTGATATAACAGAAGGAAGGGATGCCATCCAAAGGGTTCTGGACAAGCTACATAACTGGGCCTATGTGAACCTAATAAGGTTCAAAAAGTCTAAGTGCAAGGTGCTGCACCTGGGCTGGGGCAATCCCAGACAAGAGCACAGATGGGGAGAACTCATTGGGAGCAGCCCTGCAGAGAGGGACTTGGGGGTTCTGGTGGATGAAAAGCTCGACATGAGCCAGCAGTGTGTGCTTGCAGCCCAGAAGGCCAACTGCATCCTGGGCTGCATCAACAGAGGGATGGCCAGCAGGGGAGGGAGGGGATTGTGCCCCTCTGCTCTGCCCTGGACAACCTGGTCTAGTGGGAGGGGTCCCTGCCCATGGCAGAGGGGTTGAAACTAGATAGTCTTTAAGGTCCCTTCCAACCCAAGCTGTTGTATGATTCCATTCTATGAAACAGTAGACTTTAGGATGTTATTCTCCTGCTGAACTCCTTCAGCACCTGTTCATGGCAGTGCTTATATGAAAAACCTCACCCTTACAGAACATGCTGTGGAGAAATATAGAGTCATAGAATCATTAAGGTTGGAAAAGACCTCCAAGATTATCTGGTTTGACCATCACCCTACTACCCCTGTCACCCACTAAACCATGTCCCTAGGCACCACATCCAACTTTTTCTTAAACATCTCCAGGGACAGTGACTCCACCACTTCCCTGGGCAACCCCTTCTCCAGTGCCTGACTGCTCTTTCTGAGAAGAAATGTCTCCTCATTTCCAACCTAAACCTCCCCTGGCACAACTTGAGGCCATTCCCTCTAGTCCTGTCACTAGTTTGAGAAGAGGCTGACCCCAGTTCCCCACACCTTCATTTCTCTGCTCTTGCTGCCCACACTATTCCTGATCCAAGCCAGGATGCTGCTGGCCTTCTTGGCCACCTGGCTGGCTCATGTTCTGGTGAGTATCAATCAGCACCCCCAGATCCTTTTTCTCTGCACAGCTTTCCAGCCACTCTGTCCCAAGCCTGTAGCACTGCATGGGGTTGTTGTGACCAAAGTGCAGGACCTGGCACTCTGCCATGTTGAACCTCATCCCATTGGCCTCTGACCATTAATCCAATCTGTCCAGGTCCCTCTGCAGGGCCTTCCTGCCCTCTGGCAGATTGACACTTCCCCCAAACTTGGTGTCATCTGCAAACTTACTGAGGGAGCACTCAATTCCCTCATCCAAGTCATCAACAAAGATATTAAAGAGGATGGGCCCCAACACCAATCCCTGGGAAGCACCACTGGTGACCAGGTCACTAGCTGGATTTCACTCTGTTCACCACCACTCTCCGAGCCTGGCTGTCCAGCCAGTTTTTAACCCAGTAAAGAGTGTGCCTGTCCAAGCCATGGGCTGCCAGCTTCTCCAGGTGAAGACTGTGGGAGACCATGTCAAAGGCCTTGCTGAAGTCTAGGCAGACTACATCAACAGGCCTTCCCTCATCCACCAGGCGGGTCAACTGGTCATAGAAGGAGATGAGGTTGGTCAGGCAGGAATTGCCTTTCATGAATCCATGCTGACTGGGCCTGATACCCTGGTTGTCCTGCATATGCTGCATGACTGCATTCAGTTTGAGCTGTTCCATCACCTTTCCTGGCACCGAGGTCAGGCTGACAGGCCTGTAGTTCCCCAGGTCCTCCTTACAACCCTTCTTATAGATGGGTGTCACATTAGAAAATTTCTATTCATCTGGGACCTCTCAGGATGACCAAGACTGCTGATAGATGGCCAATACATATCATAGTCCTTGAATTTGCCTCCATAGATAAACATTTTAACATGAACGTTTAACATTAAAACTTTTTAAGATACATATATTTTATTAGATGTTCTTCCTCTACATCTGAACTTTCATCTTGTGGACTGGACATGTCTAACTTCTGTTTCCAAATACTGGAGTTCTTATCCCCTATGGCAACAAACCACCTGCCCTTAAATCCCTTATTTTCTGGCAGTGTGCCAGTCTGACCACAGCCAAATGAAACCCTAATGTCAGTGAATCTGGGAACATAACTGTTCTATGATCAAACGAATGTATGAGAGCGTAAATCATGCTGACACGTCAGCACAGAGGTACAGCTCCCTAGCATGCTTAGTATTCAGTTTTTATTGAAGTATTGTGCCTTAGGTAGGAAACTGACCAGAAAATGCCATGTCATGAACTGGGCACCCTGATGTAGTGGACAGTGTCCACGCCCATGGCAGAGGGGCTGCAACTAATTGATCTTTAAGGTCCCTCCCAACCCAAACTATTCTATCTGAAAAGCTGATTGTACATATATTTTGCATCATTGTTTTTATTCTATTTAACGGAAACCATCACTAAACAACAGCATGACTGGGCCCATGGTTATACCTAAGTGCACTGGCCCAACTCTCGTCTGGTTGGTAAGAAAATTCTATGTGGCATTGTTAGTGGCACAAAATACCCATGCATTAGAATGAAGACAGAGGTTTAGATTTCAGAATTTCTACACCTACTTTGTGTGGGAGTCACCTATAATCCTACTATTTCAGGGGCCTAAAAGTTATAGTACTTAAAATAATTGCACAGGTCACTTATGCTTCCCCTATGTTGGCTTTCTTGCACCATCGTATAGCAAAAAAAACTATTGAGATTCAGGGACAAATCAAAACAAAAGGCATTGTACCTGTTTCAGAGCAGACGCCACAGCAAAGTAGAATGCACGCAGTGGTAATGAGTCACCTTTTAGCTGTGCTTCTTCAAGCAGTTTTGCAGAGATTTTGCAAGACTCCAGGCTGTCCTGTGTAGAAATGTCAAGTCTAAGTTGCACTTGTAAATCTTGTGATCTGAAAGGACTGTAAGCAGTTGCAGTCACATTCAGAAGGCATTCAGAAGTTAATGCCAGCAAGGCAATATATATTTGAACCCAACCAAGCAGATTCTGTGCAGCACTTCTTGAGAAATGCAACACCAAAAGATGATATTCAGATCTACAGAGTTCAGAAGACAGTAACTATCATTACTTTAACAACTATACTTTGCCCTGATTGTTTTGACTTCTGCAAACAGGTAACACCTGATCGTTAAAGTACCATTTCCTTTTTCACTTTCTTATCATTCCGAAATCAGGGAGAAGGCTGACTTTTTGTCTTTATTATAAAAGCTACATTGGATAGTTAACAAAAATCAGTGTTTCCTAAGCATTGAACTATCCAGCACCATTTCATCAAAGAAATCTGCACACATGCAAATTTAAATATTCAGCAGTCTTGAGCCTCCCTCTTAAAAATTAAATTGTTCAAGATGTTTCCAAAGTAGATACTCTAATGGGATACCTTAGATATTTGCTTGTTTTCCAACATAAAAAACTTTATTGCTGGCAAGCAATAAATAGCATCAGTGTTCCATGTTCACATTGTTGGTAATTAAGTACACCAAAGGTCAAGAATTACCAGCATACTTAACTTTACGGGCATAAATATTTGGCATCTTAGTGTAGTGAATGACATATGGTAATAACATTAATGCCACTATTTTAATAAGAGTCTAGAGTAAAAGGCAATGAGTTCATCTGTGTGTTATTTTAAAAAACATTTACTATCAAAAACAATGCTTCTCGCTCTGGAAATGGTAAATAGAGCTGACTAAACCCCGAACAAAGCAAATAAAACCTGCCAAACGTGAGAGTTGACAGCAGGAAGGTTTTGTTACAACTGGCACCACTGATTTGGATAACAGCCTTCATGTTCCTTCCTAGTATTTGCTGTTGATTTCTATTACTACTGTACAAAGTGCCACGAATGCAAAATAGCAGCTGTGATTTAAGGGACAGAGTCATCATTTGGGTTTTTGTTGTGGTTTAACCCGGCAGGCAGCTAAGTACTACACAGCCATACATCTTGAAGATGTTTCCCTTCAAGGTTTTTCCTGTACTTTCTAATGTTGCATTACTAGCAAAAACATTTTGAGCTCCTTTTAACTTGGAGTCTTAGTATTTACCACTAACAGATGAATCAACTGATTAAACATTTGAAAGAGCTCAGTCTAATGCTCTTTAGTTTATAAAGGGCTACTACAGCTTATTCCCCTATTGATAGTATTTTATCTTAATTTAACAAAACACAAATTTATTTTGTCTCTTAAAACAATGGGGTGTAAATTTACTACCACTTCCACAGCATTTTTATGAATTTGTTAAGCAAATGATGTGCCAGATTCTTTGCTGAAAACACACGTAGAGCCAGTAGTAGAAAATACATCTCAGGAACCTCTTCTCTTCTGTATTCTATGGATCTAAGCCCTCTGTCAACATGCCATGGAAAAAAAAATAAGAATTTTAGAGAGGATGTAAAGCTACTGCAGAGAGAGTAATGGAGACCTCAGAAAAATACAGTTAGGTTTTTTGAAAGCCTTTATCTGAAGGGGCAGAGTGTAGACCAAGGAGTAACCTTGTATCCATAAATATTGGCTAAGTGGCTGCTAACAGCAAACACCAACTTATGAACTTGGTTGTAGCATAGTATCAGTGTCTTTGTACATTCACAGCTTCCTAAAGAAAGCACGCTCTGGGTAGACCTGGTAACATCCCTAAACAAACTGCATCAATCTCCAAATGCAGACAGTTTACACAGATCTTTTTTAGCTCTGTCTACAGGCCCAGTCTATAGACACCAAATGTACATGGCTATTTCTATTTCCCCTGAGCTAAAAGCAGCACCAGTTCATTAGAACTGAGTATTTCAGAAGCACCACAGAAATTACTGCACAGTTATAAATTTAGGCTAACTCCTTTTTATCACATATGTAGTCTGTTTCATTGTACAGTTAACTAAGAAATCTGAAGAAGTTTAGTCTAGCGGTATAATTTTTTCTCAGCCAGTGTCTTTCTAAAAACATGGGAAAATTGAAAAAGTTTTCTACTGAGTTTGGAAAAGGCTTATGTTAATATTTCAAATTGCAGAATTCATTCTAATCTGGAGAAGAAGATTAAAAGAAGAAAGTTTGAGAATCTCACCTTGCTACAAAAGAGAAACGACTCTAGGGAAACAGTTGTAGAACCTATATAGTTTAGGTTTCTTACTGTGTTCATGCTCTTTTTCTCCAAACTAAGAAAACAGCTAAGCTCAGGGGGAAGTAAGATGCCTCTCACTGAAGGCATTCATTTATGTTTCTTTTCTGGACCCAGTTGCACATTTTCTTCAGGCATGTGGGAACACACTACCTTTGACAACTCTAACTCTTACCAAATTTGGGTGTGATTGTAGAAATGGTCTAAGATTTACTTGGAGGAGAGGGGGAGAAATGGATGGGAGATGTTTGACAAACAGGACATGTTATATATGCCCTGTCCCCGAGAGAAGCCAGACTATAAATCCAATATTGTGGTTCAAGCACAGAGTACATTCTGGCACAGACCAGAGAGAGAATACTAACAGCTAATCAGATGTTGTATCCAATTTGTTTCTTAATGTTTACATTCTTGTAATTTTGGGGTATTTAGTTTGTGACAATAGTTTGTATGTTCACAAAAGATTGTGAACAACGAAGCAATTTATGACTTAAGGATGTCTAAAGTATTTGCATTAAAGAAATCATGACTGGAAACACATAAATTTCAAAATCCCCAAAGAGGAAGACAGAGGAGGCATTTCAAATGCTTCATCATGTAAATTGAAAATACTTACCAGTTTGTAGCATATTGCAAATGCCAGTAGATAGGTTTCTTTGTTGAAAGGTATACCTTGTTTTTTCATTTCTCCCAGAACTTCCAAAGCACCTGCCAAAAACACAGTAGTGTTATTCACTTCTGAAATTTCAGGCTATATGTTTAATTATAGGAAGAAATAAAATAAAATAAAATCAGTGTGGTATCAGCTCAGTAAGTCTACTTCAAAAGAAGAATGCCAACTGAAATCTATTAACTTTTTCAAATTAAAACATTTCAAAAACTTTAATTCGGGGTCGGCTGGATGCAATAATGCTTCCCAGGTAGCAGGTTTTCCATCTAAATTAGCACCTGGTTTTACCGTTCCATTATCTTGACACAAACCTAAAACTAAGTTCTGGATACTTGGCAAAGCAACTCTCATTCTCCCTAACTGCCCATAATTAAGACAACGGTCTTTTAAACGCACAACCAAACCTTCTACCATTTTCAGCAAGCTATCTAAAAGCTTTTCACTAAAGCATGTTTCATTACAACCTAACACTGCACCCAGGCTCTGATCTAGGTACTTTAACAGTGGCTCAAGTCTCAGCCTTTAATACAAGTGTTGGACAGATTTGCCAAACATCAACTGACCAAGCGCTACCCACTCAACAAATTCCAAATTAAGTAATTTTTTTGAAAAGCTTATTCCATACTTTTTTTTTTTTTTTTTTTTTTTTTACCAGTCAAGTCAGATGATTCTGTCATACAGAATGTATGGCCCTCTGTCACAGAGGGCCAAATTCTGATTTTAAGCATTTGCCTTAAATATTTTAGTAACCACTCTGTATGTGAACACTAGGAAGATAAAACAAGAGAAGACTCCTGTCTGTTTTCTTACGGAAGTAAAAAGGACACTTTTCCCTGCTCTGACACAAAAAAAAAAAACAGAATTGCCAGCAAAATTTGTTGGAGAACTTCCTGTTGCAAAAGCCACATAAAACTAACTTAGAATAGGGAAACCAAAAAGCTGTGGGAAAGTACCAACCAAGGAGAAGTTAAGCCTTCAGAGAAAAAAGCTTAAGGAAAAAAATCCTACAGTATAATCACAATTCTGCAGAATTGCAGACAGTAAAAATACTGTTGCAAGTATTAAACAGGTAAAGCATTCCATTTTTATTACACACTACATTGCAGTTACTTTGCATCTGTGCAGATTTATATCATATTTGTCCCTCTAAAACCTTGTCAGTATTCTATAACAATCAAATAAATATTTATATACACATAGGGGGAAGACTGCTTCTCAAAACGTGTTTGCACTAGCTAACTCAGTACTTACTTTCATAATGGCCCTTTTTAAACAACATAGTCATCAAAATATGGAATGATGTACTCTCTGAGAAAAAACCACGCAAGTTCTGTAGGAAACAAACAAACAAACATACAAACAGAGCAAGCTTTAAGTTAGGACAAGTATTATTATTGTGTGCAGCGTTTATCAGGGCCTTCTACTGGAATGAGCTCCATCTTTGTTAGTTTAACGTTTACCTTTCTGTGTTCCCTAACCGTCCCTCTGCCAAGTAACCTCTAAAATACCAGTGACTCAGTATAGTCAAAAGCACACTTAAACAGATGTTTCCCAGAGATTCACACTATTTTTTCCCCCAACGACAGATTGTGACCTTCAAGTTAATACAAGCAGAAGTCCCCAATGGCAACTCTAAAAGCCTCGCAGATACGCAGTTGGCAGCTGAATAGAAGTACCTTTGGGTAAAGTACCACCACTACGAAACTGAAAAAATATTCTGCTAATCACAGTACCAAATGATGATCAGGTTAACACAAGGTCTTAAGTCATAACAAACATAGTAGCAGAACAGAGAGCAAGTATATTTTACAAGCCACTGCACTCGTTGCATGTTGGGAGAACATGAATAACCAAATAAAATGTCAGATGCATTAGGAAAATTTCTGCAGCAGAGTCTGAAGAAGTGTTACTGCACATTACTATTCATCAGTTACAAAGTTCTGTGAGTGATACAGGATTTGTCTTGATGACACAGACCTCAGTCAATCAAACAAACCAACCAAAACCCTTACACATGCTTACACATGCCTCATTTAAGAACAGCAGCCAAGTGATACCTCTCCCATTTTTGGCTATGTACATCCCATGCCTTGATGAATTCAAATCATAGAGCTTACTTTCCACTGACCCCCATAGGTTTGAAAACATAGCATTGTTGCACAGAATCATTTACATGTCTTAGATGCTGGATATGATTAATGTTTTGTTATAATAGCACGCAGAATTTTACAAATGTTCAAGTCACTAAGTTTCTTCTGAAATAAAAATGAGCTGGCAGTGTGCCCAGGTGGCCAAGAAGGCCAACGGCATCCTGGCTTGTATCAGGAATAATGTAGCCAGCAAGACCAGGGAGGTGATCATCTACCCCTGTACTCTGCTCTGGTGAGGCCACACCACGAGTACTGTGCGCGGTTTTGGGCCCCTCACTGCAAGAAGGACATCGAGGCCTTGGAGAGTGTCCAGAGGAGGGCTACGAAGGTGGTGAAGGGCCTGAAACACAAGTCCTGTGAGGAACATCTGAGGGCGCTGGGATTGTTTAGTATGGAGGAGGCTCACGGGAGACCTTACTGCTCTCCACAACTACCTGAAAGGGAGCTGGGGGTCAGCCTTTTCTCACAGACTAGTGGTAGGACTGAGCAACATGGTTTAGTGGGTGACAGGGGTAGCAGAGCAATGGTTGAACCAGATGATCTTGGAGGTCTTTTCCAACCTTAACAATTCTATGAAAAAGTTCCTGAGTGAATACAAATCATAGCACCTCTACAGAGTTCAGGGGGAATTTGAAGTAAAGAGTAACATGATTAAATCTGTTGGTGCAAACAACCCAAGGGACTTCAGAGGACTGCTACGTAAGTACTCAGAAGTGTTCATTTCCAAGTATGATCTAGGCAATATGGACGCAGGAAACAGAGGATGCAAGAAAACACAGTACTTTTCTGAGCAATTATTTTTAATCAAAACTTTTTTTGATTATCAGTATTGAAATGATGCAGTTATACAGAAGTACAATAATTAAAAAATCAGTTAAACTAGCATTTGGTTTTCTTTTCATTTTCAGGTTACTTTTAAAATTAAAAACATATAATCTACATCCTTAGAATAATGTTGCAGACATCCTTCCCACTGCAACAGATACAGTTCAAGACTCTGAGCTCATGCACAACATAATTACTCATATTGAAGTAATAGGTATTAGGATATTTTTGAAATATGTAGAGCAAATTACCTGATCTTTGATAAGTTCTACTGCAGGTGTTTCAAGGTCTAGCTCATAACATAGCCTCATAAAGAGGGGCCCAAATTTAAAATCACGTAAAGTTGTGATTCCATTCTGTTCATGGTACCTGTTGGAAAGACTCAAAAGAGTTAATCACACAAGGCATAGAATTTGCCAAGCTAAAACAGCTTTAAACAGGTAACATGATCTACAGCTGCAATGACAGAGGCATGCTTTTCTATCTGCAGTGGCCAATAGTATTTGGATACACAAGGAGATACATTTTAAGGAAAAATATTGTTTTGATTCAACTAATAAAGTGAACTAGTAATAAGTATTCTCTATTTCCAGCCAGGACACCCACATCAAATTAGTTAAAGAATGCATCTCTTTTACCAAACCTCCCAGCTATTTTACCTTCTTCTATTTACAGAGCAATAGCAGACAAAGTTGCAGCAGTCTATTTTAGTGTAGTAAAGAATGTAGCACCGCTAAAGAATTTTTTTTTTCATAGCTCCTGCACTATAACTGCTGGGATAACTCTCACTCACAAAACGTCCTGACCTGCCACTGCTAGGTCCAGACCAGCTTATAAACAGGTGTTTCTGTGTGGGTCACTATTTATTCTGCATACAACAGAACATCAGTTCACTCCTATAGCTTCACTCTCCTTTGATCTGAGAGCCTCTGAATAGTTGGAAGATCCAAAGTAAATGGAAATATAGCCCTAGTTTAAGGAACTGTGCAGATTGCCACTGAATTAGGACAAGTCCTCATCTGCAGACATAACCTACAATGATCTAATAAAAGTGAAAAATAAAGAAAGCAAAGTATTACCTGGATTGTTAAAAGTACCTGTAAATAACTTTTCTGGCTAGTTCCACATCAGCTGAAGTCTGACATAAATGCAGTAAAATTTTTAATTCATTTTTGAGAATCTTTCCATTTTTCTTTAGTTTTTCTTTAATACTGTTAAAATATGGATCTGAAAAAGAAGCACATAACAGCTATTCATATACAATTCCATTATCTGTGTTGCACACTTTGTACCTGAAATATGGAGATTCAGAGCAGCAAAAAAAATTTTTTTTTTCAGCCAATAAATAGGTATAAAATTTTCCCACAGAGAACCATGCCTAGTGTACCCATGGTGTACCCATGAAGTCAGAGCAGACTTGGAAAACTCAGAAGATGTTTACTGTGAAATTAATTCCGTTGTGTATGGTATGGAATACATCAGGTAATATAAAAAAATTAAAGGGGAAGGAAGTCTTTAAAGTGACATTTGCTGTCTTAATCTCTTTTTTAAAAAACAAAGCAAAACAATCCCACCCAACATTCATATTACCACAGTAACTTCTACTCAACACTGTTAGTACAAAAAAAAATTACAAACCTTCATAACTGATGCAAACAAGAAGTCTCATACATTATTACATATATATTTCTTTACATAGCCATAAACTTAGTGTTTCTTCCCTTCTCCTTGAAAAAAGACGTTTCTCTATCCACAACATATCTCCTATAGCAGAGCAAGCACAAAGACCAGCTGGTAATTTCAAGGCTCTGATTCAAGCATACACAAGATTAAAATCATGTATATCACCTGGAAACCCCCTTGCTTTATTGGAGCCGCACACCTACTTGGACAGCCATTGAACTTTTACGTAGCAGCTCCTTGGTTGCTCCTGTTTCCAAGCTAGTAACCTCCACCACATAGAACCATAGCATGGCTTGGGCTGGAAGGAACCATGAAGATCACCTAGTTCCAACCCCCTGCCATGGGCAGGGACACTTCCCACCAGACCAGGCTGCTCAAAGCTCCATCCAGCCTGGCCTTGAACATTTCCAGGGAAGGGGCATCCACAGCTTCTCTGGGCAACCTGTGTCAGTGTCTCACCTTCTGAGTGAAGAATTTCTTCTTAATCTCTAATCTAAGTCTCCCCTCTCTTGGTTTAAAAACAAGATTATTTGTCCTGTCATTATCTGACTGAGCAAAAAGTTGCTCTCCGTCTTTCAATAGCCCTCTCTCAATACTGAAAAGCTGCAATAAGGTCACCCCTGAGCCTTCTCTTCTTTAGGCTTAACATCCCCAGCTCTCTCAGCCTTTCTACATAGAAGAAAGATGTTTGCCTATCTTTCTCTTTGCCCAAGAGAGCACCCCACAGAACAACATATTCAGCTATTGGATGCATATCTGTTGCTGCATGCAAGTAGGAGTCCTTACTCAAGACTGAGATGCAGGGCTGAATCCTGTGAAGTCTAAAGAATAAGTGTATAGAAGTAAATATATGTATGTTTGGGACAGACTCAAAGATGCACCAAAACTTAGAAACCTGGGATCCAAACTGTATTTATAAAGAACACACAATAGTTATTGTGGCAACTGTAGTTAATTGCTTATCTTTTGTAGTTTGCAGTATAACTATTATAATATTGTAACTCTATCCATAGCTAAAACTGTAATAGTATAACTCTATAACTATAATAAATAATAGGTTTTACATATTTTGTATAACAGGATAGTTATTACTGTGTTTTCCATTTCTAAACCAAAAAGTTTACTGCGATCTTTAATTTTAACTTTTCATCTTTCAAGTGCTAAACACTGAGTATAAAAACCAAGTTCACATACACAGAAATAGGTTAGCACACTGTTTTCATCATTTCTCAGAGACTAAGACTTGTACAATACAAAGGTGAACTGTGATTATGTGGCTTCTACAAACATGTTTTAGCAAGATATATTGGAATTTATCACAATGGGTCGATCAGTCTTAAGTGTGTCATCATCACAGCAAATTGTAATAACATTACAACTTGTCACTGACTGATTTAAATTCTGGTATTACCTTATAGAGAAAAACTGTCGTTTTGACTTTACCTTCCTCTCTGTCCCAGAAGACTTATCTATACAAAACTAAATTTGATGTGTCCCTTCCTTGCACTTACATATAACGTGCATATATATGTATAGATAATATATATACACACACCCTTTGGAATAACTGTCACAGTAAGAGGTCTTACATCACCAGAACGCTTGCATGTGATTAAAAAAGTGCAATAAGTCAACTTCTACCTAACCATACCTAGATTTTAAGAGCAGATTTATAGTTTTATTTATTCTCTTTAAAGAATGAAATTTGTATGTATGTTAAATGAGCATGACAAAATCCCTAGTAGGGAAAATCCACTGATCTTGCTCCTCGATCACTTTGGGAAACCTTAACTTGTTTTTTGTATTTGGAATTTACAGATGTCATCTAGAATTAGATATACAACTGAGAAGTTATACGAGGTAAAACAGAAAAAGCTAAGAATTAACTCAATAAATTCACAGAGCAAGTTAAAGCAATTACTGGCACAGGTTTTCTCTGGACAGAGAAGTAGCTGTAAGGCTTTCTATAAAGTTTCTCTGCTGAAGATGTATTTGAAGCATGATTCATAGACTGAAGCAGTACTTCCTACTAGACTGTCTGATGAAGTTGGAAATGTAAGGACACGAACATTTCAGCTTCTGTGTAAGCACCTTGTATACTTGAAAGCTTCTCCACATTTTCCAAGACAACATAACTAATATCATTTCATTCTACAAAGCCTGAGATCTTCAGTCAATTTTAGCAACAATTTGGAAGAGAAAAATACAAGCTCTTGCTTTGAATGGGGTCAATTTTATGTCATATTATAATGGCTTTGACTGTCTTCTTGTTTTCTAGTACTCATGTTAAAATTGAGAATGGAGATTATCAAATAAATATAGATACCTTTATTGCCATGAACTTCATTTCTAATTACCACTTTTGTCTGCTGAAATTCTTGTAACTTTAGATCATCTTCTGTTAGCAGATACCGCTTCCCTACCATAAGAGAAAAAGAGGAAGGTTGAGTTTTACATTATAACAACTAGATTAATAGTATGGAACTTCACATTTTAAAATTAGAGCTGTTAACTACCGTGTGATGCTAGGCTACTGGGAGTAGTGCAACGCTAGAAAAAAGAAAAAAAAAGAGACTGCAAGAATTGCCCACATGACCAACAAAAAAAAAAAAACACACACACAAACCCACAACAGCTTTGTCGTAGCTTTCCAGTGTTAATATATACAAAGTCAAAAACTTATGTATTTATTGGATGTACAAAAGCAAAATTGGAGATGCCATTCCATTCTCATCTAGCCAGGACAGAAGAGGATTCTGCACAAGAGTAAGATCTGTCATGCTTTTCTAAGTATTTTCCTTGTCAACTCTTTGTTCTTGAGAACTCACTAGAGGCACACGGAGCCCCTCCTCCTATGTGCTGCCCTTGTTACTGCCAAATGCCCTGCTCCAGAAGCTTCAAATGCTGTGAGAAGATTAAGGGGAAAATGCAAAGATTATCATTTGGACTGTAGTAACACTCAGGAGACCTAGTAGAAAAGACAGTCATCGAGACCAGAATCTCAGGCTTAACTCTGGGTGCTGATCCCAACTGTTCTGCTTTGTATGCTCCCCTAGAAAAAGTGTCGTGCAAATGCTCTTTGCCAAGTTCTTGCTGCCACAAACCCAGCTCTCCAGTGGTGGATTTTCATCTGCAAGCAGTGATTTGGTAACATTTTGGTCACTGTAATAGCTTACATTGTCACAATCTACTCTTGACAAGTTTTCAGCCTGTGAGAGAATGATTCTCATCTGGGACACGACAAGCACTGACCGCAGCTTAAATGTACGTTTTCGATTTGCCGAGCAAAATGTTAAAAAGCCACAGAAACAAAAATGCCTGTATTCTGTGTAATTGGAGCACGGTACTGATACACTTCATGAAATCTGAAGGAAAAATAATCCTTGAAGTGGCACGTTTTCCATTAAACTTAGGAGCAGCCCCAGCGGGTAACGCAGCACGGATTGCCCCGGGTGACGCCGCCACTTGCTCCCCACGGGCCCTCCCCGTGCCTCGAGGCTGAAATCCGCCCAACCTGGGACTCTCTCCGGGGCTGGCGTTGGGATCTGGCAGCTGCCCCACGCCGCACCCAGGCAGCAGAGTTTTACCTTCCTTTACCTCATTTCACCGAATTCCACCCTTCCTTAAATCCACACTTTGCGGCATTCCGGCAGGAACTACAACTCCCAGCAGGCATACGGCTGGCAGCACCCGCCAAGCATGCTGGGAGTTGTAGTACCCCAGCCGCTCTCCCAGCCTCTGCGCAGCCCAGGACCGCCACCACCCCGCATCCCACCGCCCTCTCCCCACCGCGCAGTCCCCGCTACCTCCGGCCACACATCCCCAGCACCCCGGGGCGGGCAGGCGAGCCGCCGAGCGCCGCACCGCCTCCCGCATCACCCGCTGGGACCCGCCGCCGAGCACCGCCGCCATTTTGTGCCCGGGCCTGCCGGGGAGCTGGGAGGGGTCGCAGCCTGCCCCGCCCTCGGCGACATGGCCGCCCCCGTGCTGGTGCGAGGCGCGCTGCGGAGCGGGAAGGCCCTGGGCGCTGCGGCAGGTCGGTGCCGCGCCGCGCTGTGGGGATGGGGTCGGGGTCGGACACGGCCGCTTGCTGTGGTGGGCTGCGGGGGTCGTGAGGGGGCTCGCGGGTGGCTGCGGTGCGGGGATGGGGAAGTGGAAGGGGGTTTGGGGGTTTGGGGGAGGCTGTGTCGGTAGGGGTGGCCGAGGTGGAGGGCGAGCAGCGCTGGGTGACGGGAGTTAGCGTGGGGGGGGTGTTGGGGGTGATAAATCATAGAATCATTTAGGTTGGAAAGGATAAGCCCCGGGCAGGCAGAGTTTAGCAAAAGCCGTCTAGTGAGTAAGGTGACAAAGTCATATAGTCAGGATGGTTGCTTTTGAGGAGCTGTCTTTCCACAAACAAACAACAAAAAATCCCCCCCCCCCAAAACAAACAAACAAACAAAAAAACACACACACACACAAAAAAACACAAATAAAAAAATCCCCCTCAACCTAAAAAAGAAACACAAAAAACAAACATACAACATTTGAGAACTCAACTCCACAAAGTTTACTTGAAACATGTTATTCATGCATAATCTTAAGGTGCCTTTCCGACTTTCCTGAGCAGGAATCCTCTGTGCTTCTTCCTGGTCACTAAATGCCCGTGTCTCAGAAATTGTGGGAAATATTACGGAAATGCCTGCTTTGCCTCCTGGTGTAGTAGCTGCTCAGAAGTGAACCAGCATGGGGAGCACAGATGTGACTTCCAGCTTGTCTGTCTACAGAACGTAGTGCTTTAGATGTTTGTATTTTAGGAATGGCATCCTTAGCTGTGAATGAACATACAGAAATTTATTAAAAAAAAAAAAAAGACAAAAAGAAACAGACCTTTTGTGTGCATCATTTATCAGCGTAATGAAAAGCGTCTTTAAAAGTAATGGGTCTTTTTCTCATGATCTGTTTAATTAAGCTGTGTACATAGTTTTGCAGCCTGTCTGTGGAACTGTATGCTGGGTCATTTTGACAAAAATTTACACAGATGTTCAGAGCTGGGTATCTGTGTAAATTTGTCAAGAGAATGATAAAGTAAAGGATGAAAATTATTACATACCCAAGAATTTCAAAGTTTCAGTGTAGCAATTAGGCTTTCAGATAAGGACTTTGAAGTAGTCACTAAGACTTCTTTGTAGGATAATAACATATATTTCTAAAATATTTTGTGTCTCTTAAGAATAATTTCTGCAACCTTCTGCTTCTGCAAGTATTTCTTCATCCTTAAGCAAAGTTTATCCAGTTCTTCATGCATCTTCAAGGCCTCATCATCTGTCAGTGATGAGCAAACATAAACCACGTTCTTCCAACTGAAACATTTTCTGTTTTGCTTCAGAAGCTAGAAGAGAGTCTAGAGCAGTTTTCAAAAGTACAAGCAGTATCTAGAAAAAAGTTTCATAAACTTTTGAGTGAACTTTGCATATCGCAGGAGCTGTAAGCAAGAGCTGATCAAATGTGGAATGTTTGTATATGAGCATCTAGCATCATTTCCAGTGAGACTGTTATGTAGAGGCAGAAAAAAACCTCAGCCAGGAGCAACAAAAAAAGCCTTTTTTCTGCATGATCTTTCCCTATGTTTACACTTTTCTGCCTACTTTTAACTAAATGCTAGTGTTTCATGAAAAAAGGCCATGTGTACAAAGAAGCTATCCTTTATTGTTGATTGATTGTTTTTCCCCACCTCTACGAATTTCTTATTTTCTTAAATACATAGTTCAGTTTTGGGAATATTGGTTGCATGCTGGTAAGAACTTTTAAGGGGGAAATTTTCTGTTTTAAAGATGACAAAGTAATAATGGCTTTTTCAGACACAAGGAATCCAAACTGCTTTGGTAGTGCTGCTGACAGCTGTGCCAAATCAGTAAATGTGACAGAAAAAAGGTGATACCTGATAAATAATTGATATGCTTATTTAGAAGTGTTTAGGCAACCTGGCATACACAGTGATTTATTTTATTTTATTTTATTTTATTTTGCATTAGGTAGAAGATCTCTTCTTTCTGCAGCCTATGTGGACAGCACAAAATGGGAAAAGAGGCAAAAAGAAGAGCATAATCTGGGTAAGAAAAGTTTATTTCTTCCACTTTGACTAATTATTTGCACCTGAAATCATATTAAACTAGTACATCATCTATAAATACTTCAAAATAAGAAAAAGTAAGGAGCAAAATGCTTCTGAAGTTCTGTGCAAACATGTGCTCAATGTGTTAGAAATACCTTGCATATTCAAAGCTGAAATGCTGAAACAAGTCAGGATTTTCCAATTTAATTAACTTTTAGTTTCTACAAACTGATTTTTTTTTCTTTCAAAAAATCCAGAGCTTTTATGAATGACATATTTTTGTGTCTGAAAGCTAAGAAGATTCTGTGATTACAACTAATGTTTTAATTCTAATACAGTGCAAAGGATGACCTACTGTGTAAGTATTAGAGTGTTCCTGTTTAAAAATGTTCTTTTTTAAATAATATTTTCTTCAGAATTTTGCAAGAGGGAAAATTACATGTCTTGTTGAAGTTTTATGTTTTTTAGTTTAAGGGAAAAATTAAACATTTTATTTCAGATGAGTTGCACATCAAACTATATATGTATCGTTCTGAGAATCTGCATGGGAGCTTTGTAGCTAAATTCACTGGCTAGATTACATTTCAGATGATATGCCACCATAAAGGATCATAAAGAGACTGTTGTACATTGTAACCCTTTGCTGCCCATGCTGTGTTTTCCGACCTGAAGCCACAGGCTTGAATGCCCTGGGATGCATTTGAACCTGTCATTTCCAGCTAAAAAAAAGTTCTGTTTTTTTTTGTTTGTTTGTTTGTTTTTTTTTTGTTTTGGCTGACTTCACAGGCAATAGAGATCCCTTGTAGAAGAAAACAGTGTACAAGTTCTTGTACAGTCCACGTTTGGCTTTCCCCAGCCCTAGCAAGGTCTTTTGTGACTCTTTGGCAAGCGCAGTTTTTGCTGCTGATCTTGGTTTGAAGTTTTTGCCAGTGGTCTTGATCCAAAGCAGATGCCTGTTCTATGATCTTCCAAGAACTACTTTGCATTTTCATTCTGTGTTCATGGAAAAAGAAAACAAGTTAACACAGTGTCAGCTGTATTAGCATTTGCAAAGAGGAGGCAACACTAGAGACATCTGCTCTGTAGCTGTCAGTTGCATGGTTGTGAATGTAATCTTCTGTCTAGCTTCAACCATCAGTTGATGGTTGTAGCTAGAGAGAATTCCTCGTGTTGAGAAGATGCTATTTTGCTTGTGTATTTCAGGCAGTGCTTCAGAACTTCTATTTTGCAAAACTATACTGTGTTACTACACTTCCAGAAAAAAAGTATTTTTGAATTAAAGATGAAAGAATTGTTTTAAAGCTAGTTCAGTTTCTTGCTGCAGTTGTTTGGTGCCATCTCAGATATAAACTTATTTACTGTGTCCATATAAGGATACATCCTATTCTTTTCTCCATAGTCCCAATTTAGCCTTCCAAGCATGGGTGTGCTAGCAAACTCCAGTACTGAAAAAAGTGTGGGAAATAGCTAGGTTGTATTTTGTGTACAGAAGCATGTTTGTTCAGAGAGGCATTTATAGTCCTTGCCTTAATTTGGGATTTACAAACTACTTGCTGATAGGAAGATACCTGTTTAGAAGGAAATTCTAAATTCTAAATATTCTTATTAAAAATTAGATACCAAGGAAAAGGAGGCATGGCTGGACTTAGATTCTGTAATACATGTATTTCCCTTGGTTTGTCGCTAACAAGGGTAAAATTACGTGATAGTAAGTATCTTGATAAAAAAAAAAGATAGCAGTTACTGAAGTCCAAGGGGCTGGCGTAGGAAATGTGTTTGTAAAAAACTCAAGGTATCTGAAGTGCCTCACCCAAAGCACCAGGTGGCAGTGCCGCCTTTGCAAGCTTGAGTAATTTCCATTGAAAGAATTCTTTGGTATAAGGTTCTTTCCAGAAGCTGCCAGGGACGTGGATATACTGAGAAATATAAGTTTGTACTTGCCTCAGCCTTCATTTATATTTTTCTTTCCTTTTTAAAATAAATCAGGGATGTCTTTATGTAGAAAATGTAAACGCGTTAGCTCATGAGTTAAGGTATTAGCTCTGCCTATCTCTCCTAGGGGTGGAAAATTTAGGGTCTCAGTTGTAGCTGCCGTCCCATCACTCGTTTTCAGCCCTGTCCTAGATGGACAACTTCTGAGAACTAAAGGGTAGTTTATGTCCTGTGACCTCACATCATGTTGTTGCTACTTGTTGAATTCCATATGCTATGGATTGGTATATACTAGGAATCAAATAGAAACTATATGGATTTCTTAGATGTAGAAATTTTAGGGCAGTATTTATGAGAAAGTATTTGTACTAGTGACGTCTTTGATAATAACTGGTGAGTACATAGTGTGAAAGCACCTGCAACATGCATCTGTTAGAATGTGCACAGAATTTTGCTTTGGCTGTTAAAATATTTGTTTGGGTTCTACATCAATGTTAGCACTCAATTTTTATTAATGATGTTGCTAGGAGACCAGGGCAGTCACTCTCACATTCTAATACTTCTGTCAGGAAGTTTTTAACTGAAAACAAGCTTTAATCTTGATCTTTTAATAAGAACTTACAGTAAGCTTGGTTCAGAAAAGTTGTTGAATTGTTTCAAATCATGAATCTGAGAAAAAAGTCTGCTCCTAGGCAGTCTTCAAAAAAAAAAAAAAAAGCAAGCTAGAACAGAATTAGTCACTCGTAATTATTCATATTTAGAAACTAGAGCAGAAATCACAATTTGTCTGGAAACAAAGCTAAATTTCCAATTTACTTGATTTGTTTCCTATTCTTTGTTTCATTAACTTTCTTTTTATTGTGACTCATGTACTGGAGCTGATAGGTAAGTGATTGATGTTGATTTCCATGCTGAAGCTCTGGTGGAGAATTTTACCTTTGTAGGCAACGTAAAAGATCAATTGTTAAAATTCTGCAATGGGAAGTCTCCTAAAGTAGGCATTTGTATAAATTGCTAACAGTTTTGAGATCTTGCACTCATGGCATTGTATTCATTTGGTTTTTAATCTCCGTAAGTACTCAGTGTTCCTCAAATGGACTTTTCATGTTCATGAATACTTAGACAAAAGAACTGCCAAGCTCGAGGTTAAATATAGCCCACGACGGCTTTGAGTGTCACCTTACTGTTTTCTGAGTGATACGCGTAACAGAAATTTTTCTGGAGTAAACAATTAAGTTCCCAACCTGTGCCATTGTCTGTCTCTGATCCATGTTGCTTTGTCATCAAATGTAGCAGATTTGAGTGAACACTTTTCTTCAGCCATCTCAAAGCACAAATGAAGAACGTTGGCTCACAGTAGGCTTAGTAAATTTAGGCAAGAATCTAGCCATTCTTGATTCTTGTCAAGATGACCCAGCTGCAGCATCTGCCCTCTCTTAAATTCTAGTGCTATTGGTAATGCCCTCAAGGACTTTACCCATGTGCTGCATCATGACCTTCCTGGGTGCTGGGGAGACAGGTAATACAGAGTGAAATACAAATTCTCTCTGTATGGGTATTCCCACAGAAAATGCTTTACTACTAAAAAAGTTGATCTGCTGTCTTAGTGGCTTTGTGATGTAGCGTGGCATTGGTGGGCCACATAATTTCAGCATCCTATATTGTATTTTGCAGGAGCTGGTACTTGCCTTGGCATTTTTGCCCTTAGTTTCCATTCCCTTTCGTGGTTGCAGAATGCTCACCTTCCCTTAGCTAAAGATAACTGCATGTCAAAGATAGTCTTTTGGTGTTTCAAGTAACACCTTCAAGTGCCTCATAAAGGAAGAGGTTATGCAAATACAAAATACTGGTATGCTACAGACAGCAGCATTATCCAAACTCAGAGTCAAGCAAGACAGACTCTTGCCATTTTATTACAGCAAAAATCTTTGCACATGCTGTAATTTGAGAGAGCATTTTTAAGAGAGTAGCATTGAATACTATTTCTGCTGTTAGAAGTGAAGAATATTCTAAATGAACTGTTAGATTACTGTTAATGTTCACTGGTGATGCAAGAGCACTTTTAAATCACTTGTTCTGTGAACAGAGCATACATGGACTGCATCCCTTGGGGTCATTGTGTGTTACTGGTCCAACACTGCTTCCTGACATTAATAATTTCACCAGCATAGAAGGCTTAGTCATTTCTGATGCAGTGCTGTAGGTTGTGTCCACCTCATGTTCCATGGACAGGTATGGGAGTCAGATGACCTTTTTGGAAAATGAATTGTAAAATGAGCCAAGCCATCAGCTCTTGTAGCATGGCCGATGGGACTGATACAGAGGTGACAGAGAGGCAGGTTTAGTAATGATGTGAGCCTTGGGGTGCACTGGAGGAAGGGAGATACTAGTGATGTGATAAGAATATGTTGGATTCCTGTTCCTGGAAAATGAGGGAGAAAAGAAGGAAAGAGTACGGTTGAAGTCTCTAAATAGCTTAAATTGAATATTATCAGTCCATGTCTCAGGTAAGAATCAAGCAGCTGATACTGTGCATACAATGAGCAGCTTACTCTTCTTGAGTCATAATTATGTTCCAGAAACAGTACAGAACTAAAACTAGAGATTAAATTCATGTAGTTCTATGTTTGTCTACCTGTTCAAAAAGTCAAAAAGCTTTAAAATTTCTGTATGGTCAAATTAATACTTTTATATGACTGCTTGAGCAGAACGCTATAAAGTTAATAAGGCAGTGGCACAGTGCCCCGTTTGGTTAACAGAATTTCTTCCACCTGCTGTTGGTGACGGTAGGGTTTGTCAGTACGGTACTGCTTCTTTCTGTGTCTCTTTGTTTTAACACAAAGGGAAGGACAAACACCAAAGGCACTGTCCAGCATACATGAAGCTTGAAAGCAAGTGTCAAGTATCAGGACATCTGTTCAAGGTTTTTAGATGAGACATATTAGCTATGCTCATTTCATCCCATACATTATAGTATAGTTTGCTTTTTTTCCCAAGTTCTTTTAAATCATCACGTTGAGTACCTTTCCGCATGTTGTTTTCTGTAAAAGTAATTAATAATAATTGGAAATACTGTTTTCATGCAACTTCAAAATGAGAACCAAAATAAGGAACCAGAATTTAATTTTATGGACACAGGTACTATTCCAAGTTACATGACAGCTCTGCAGGTTTTGCAGTAATATCAGTTGATTAAACATAATGTTTTTCCTTTTTTCTTCAGCTGAATTAGCCAACTTAATGGACAGAACCTATGAAAGAAAGCTGCCTGTCAGCTCTTTGACAATAGACCGGGTAAGAAAATAAATTCCAGTTGTAAAGTGATGGAGATGACAACAGAATGCTTATGAAATCAAGGAAGCCCAGAGGAGATAAATGATATCACCTCTGTCGGGAGTTGTGGGATCATAAATGTCTTGTTATGCTGTTAAATTGTTGTGTAAAGCTGTTTTATTATTACTTTCTGCTTATTAGTTAGTATCTGGACTATGGGGTCTTTAAAATAAATTTTTATTCTTAGCAAAATTAGGCCTTGCTTTGATACTTGGGCTATGTATTTCTGTAATGTGTATTCCCTCCCTTCTTGTGCTTTCTGTCTTTGTTAGTGAGAGCTTTAATGTCCTCTGAGACACTTCATAAGAACCCGGACTGCTAAGGGAATGCAGTGCATCAGTACACTGCCTGTCTGCATGCATCTTCCTCCACCTCCAGGCTCCTGTCAAAGTCAGGCAGGGATAGCTACGTTTTACCTCTGTAGTTTTCTTTCCTCACCTCAGCAGACTGAGGCAGGACAAATGTTGACAGGGTTAAGTGAAACCATTATTCGTAACTGTAATTAATAACCAGTTCTGTCGTCTGGATGGATGAATTTGGGAAGGCAGAAATGTGAGATGTGCTTTTAAGTTCTCTGTGTATGTGACCATTTGTGCCGAAGAAGCAGAATAAATGTCACTTGGTTTTTAAAAATCAAATTTCAAAATTGTCCCCCAAAAGTTAAGTCACCAACCTCGTACCTCAATAACAACATTAATGCTAATTAGAATCATTAGCACCACTGACTGAAGAGTCACAAAATATTTTGTATGGTTACTGAACATCCTTGATCATTGGCTCTGAGACTGTCTGTGGAGGAAATGGGTGTTCTTCTCCATTTTATTTCTTAATGAAATTTACTTCTTTCCCTCCTCATGTTTCTGCCTTGGGCCAACCTATTACCTGGAGAAGTAGCATTTCCAGATTTTCAAACAGCCCCGCTTACCAGTACCTGTAGCTCACATAAAATTGTCACTTTCCAAAATGTAAATAAAGCACATGGGCATGCTATTGCCACACTCAGAGATGAGATCTACACATACACATACGCAAGGAAAGTTAAGAAACTTGAAAGCTAGCACCAGTCAGCTTAAACTATTATTTTTAGCTCATTCTTAGGATAAAGAAAAGCATTGACTTTGAGAAAATGTTCTTTATATATTCTGAGGTAAAGGTATTATATAGGGTTCCAGCATCTTTATACTTACGTTAAATATACAGGGAAACAGGATTCACTGTTACCATAAGAGAATGTCTGGTTGAAAACCTTGCTTTTAATTAAAAGGTTTATAGCACTGGGAATTTTGTAACACTGCCTGGAGTAGGTGAAGTTTTAAATGGTTGGAAAGTTGTGCTTTTTAGTGTGAGGGGATGATTTTTTTTTTCTTACTGTTATTTGCATGTATATGTCCCTGTCCTTTAGAACTTATCATGTGAACAGGCAAAACAGGCAAAATGTTAGGGAAAAGAGTGATTTTTAGAAAGCGAACAAAGGCATGTTGAGACTTGCTGAAAATCAGAAAAAAAGCAATTGAATGCACATTCAAATTAAGGATATGTTTGAAGTAGAAAAAATTGTGCAAGAAGGAGCAAAAGTAGTGGGTATTGTGCTGTATGGATGTGATTCCTAGGTTGTCTCCATGTTTTCAATGTATATAGTAGTTTTTATAGGGGGGAATTGTCTGGGTTCAAAAAAGATTTTACTTTCTGCAGTCCAGAAGAAACCTGACTAGAAATGAGCAAAGACTTGAAGACCTCCGTTATTTCTAGTTACTTAAATATGTAAAACAAATATGTTGCGTTTATCCAGATGGCATTTTCTTCTAATATCCTTTGTGAATGTCCCTTCTGAAGCTTTTATTTCTTATTTTTTAATTAGTTTGTTGACAACATTTCTTCACGAGAGGAAGTGGATCAAGCTGAATATTACCTTTACAAGTAAGCATCTTTACCCTTAACGTGAACTTTGAGAAATACAAGTAAATATCATAAAGTCTTGCCCTTTAAAGACTCTGACCCTTTCCAGTGTATTGGCTTTGATTTCTCTGTTTCAATGTACATCTTGTTGCTGAGTCTTTCAACTCACGGGTAAGGGCCTTTTTGGTAACTTCCCTTTTGTCATGGCTACCCTCCTTCCAGACCTCTGCCATTGACTCCTGTCGAGCATGTTAGTCTGAGATGCTGAACTGTTAATACAACTGCCAGCTGTGATATAAATTAGGGATGCTGAAATCATAAGGAATTACATCTGTTTACAGTGTTTCCTTCTTAATCTTTTTTATCCTTCAAGTGATAATTTAAGTAAATTGTCTATAAGCATATTTGCATGTGTAAGTGTGCGTCTTGGAGAAGCTTGTTTTCTTAGGATGAACAGAACTGTATAGTGGGTTGCCATGGTAATGATCAAGACAGCAAGACTAAACAAAGTATAGCTTTGAAGGGTTTTTTAATATCCCTTTTTCATTTTGTGCTTCTGATTAACTGTGTAGTTCATCTTATTGCACAGGTTGTTAGGGTTTTCTACAACTATTTTTGTGTTGAGTAAAGTATATTGGGTACCTTTTCTGCTGGTTGAATGCTTGCTTTCTTCAGATCAGTGTCTCTAAATTGACTTTGAGAGGGCAGTAAATTTTGCTGATCACTAAAATAAATTAGTTCTTTCATGGATGGTTACATACATGTACATACATCAGTAATTTCATGGATGGTTACATAAATGTTTGAAAGTTAGATTTCCTGATGGTGATCATAGCTGATACAGTCAAAGTGCATGAGAAGACATTTTTACGAATAATGCCAAGTGGTTATATGTAAATAACAGTTATCGTTACTTTAATGAAGAAGTTTACTCTATGGCTGTTATAAGTAAAAGAATAGTTGTAAAAGCAGGACTGCATTACACTTTGAATCTCTCATCATCTGGTACTATTGTGCAATACCTGAACCTCAGAGTTTCAAGATGGAAACAAAAGAATTTGGTTTGCTGTAATATCTTATAATGAAATATATCTGTAATACCTTACAATGAAAAAATACAAAGAGGAGGAAGAATCTCTTAAAGAGTACAGGTTATTGGAGCTTTCATTCCTCCTGACCAAGATTTCATTAGTCCTGTCATAAAGAATCTATTTGCAGAAATCAGGTTTTGATTCTGCAAAAAGTCCTGGTGATAAGAAAACAGGAGAAAGTAAAGGCTGTTTGAGAAAAGCCCTCGGTTTTGTTTTACACGTACACTGTTAGTACCTTCTGCTAACATTCTTGAAGTTCGTAGTGTAATTTCTGCCACACAGACTCCAGTTCTCTCTAATTCAATCAGGCCTTGTAGGGTAGAGGATGCCAAGGAACCTTTGAATGCCCTGAAACCAAGAGAAAAGTGTGGTAGTTTAATTGTGGAGTCTCAAAATGTCACAGACAAAAACAATCAAGATAGCTGAGTGAGCTGTTTACATGTGATGTATCTTTAAGGCTCTTTCTTCCTTCTTGAAAACAAGAAGTTGAGAGAGAGTGACAAAAAATTAGAAGCACGGGAAAGCTTCCATAGTAAAAGGAAGAGAATAGAGTATAAATGTCTAACATATAAACATCTTTCCCAGTCTTCATCTGTGTCTGGTTAGTACCTCAGTTTAAAATACAGGGTTTTTGTCCTTATAACATGTTCTAAAGCAGAGGTTTTCCGTTCAAAAATAATTACAATTACTTACCACTTCTCTTAAGAAATAATTCTCCTGCAGCTGGTGATTGTGTGGTTATGTGTGCATCAAATATGGCCAGTTGTAATTGATACAGATTTTAGTAATCTGTAAGGAGAGAGTGGAAGGGTTCTGACGTGTCACATGGCTTGTCAGACAAGCTTTGGTTGGAATTTTTCTTGTATGTGTCTCTTTAATGCTGCTTGGTTCTGATGTTATGAAATGTTTAGTCTTTTAGTGATGTTCAAATTGGTTTTCCGGGAGACTTAATTCCCTCATGTTACATGGAACTATTTATTCTCAAAATGCATTAGCATGCAGGTAGTGAGACAGTATAGAGAGGTCTGTAATTCATGTGAAAATGTAAAAATCCCAATTATAACATAAGCTTCCCTTTCAAATGAAAATAAGTGTGCTAGCTTCAGGAAATACGAGATGTGGTTGGTACCCACAAGGTGCCTTTTATTATTCTTTACATTTTGCACTTACGGTAGAGTTCAAATGAAGGACATGTTTAGAAAGATATCTTTTGGCAGCTGGGAGGATGTTTGACACAGAGTCCTGCAAAAGCGACCACACCATGAGACATAAAGGAGGTGGCAGAGAGGGAGAGTTAAGGGATAAGAGAAGCTTTGTCAAGAAATCTCTTTTTCTGGCTTGTCACTTCCTTAATGAAAAACAGTTCAAAGCACATTTTTTTGTCCTTTATGCAAGGAGAGTAAGCTTTTAAAAAAAGAGAATTGCAGTATCACTGAAAAGCTTTATTGTATCTTTTAAGGCATACAAATCCACTGGGAGCAAATGGCATGTATTTTGCCTGGTAAGTTGACTGTATATGCATTTGCCCGAACATAAATATGCAGAATGCTCCTAAAGCCATGCGGTTTTTGCCTTAACTGCCTGTAGAGTGTAAGGGGGAGATTTTGATGTGTCTCCTTAGTGTTGGATGCTTCTGGCAATACGAGGTGAAGGGTAGTCAGTTCCAAGGCCCCTACAAGTTTTGAACATATTTGTGGTATGAAAGGGCAAACTTTGCCTGTGGAAAGAATCAGAGGGAAATAAATAGCATTTCCATGCTTGCTGTATGGGTTTTTCCTGAAGACAGGAGAGCCAGAATTTGTAAGCTTTGTAGGGTAGATTTCCCTTGTATGATGTCAGGCAGAGCATAATTTTGAAAAGTAGTATTTTGGAGTATTACAATAATGTACTTGGGGTCCTGAAATACAATATATGTATTATATTTAGACCTGTTTCTACTTTTTGTGCTTTTAAAGCACTGAATCTCCAGCCGTACTGTCTCCACAGAGGATCTGGAGCTCTCAAGAATAGCAGTGTGGAAACTGCTATGCAACATTGTGGAGTGTGTCAATAAGATGGTAAAGGCCATTTTGAGGCATGACGTCACCTGCTTTCAGTGCTCCTCTTTTTGTTCTCTTCTAAATACCTCCCCACCCCAACTGTCAGACTTGAAAATCCTTTCATCTCCTAGGATCTCAGCAGAAATACTAATCAGAATGCAGAGCACTTTCAACCTGATCAAAGAGCTGCAGTTCTCCTTACTTTGTCCTGTCTCACTGAGATGTCACTATTTCTCACATCAGGGTGGTTTTCAGATGATAGAAACATTAGCATAATGGAGAGAGGTTTTGTGGTGAGGTAACTCTGCTGATTCTGTGTAAAGGTTTTTTGCCAACAAAGATTTTCAATGTGTCTTAAAGCTATTGTGGAAGTTTTATGCTGAGATTCCTTAAGAGTTTTTTAATTGCATTAATTGAGTTTTCTCATCATAGTGTAGAAAAAATTATATACAGTCTGTAAAGTGCAAATGTTTATGTGTGGATGTGCTCTCCAAATTCTTGCACAATCTCCCTCAAATTTTTCATTGCTGTTTATTGATGGATACTTGTAGGAAATTGAGTTATTTCTGCAGATTTCAGTGCTTATGGTTTGGGAATAGTACTTGATTATAATCATAACATGGTACAATATCAAACTATTGGAAGTTCTTCTTAGTTATGCCATTATATCTTTCATGGTAGCAAGTTACATTTTTGAAGTCTGATTTCAGCCATTAAGTCATTTTCAGACTATAGCAGTCTCCATATATATGAAATATGCTTATTCCTTGCAATGCCAGTGTATCAATAGTTAGTCCAACATCACATGCAAAATAATTGTTACCAGCATGTCTGTTTTTCAGGTGAGAAAGTTGCAATATTTAATACTTTCACTCTATCAAGTGATTTGACGTTGCCTGAAAACATTCAGTTGCTCTCAAGTATTGCTTATAATAAGTGATCACAATGCACCAAAAAAAAATTGTCTCTTGGAATGCCCTGTGCATGGCATTCATTCACAGTAATGTGATACCCTGTTTTTGTATTTTCATCTGCAGAATGTAATAAGTACAGTTAACCTGGTCCAGCACAAATAGAAAAAGGAGAAGAGATACAGACACAGTCATACAAGATACTTAATTCTTCATTTAAGTTGTTTTCTCTGTGATAAAGCTGTAGATGACATAGACTTAGCTTTAGCTCCCTCCCCAGAAATATGAGCACTGAAAAGAAAAAAAAAGATATAAAAATAAATGAGTCAGATATATCTTACTATTATTCAAGTCATGCAGCAGTTATGTTTTGAAATTGTATCGAGAAGTGATGGAAAAGTCTGAGGGAAAAATACTCTTCATAGCCAGAATGGTATGTTTTACCAGTCTGGATGCCTGCCTCAGCTGAACAATCCAAAATAACTTCATTTGCAAAAGGCTTGAGCTGCTCTTTGGCAGCCTGGGAGTTAACAAGGAAAGGAAGCAGCAGTCAAGTTTACCTAAGTAGAATATTCCAGTGATTCGCAGTAAGTGACTGACAGAAATACCAGTTTTTAATGCAGTTGCATATGGTGCCCAGTGTGATGCTGCTTCATGGGAAGAACTGTTGGTCACTATCCAGGCAAGTGCTGTCAGATGTAAGGGTTATAGTTTTACAGACTGCACAGCTCTTCTGGCCCCAGCATTCATTCACTTCTTCACAGAGGGAAACATGTGCTTACTCTGCTTCGCATCCTTCACAGTTTGTACATTGTATGTCCATATTTTGTCACAGTCTGAGCTGTAGCTATACCAGCCTTTGGAGAAAATAACTAACAGGTACGCTTGAGAACCCACAGCCAAATTGCAGCAAGCCTAGTCCTGTAGCCATATCTTATTCAAGTAGGTGTACTCAGTCACTGAAACTATACTGTAAATTGTGGGAGAGCTGTGAAATAAAGATGCAACATTAAAAAGCATTCAGAAGGATCTCTCCCTGCAACACAGATCTTTTGTCATCTGCTTTTTGTAGTTCATGTCCTGTTGTAACATCTTCCCTTTAAGCTTGGCAGCAACCAGACAGTAATTTTCAAGGCACTGCATATAAGCAGAGAAAAAGTCAGAAGACTTGCATTCAATCGTTCTTTTTGTTTGTTTGTTTGTTTGTTTTTGTTTGTTTGTTTGTTTTTTTAATATTGCCAGCTCTAAAGGGACAAGCATTTGGATTTTTAAAACCCTCCATATTTAAAACAAGGGGGAAGAAAGTTTCTTCTACAAACAATATATAAATATACTAACCTTAGGTTAAAAAAAAAAAAAGGGTATTTCTGGAGTAAATAGGATGATAAAGCTGGTCAGATTCTGAAATGAAGAGAACTGACTGAGTCCACATCCTATGTAGATGCATTTTTCATTTACTATTGGGAGAAAGGATTTCATTACTTTTCCTATAAGAAAGGAATATTAACAGAATTGGCATATCTTTCAGGAAGTGTCTTTCTTGCCAACAGCTCAAAGCATTCCGTATAGTAGATAGCACTAGAAATAGACTGAAGTCTAGTGAGTGGGTAAGTATTTAGATCTTGACTGAATGTTGTACTTGTTACACATTGAAGGAGAGAAGGCAGTTTTGTCTCATGGTTTGATTTATACACACCATAAAGCTAATATTTGCTGTATTGAGTGGCATTCTGAAGGTTGTTTCATAAGTTTCTGCACCAGCAAAAACCCTGTCTGGAGACAAATTGTGCATTGTATTTTAGAAATATTGAAAGTCTAGACAGAGGTTACATTGCATCCAAAAATGTAAAGAGTGAGCAGTTCATCTGAATACAAATGAGCAGGACAGAGTAAAGCCTTTTGTAAGCTTTAGAATCTAAAACACAAACACATGCAGAGATTTATTCATTTGCTAGCTTTGATGACTAATAATTGTAAAGATACACTTGAGAATTAACCCCATCCAGCTTCCACTGAAAGGAGCTTCAGGTTCCATTACGGCTCCTGAATAGTATTGGCAGCTAGTGCCAGACAGCAGCTCCAAAACTATGTAAACAGAAGAAAAAAGCATATGAAGTTACTGTTTCTGTTGAATTCTGTCTGTTACAAATTTTCTAAGTAGAACTAACCAGTACCTCAATCTTTTCCAGTGAGGTGATGTTGAAGATTGCAACTACTTTGATAAAACCTGAATTTTTATTAGGTTTACAACTATATTCATAGCTACCATGATCCCTTCTTTAGGAACTGCGAATTTGGTGGTTCTAGTATCCATCAACCTGCATCATTCCTTTGTAGTGCAAATATTTATTCTGTTTTGAATCAAAATTAATACAGCAGAAAAAATAATAATGAACTACATCATTAAGGAATAATCTAATAATATTGACATGCTGTAGACCATAGTTGTTTTACTACAGACAAGTTGATTTGAATTAGAATTATTTGATCTCTTAATTCAAATAAAAGACTAATAATGTTTTATGTTTATAATTGTATTTATCTTTCTATCTTATTGTTGCTTTCTGATAATTTTTGATTTTTTTTTAATTATTATGCTTTTTTTTTTAATCAGCTCAGTAGCACTGGATTGTGGTCTAAGCAAAAGCAAGGGTAGACATTCAAATTAAAAATGAATCCCATTTTAACTTTATCTGTCATTTTAGCTTTATCTGTCTTCACGTGTAATGTATAAAATACTGAAATAGGTTAAGAAAGGTAAAGCATGTATCCTTGGGAAAATATATTGTTTTGTGCCCCTGCAAACAGTGTGTACTCAAAATGGTGAACAGTATGAACGTCACAAGTTCAAAACACAGAAATGAGTAAGTCAAAAGTCTTCTTACAAATTATGTATAGTATTTCTTGGGGATGTCAGTGGTAGTGAGTACTTTACTGTATTTACTAATAAAGAGTGAAGGCAATTTTTGAGATAAGTTATGGTGTTAATTTGTTGCCATCGATGATGATTTTGTATGGGGTGAATCAGGTTTAGGTGAAATGTATAAGCAGCTGTGAATGAGCTTCTCATAAGATAAGACCAAGTATTTGGTTGAAAATGGGTTTTTAGAACTTGAGTATTTTCTTTTGGTAAATTTTATTCTGGAGAAATTTAGGTTAGGAGCTGGAGCTGAAAGCTTCATACAAAGTAGTGTTGGCTCTGTAGTGTCCTGATGTTGGCATAAGAGTTATGTAGGTTACCACAGCTGTTAATTTCAAAATGTGTGTTAGGTTGAATGTGTGTGTTGTAAAGCTGATTCACTTACCTGGGTTTGCTCATGATTTTCTGTTTTAATTGCTTTTCTCTTATTTGTAACAGGAAGTAGTGCTTGTAAAAGGGTGGGACTGGAGATACATTAGGTGTATGAAATGTTTTCAAATATTCAGGTCATACTGCGGTATAGATTAGCTTGGAAAGGGGTTTATTTCTGTATGTCTGTCTGCTTTTTCTTCTCTTTACAAAGTTTGAAGAAAAATTCTCCAGGAGACTAACATCATGAGTGCTGATAATACCAGTACATGCAATTTCATGATACTGTTGGTTTCATACTGTGAAAACAGCACCAGCTGGAAGCAAAGCTGGAACCAGACAGAACATCTTTCTGGTAATCAGCTGCATGAGAATTCCTCCTCTGCATCATATTTTCTTCAGAATGTTGTCAGTGCTCCTGAATGATGGCAAGTCATGTGCTGGTTTTGTAACATAAACTGATGGAGAGAAAGACAAAGGCGCTAGAACCTTTTTTTCATATGCCACAGATGAAATACAAGGTCCATATACATTTCTCAGTGAAAGCTTACCTTTTCACAGCAATACAAGGAAAAACCCATGTGATCCTAATTTTTAACAAATCATTGTATACAAGCTCGTTAGGTTCCACACGGCATGTAAGATGAACACACTTTGATCAAGCAATAGAAAAGGTTTACACCGTCTTATTAGGATTTCTAACAATTAAGAAGAATGTTCTCCACTTTGCCGGCAACAGTGAAGACAGTTGGTTTGGTAAAACAGTCCAATGGGATTTCTTATGTTGTGCTCTGAGAACTTCTGTGGTTTTGATATATGTTGTTGCATAGTATAAATTAACAGATAGCAGATGTGATGCAGATTCTGGCAGATAAAAGCTTTTGGAAGTTGAAAGAACATTATGGGGACCTTGATAAAAGATGAAATAATGTGCCACTCATGGCTCTGATCTTCATTTGTTCTGTTAAACAGTTTGTGGACAAAATGGTCATAACAAAATCAAAATTATTTGACAGGGAGAAGAGAGATCTACTTCTGCATCTCTCTTTAGCAACTGGAAGTGTTAATTTTCAAATAGCTATCTGTTTTTAGTTACACAAATGGATGTTTGTGCTTCCGTAGGTCTGAAGATGTTTGGTGAACAATCAGCTACTAAACCATTAAAAAAATTACCTGATTATATTCACAGGGTTGTAGATTTATTTCTGGCCACAGTAATAAAGGAATTTGAAAAGCTAACAATGTTGCTTGATTCTGATGATTCATTTGTACTAAATTTTTTTATTTTATTCAGAATGTCCAAAAACATTAGAATGCAGGGGAAAAAATATTAAAAAAAAAACAAAAAAAAAAAAAAACAGGTACATTTATCCAGTTTCATAGATGCTTATTTCTGCAGCATGTACCTGTGAAAAAGTGTTCCAATTCCTAAGAGGAGAAGCTTGTATTACAAACAGACCCACAAAACAATGCTTTGCTGCAATTGAATAGAGGTACTGATAAGCAAAGGTCATAGCTTAACATTTTCCTTGGGTGGTTTCTGAGGTTATTACTCTCTCTCTCTCTCCCTTTCCCAGAAATGAGAAAATAAGATGTAAGTTTCTGAAGGTAAGATGCCTAGTAGACATGTGAAAAACCTGAATTCAGTGTCTTTTTTTATTTTTTTGTTAATGCTACTTTAATAGTGAGCTATTTTTAAAGCTGCATGCTCCAGATAACATATCTATACTGTCTGCTGGAATGAGGCCAGCTGCATTTTCAGTGCTTCTCTGTACCAGGCACTCCTGTCACTCTGCGCAGCTACCTTTAATTTTCCTTCTGGCAGAGTTCTGGTTACCCCTTTTTCCATCTCTGTCCTTTAGTTTGTAAATCTTCAGTTCGCAGGCAGAATAATCTTTTCCTTACTCCTCGTTTTAGAGTGGTGGTGGGGAATGATGATGCGTAGAAGCCCCACCTATCACCTCATGATACCTCCTAATTGCTAACGCCCCATGTCCCCAGCCTTTCCAGCTGCTGCACCATCTTCTCTTTGCTATGCTAGCTCAGAAGCCTGAGGGACTGGTAAATGTGGGGTTGTTTGCTTCAGGAATAGCTCCACGGTTGCTCTCATCTCAGCATTTGTTTTCCATCTTCATCACTGTGACAAGTCTTGCGGGACACTGGGATGGCACATCCTTGAAAAGTGACAGAGTTGTAGTCCTTACCTCCCAGCTTTAGCCTCGTTCATGATCCGTGTGCGTGTGTGGTGTGCCAGCTACCCAGCTGACTGAGGCAGATCCCTTTTAGCTGAGGGAACAATGTGCTGTCTCTTTGGACCAAGTAAGGATTTGGCCCAGAATGTAGTTCAATGAGTGTTTAAGCAGTCAACAATGAATGCTTTCTTTGGTTTGCCTTTAAAATTGGAAAAGGGCATACAAGAGGGCAGCTGGTACAACCTTCTGTTTTCTCAGCTGTAAATGCAGAAACAATAAACACACTCCTTGTTGTTTCTCTTGCTGAGAAATGAACAGGGATTTTTGATTATTTTTTTTTTCCTCTCCACTGTACAGCTTGTCAAGCTGAAAGTGCACATATTTTGGCAACTGGCTTTGCAAACAAATTTACACCTTTTTGAGTAATAACTTTTTTCCAAGCATTGGTGTGTGAATGTAAAACTGGCTCTAATCTCTGGTCAGCTTTTTGATCAATCTCTTTAAATGTCATTTACTTAATTTTGATTTCACCTCTTTCACTGCTGTTTTCATTTAACAAAGGAGAAGAGTGCCCCTTTCTTCAGTCTAATCAGCTACTTCCTACTTATTTCCATTAGGGAATGAACAGAGCGGGGCTAAATCCAACCAGAAGCAAAATAGATGATCCCTGGCAGTAGACAGCTGGGAGTAAAATGGACATCCACCATTGCGTGTACTGTCTGTGCCAGACTGGCTGCTGGTGCTTCTGAGGGGGTAGACAAAGTACAGCAATTACTGCGATGGTATGACAGAAAAGCCTTTGCAGCAAGAGTGGTAAACACAGCTTTCTCTGCAAAGGGGTTCCTTTCTTTGTCTTCCATTGAATTACTATCGTGCAATGATCAACCCTTTTCACAGATTTCCCTGGTTAAATTCTGAAGCAGCAACTGCATCTCATGTGAAGTACTGTTGGTCTCTTTTGAAAGTCATGATTCTCTGGAGGAATAAAAATAATTTAAAGAAAGGAGTGGAACACATCAGGTACATAACTGCACACAGTTGTAGTGTTTTTCCTTGTTTTCTGTCTTCTCTGTTCTGTGCATCAGATAACATGACGTACATACATAAGCCTCCTATAGTGTGAGTGCTGGACAGAAGTGAATGCTTGTAAACGTCAGTTCAGAGCCTGAAAACAAGATCTGAGTAGGCTACTACAACATTGGCAGGGTGTATGTGGGTTTGTATCAAGTACTTTGCTCATCACAAAGTACATCACATTTTGTACATCAGCAATGCCAGTACTGTGTTTCGTTTGTAACCATCAGTCTTGGCTGTGTTCCCATTCCAAAAGGGAAGGCACTACAAAATACCCCTTTGTATTTTGGAGTCCTTTCCCAGTTCTGAGTCTCACAGCCTCATGTAAGGTGCATCTTTTACCTACCCACACAAGGGAACATTTGTCCTACTGTACACGTAGTACTTGAAGTGAGGAACCTACTATTTCTCTTTAAGTAATAGATCTGACAGTACAGTATTTTTCTGAAAAGAGCTATCTGAAACAATCACAAAGGTGGTAAGAATCCACAGATTTCAAACTGCCTGACAAATTGGTTGAGTCAGTTTTGCCATGTTTATCCTTAATTTGCTTACTATTCCATGTGCTTGACATTATATGCAGTGGAATAAAGGACAATCCTGTCTCACAGAGCATGGAAGAGTTTTTATACGGTGAGAGATACGCTAGCTAGAAGTTACCCTCTGAATTGCTGGGACTGAATAATTTACTGTCCTGTTGTTAGGGAACAGTTAAAGGTATGTCATGAAGGGTTCACAGATATTTGTTTTTCATTGCACCTTCCCTTCCCTTCCCTTCCCTTCCCTTCCCTTCCCTTCCCTTCCCTTCCCTTCCCTTCCCTTCCCTTCCCTTCCCTTCCCTTCCCTTCCCTTCCCTTCCCTTCCCTTCCCTTCCCTTCCCTTCCCTTCCCTTCCCTTCCCAAAACAAGCTGTTGCTCATTGAGACGCTACATGAAATTTAGATGGATTCATAGTGGATTGCCCAGTAGCAACTTAGATCAGGGTGGGACTTGAGGAGAGCTGTTGGCCTTCAGGTATATTTTTGTCCTGATCAGGTGCTTCTAACATTAAGACTAGGCTATGCACCTGTGGTTTGCTTTTTGGAAATAGTGTATACAAGTGATCTTTTTGGCTGTGGCTGAAACTGGAATTCAGCATCAAGTGATTTGTCCCCTCTGTAGCAGGTATTGATGTTTTATGTGGAAACTGCATTTGTTTTCCATGAGCTTATGATGTAGCTTTGCCTCCCTGTTGCTCATGGAGTGCAGAACGACAGCAGTGCACAAGAAAATCAGACTATAGCAGGAAAGAATGGTAAGGGCACAGGTAGCAGGTTAAAATCAGGTTACGTTGAACCATAGGACTATCACAGCACATCTGAAAAGGTGAAACCTGGACTGTACAGATCCCATTTGTGAAATGTTTGCAGGGCAAGCAGACGATCAGGCCCAGTCAGCATGGCTTTATGAAAGGCAGGTCATGCCTGACGAACCTGATCTCCTTCTATGACAGAGTGACGCGCTGGGTGGATGAGGGAAAGGCTGTGGATGTGGTCTACCTTGACTTCAGCAAGGCTTTTGACACCGTCTCCCACAGCATTCTCCTCAAGAAACTGGCTGCTCTTGGCTTGGACTGGCGCACGCTTCGTTGGGTTAGAAACTGGCTGGATAGCCGGGCCCAAAGAGTCGTGGTGAATGGAGCCAAGTCCAGTTGGAGGCCAGTCACTAGTGGCGTTCCCCAGGGCTCGGTGCTGGGGCCGGTCCTCTTTAATATCTTCATCGATGATCTGGACGAGGGCATCGAGTGCACCCTCAGTAAGTTTGCAGACAACACCATGTTAGGTGCATGTGTCGATCTGCTTGAGGGTAGGAAAGCTCTGCAGGAGGATCTGGAGAGGCTGCACCGACGGGCTGAGGTCAACTGCATGAAGTTTAACAAGGCCAAGTGCCGGGTCCTGCACCTGGGGCGCAATAACCCCAAGCAGAGCTACAGGCTGGGAGATGAGTGGTTGGAGAGCTGCCAGGCAGAGAAGGACCTGGGAGTGATGGTGGATAGTCGGCTGAATATGAGCTAGCAGTGTGCTCAGGTGGCCAAGAAGGCCAACAGCATCCTGGCTTGCATAAGAAACAGTGTGACCAGGGGGGCTAGGGAGGTGATCGTCCCCCTGTACTCGGCTCTGGTGAGGCCGCACCTCGAGTACTGTGTTCAGTTTTGGGCCCCTCGCTACAAGAAGGACATCGAGGTGCTTGAGCGGGTGCAGAGAAGGGCAACGAAGCTGGTGAGGGGCCTGGAGAACAAGTCCTACGAGGAGCGACTGAGGGAGCTGGGCTTGTTCAGCCTGGAGAAGAGGAGGCTCAGGGGTGACCTTATCGCTCTCTATAGGTACCTCAAGGGAGGCTGTAGCGAGGTGGGGGTTGGTCTGTTCTCCCACGTGCCTGGTGACAGGACGAGGGGGAATGGGCTAAAGTTGCCTCAGGGGAGTTTTAGGTTGGATATTAGGAAGAACTTCTTTACCGAAAGGGTTGTTAGGCATTGGAACAGGCTGCCCAGGGAAGTGGTGGAGTCACCATCCCTGGAAGTCTTCAAAAGACGTTTAGATGTAGAGCTTAGGGATATGGTTTAGTGGGGACTGCTAGCGTTAGGTCAGAGGTTGGACTCGATGATCTTGAGGTCTCTTCCAACCTAGAAATTCTGTGATTCTGTGTTTGGCAGCAAACATAAAGTTTGGCTCTTCCCTTACTTAAATTGACCAGTAGGACTCATTCAGTATTTGTGTTCCTGCAGTGCTCTCTTGCCAGCAGCTTCTTCTTTGCTTTAATTGCATGCAATGTGAGGCTGAACAACTCTGCAGAATCGAAAATCTGTTTGGCTCAGATGCATTAGTACTGTAGCTTTTGATAGTCAAACCAGTGGAATACACTGTTTGTAATCTGTGCAAGATCTACTGTGATCAAACTGAAACGTGTCAAGGGTTGTGTTGGTGAGTGTAATGTTACTGTAGTTAGAAGCTAATTTGTGATGGTTTGGGGGAGTTATTTCGGGAAGCATTAAGAAGTTGAGTAAAATAAATGGAATGCAACCTTGTTACAATGTGTATTCCTGCTGCAGTTAATTAGGTGTCTGACAAAATCATGCTATTTTTTTCTCAGGTTAAATTTAGTCTGCATACCAGATACCTTTAAAAAGTTGCTGTTTGTAAATATCGTCAAAGTAGCATCTAGTTATAGGCTGTTTTTTCCATGCATTATTGTATTTTTGTTGGCTTTGAGACAGCGTTTTTTTAAGCATACCCGTAAAGTGTTCCCTCTTAATGTAATGTGAAAGGGGTGTGCTCTGATAGTTTAGGCTTAGCACTGGAAGGCATAAACTCCTGAACTTTGATCCTAACTTGTCCACTTCCCTCTGACACTGAAAAAAACTATTAGAAAACTTTTTTAGAGTCATTGTCTTGTCAGCTTGAAAAGCCTGAGGTACTTTGTCTCTGTCCAGTTTGGTTAATGGAATGCAGACTTCAACATAACATCACTGTAAGTGAATGTAATAGTTGAAGTAAAGATAGAGTGAAAAAAAAAAAAAAAAAAGTTTGATTTTCATTTTAGCATTTCAGTGGCTAAAAGGTGGAGGTCTTCCAAGGCATCTGAAGTCATGTATTTATTCTTTCAAATGAAAAATCTAACTAGCTTTGAAGCAATTTATTCAATAAAAATGACATAATCTTGGGTAGCCTTAGCTGAAGAAAGCCCATAGCATAATTACTATTTTGGTACACAGACATTTTTAGACTTGCTACCAATATGCATCTATCAAGAACTAGCTTTCTGCTGAGAAGTAACTTGCTGGCAATGTTCAGAGAGGGATCTCTCTCTCTTTCTCACTCTCTGCATAGTTAACTAGGTACAAAAATAATTTCAGCAATTATAAATTACAAGTAGGCTTTCACAAACATTTCATTTTGAAAAATGTGTCTATTTGATAACTTGCATACCAAGTTTCAGGGAGGCTGAAAGTTAGTTGAAGTAATGACAGGCATAGCTGGGCTAGTAAAATGGTAACAATCTGACCAGTACTTCACTTATGTATATGCCATTTCTGACAGCTATTGTGTTAACCAGTTTTCAGATAGATTAGTAAAGATTCCAGCAATTTTTTTTTTGAGTTTTAACACACAAAGTTTTAATGTGACACACTTAGAAATTGCTGAGGTTCAAAATTTTACTCCAAGTAAGAAATCTACTGTGTTTTACAGTTCTTAGTATCTGTGTTTTTCTATGCCAGGATACCAGGAAAAGATATAATTAATGCAAGTGTTGGCTTGATATTAGACTTCATTATAGTTGCATGGGGAGAAGGAAAAGCACTAGAGAGTATCTTACCAGAATCACTATAGCAACAGCTCACCCCATCATTCCCCATGTTTTCCTCAGCCTATGATACTCTCTATTCAATCTCTGGATTATTAATGGCATTTTTATTGAAAATGAGCTGTTTTAACTGTAAAAGCCTGGGAATAGTTTTGAGAGAAGTCCTAGAAGCTGTCTCCTTTATAGTCAGTAGCTGGGGAAAAGTTGAGCCTTTTGTTATTGTTCTTACTGTTAACAACAAGACTTCTCCAGTTTCTTATTAACTGCTGCTCCTCAAGTGAATTTCAGTGTTGTGATGGGAGTAGCATGGATACTTCATGAGACTGAGAAGAAAATCTGTTTTTCCTGCTTGTCTTTTCCAAAAGCACCAGGAGAGGTGGAAGGTAATGGATTACGAGACACTGTACTATATTAAGAGGAGAAAAATAAGAACACTATATTAAAGCATCTGCTTGTTCTGTGTTTTTTTTTGTTTTGTTTTGTTTTGAGTTGTGTCTCTAAGAAACAAGAAGCAGAACAAATCTCATATGCTGTCCACTTCATCGTTCTATCATGGTCATAAAAGGAATAAGGCAAAAATAGGGATTACTTGCTTCATAGTTCATGTTTGCAATAAAACTTCTGAATTTTCTGAATTTTGGTAAAATGACCTTGTTTTATTTCACAGAATCACAGAATCACAGAATTTCTAGGTTGGAAGAGACCTCAAGATCATCGAGTCCAACCTCTGACCTAACGCTAGCAGTCCCCACTAAACCATATCCCTAAGCTCTACATCTAAACGTCTTTTAAAGACTTCCAGGGATGGTGACTCCACCACTTCCCTGGGCAGCCTGTTCCAGTGCCTCACAACCCTTTCGGTAAAGAAGTTCTTCCTAACATCCAATCTAAAACTCCCCTGGGGCAACTTAAGCCCATTCCCCCTCGTCCTGTCACCAGGCACGTGGGAGAACAGACCAACCCCCACCTCGCTACAGCCTCCCTTGAGGTACCTCTGGAGAGCGATAAGGTCGCCCCTGAGCCTCCTCTTCTCCAGGCTGAGCAAGCCCAGCTCCCTCAGCCGCTCCTCGTAGGACTTGTTCTCCAGGCCCCTCACCAGCTTCGTTGCCCTTCTCTGTACCCGCTCAAGCACCTCGATGTCCTTCTTGTAGCGAGGGGCCCAAAACTGAACACAGTACTCGAGGTGCGGCCTCACCAGAGCCGAGTACAGGGGGACGATCACCTCCCTAGCCCCCCTGGTCACACTGCTTCTTATACAAGCCAGGATGCCGTTGGCCTTCTTGGCCACCTGAGCACACTGCTAGCTCATATTCAGCCGAATCATATTCTATGATTCTAAATTTTGAGGAGTTCAAAGCAAGCCTGTAGGATACTGACGCTGATAAAGTTATCTGAAGGAGTTTTCCTCTCTGCACTTTGCAAATGATTCTAGAGGGATTCAGGGTTGCCTAATGGCAGGAGATTGGAAGAGCTGCTCCGCTCCGGTTCTGCTAACATTCACTGCCAGTGGAGGGAAGGACAGATAAATAATTCAGGTAATTTTCAGAGCTGAGAAATAGCTTGAGACTTCGCTGCAGGCTCTGGATCTGTTACTGTTACCGTTTCTTTTGTGGTGATTCTTTTCTCTGTTTATGTACAAGTAAAGCATTTCTTTTGTGCTGGAGTAAACTCCTTCTCCAGTCATATATTATTATGAAATGTATAGCATATATTTAGGGCTTTATGACTGTTTGCTTTTTTCTTTTTAATGTATTTATGTTGTTCCCTGTAGTTTAATCACAAGAGTGCCTTAAATCCATCAAGAGGAAGAAGATCATTTAGTGATGCAGTGCTGGAGGTTGATAACAATGGGCACAAATGCTTTTTCTAAGAGAAATTTAGCTTCCATTTGTTAATTAAGAATTGTCTGTCAAAAAAGCAGGTAGGTCAGTAAAGGACAGAGTAGATCCTAGCCACCATATGGTTGATTGATGTGCATGGTAGTCATTGTTAAAAACAGACATTGCAAAGCTGAGCTTTTTATATAGTAGGGTAGTTTTGAGCAGTGCAATAGGTGTGTTGACGATACTGAGAGGTGAATTCTGTCCCTTCAGTCGTTAGGAGAGGGTGATGACCGACCAGAGCAATATCCCTAGACTTTCTAAAGTACAGTAGGTATTTCTACTAAAAGTATATGACTTTGTATATGGCAGTATGTAGCCGTTTGGGTGCTTTTACCAAGCAAAAGGGTTAAGAAACAAAGAAAACTGTAACATCGGGCTAGATAGAAATAAAAGATGAATGTGATATAACTGGAAAGCAAGACTAGATATGAAAAGCATTCTTTAAATCTTAATATTTGAATGTGCTTCTGCACTATAGTTTTTTCTTGTCTAAAATGTGATCATTTAGATCTGTTTTGAGGTTGCATTCATCAGTGATGTTAGAGCTCTGTGCAACTCCTGAACAAAAGATGCTACATAAGAACTATACATTCATATGGGGGTACAGCTAGCCTAATTTAGAAAAATTAATTTTAAAGCTGAAGCGATCAAGAGCTAATTTAGTTTAAAATCAAAGATTGGGGAAAGTCAATAGAAATTGTAACAAAAGAAGGGCTGAACATGGGCTTTCTTTAGGGAGTCTGCAAGCTGCTTTTCTTTTTGTGTAAGAGCATAATTCTGTCTCACAGGATTAGACTATCCCTCATTATAGTTGATTTATATATTTTTTAAACCTCTCCTGTTGCTGCTTTTGATAGAAAGTGTCTATACGCTTTCTATAAATATATAGATAGTGATTATCTAGATAAAAATACTTACGCTATGTATACTGTGTGAGTTTTTTATTTCACCACAAAAGGAGAGTGTTCCCTCTGTTTTTGCTTGAGTTGGCAGTTAATATATGTGGTATTTCCTATAGGACTGATAGGATTATATATGATTTTTTTAAAAGGGGACATACAAAGAAAGGTTTAGGCCCAGATTGAGGCAAAGAAGAAGTAGAAAAGTAGTTACGTTCATGTATAAGAGGAAATTTCAGTCAACAAGGATTTTTTCAGGGCTGTTGTCTTTGACACTGACACATGAGCAATGCCTCTGAGTCCATTTAAAATGCAGAGGATTTTTCCCAAGGCCTGTGGCTTGAAATGACAAACAAAGGGAGATTTCTGGGTGACGTTTCCTTAGCCTTCCAGTTTCCAAGCTAAGCCCGTCTGGAATCCGTTTGATCATTATGCGCTGTAGCTAAAAAAAAATGTGCCTGGGAAGAAAAAAAAACATGGCATTACCAAGGAGCTTCACAGCCCTGTATGACTTGTGTAAAATGTGGAGTGGCTTTGGATTCTTTCCACTGAGAGCGCTTCTTCCTGGCTCTCAGAGACATTTCGTAGGGCATTTATTTGTTCTAAGTCTCCTTACATTTCACTTCCAGAGATTTCAGAACCTGAAGTGAATGAGAAGACATCTGGCACTCTCCTGATTAAAGCAAACCAACATGCAAACTCCTATTTCTCTCTAGTTCTAAAAGAAGTAAGAGAGATCTGGAGTCTAGATGGATTAAATTAAATGCAGTGATTATCACATGGAAGGTTCCTTCCTTCCCTGGAGTAGAACCTGCAAGCATTATGTGAATCTTACAGGTTTTAACTCTGAGGTAGGCAGAGTAACACATCCAAAACATCTATATTAGAAATAATGAAAGAATGGAGAGTACTCGGTATCTTCCTGTTTCAATTTTTCCAGTTCCTTGTAATACGGCAGAAGACAGTAACAGATTTGTAACACATAAAAGCATTATTGTATAAGAGATTTTATTTAGGGAAATGGTTTCATTAATGGAAATGAAAAATGAGCGAAGCAAAATACAAATGAAGTTTACCATGTCTTGGAGAGATCTGGAGACCTAAGAGATCATACAGTTGTGTGTACCATATGTGTAGATTATAACAAAATACTTTATTGTTAGGTCAGACAATGCTGGAGAAGGGAAAGGACCCTCAATATTTTTCATAGATGTGAAAAAAAGAAAAATAGTGTATTGCACAAGGCCTCTGACAATACCAGGAGTTGAATACATACACTTAGGAAAGCTGTGGAGTACAAGAAGGGACTTTCAGATCAGCTTAGCAAAAAACTAGAACAGATCTGAGCTGGCTTTCCCTCCACACAGCAGAGCTGTTCCTGGTACTATACTTCTGCAGCAGCAGCTGCTGTGTAACCCAGCACATTTTTCTTCACAATTTTCTTCATTTGTGTCTATCCCCAAAATCAGTGAATGAACACTTCACCAAATCTAGGGAAGGGGGTGCAATGAGGCTCCGTAGTGCTTCTCTTTGCTCTCCCAGTGTGGCTGTATTATTTCCCTTGAAAATGAAAAGTACGAGAAAGCAGCAGTAGAGTGTATCACCGCTTGATGGCACCAAACAAATTTGAAAGACCATTAAAATAAAGAAAAAAAGCTGGGAAGTAACTCAGCTTTTCTGCAGTGTGGGAGAGCAGCAATAGGTCATGCTTGCTGGTTCAGTAGAGCACTCTGTAAGGCACTCTCAGCATCTGATAAACTTTACCGTTGTTCAGTTTCTTTTACACAGCATGAGTACTTCAGCACTGCTGTAAATAATCATCAGTGGGGCCTTTTGCAGGGAATTAGTAAACTAGGAATGCATTCTTAGCCTGATACGCAGGTCAGTTTGTGGGCAAGTGTGTGCACTTGCTTGCCTAAAAATGTTCTGGTCGCCTTGTACTAAGGCTGTGTGCTCATTGTATCTCTTCTACATTGTAATAGTAATCATTTTACAGATATGAAATGATGAAAATCAAGTTCCTGCATTGGACCCTTGAATCATTTTCCAAAATAAGGGTAATTCTAGTACCATTGCACCATGTGCTATTATATTCACAATGCCCTTGGTATTGCAGTTTCTGCTTGTATTATAAATATTCTTCTTCCCGTTCTCTGTGGGGACAGAGGTTTTCTGGTCAGTGACAAGGAGGATCACCATATCGATTGTTGAGCTGTTAACATTAAAGTGTAGCAACAGTGAGCTCCCCTAATACTGTTACAGCTGTTTCTCCTTGTCTCTTCTCAATCCATTATAAGAATCTTGTTCTCAGGTTTTTATTAGTTCTCAGAAAAATGAGTTTCAGCAGCAGACATCTGCAAGATAACCTCCTGGTCTTTCTATTAAAAACACGGCAATTGCTAGAGGCTTCCTTTATTTAATTCAGTCTGAATCTTCTGCTTTCTGTAATTTTAGCTTCCTTCTGTCTTTTCATCTGTCTCTGAACATATTGCTTTGCTTAATTATATCCTGTTTTGTGTTTCATGGAGAAGGAGGAAGACATTAATGCTTGTCAAAATGACCAGCGATCTCCTCCTTTCCCTGATTCCGTTTCGAATAAAAATGTCTGCCACAACATTTGGTTAGTTTGCCTAGGTTAGCTGTAAGAACAGATACTCTATTGGCTTCTCTTCTCAGCCAGCAGAAGAGAGACAGAGCTCATCACAGCATTATATGGATCAGAAACAATTAAAGATGGAAGCGTTCCTGTTTCTTTATGACTTCCAATTCTCCTTCTACCACATCACGGATTAATGGAAGTGTGTAGTGCTGAGGGAGTGCATGTGTGCACATGTATTGGATTCTTATTGACATGGAGATAGAGCAATTTTGGCACTAGTTCCCTCTCTTCATTCCTATGCAACTGTTTTGTAATGAATTATTAGAATTAACTAGAAAACTCTCTGGCTGAGAAGCTGTTTGCTTTTGTTTGAGTAGTACCCAGTACATCGGAGATGTAGTCCAAGAATAAGGATCTTAACAGTAACATGCAGTAATTATGTGACAAGTAATGATAGTAATGATGGATCCTGTGATTGTGTGCATGCGTGCATATGAACAAGTGCCCACTCTCTTCCAGGCCTTAAAAGCTCATGTGAAGACTTCTTTAAAAAGTTAGTACGATACATGTCTGAATTCTGTGCATATCATTGCCAGAAACTCGTGGTGACCGAGGATCAGTTTCATGATGTCTCTTAGACCTCATCACATCCCTCTTAGACCTTTTACTGTACAAGTGCAATTTAAGTCGGGAACCTAGAAGCCTTTCCCATTATGGTAGGCTGTATCACTCCCAGGGTGCATGAGATGCTGAGTGCTCTCTCTCTGGTGTACTCAAGAGAATAAATAATGCATTTGCTTAAAGGTGAATACTCAAACCCATTACAATCTTTTTTTTTTTTTTTTTTTTTTTTTTTTTAATGTTTTCTTCCCTCCTATGTAACGAATTTGTAGAAAGGATGCCAAAGATTATATCAAAGGAAAGGCCTAAGTCTTTGAGAGCATCAGTGTAACGTTTTTTTAAGATTGTTTTTTCCACTTCTGAAACAATATTAACCATTTAATGAAGCAACTTTAAAAGATCCTGGTGGCTTTGTTGCTGGGTACCGGTGTTGCACTCTGACCCATCTTAAATGGCTGGTGAAACAGTCTGTAGCAATTAGATGATTGTTTCATCAAAATATGATTAAATTCAAATGCCTGTAATTGATGCTTCCTGTAAGCGTTATTGAAACAGGACTTTAATGAAAGCAAATATATATTCTTGCTGTTCCCAGTATTTGAATTCCAGAGGGAAGAAAGTGGAAAGCAATTAGAGCAAGAAAATGGATGTTCATAATTTAATATTCAAAGCATGCTTTTCTTTTTCCCTTAAATTCTAATTTAAGGGAGAGGTTTTATGTGCTGCTTAAAGAGTAGTGTATTTAGACTTCATGTAGTTGTATAGCTCTGCTTTTGGCACTGAAGTCTTCTGGACGCGGAAGACTCGAATGCTTTTCCAAGCTTGGCGATCTGTGTAGCCCTTAGCCATGGGATACAATATGCAGAGATTCACTGGGGGGGAAAAAGAGAGTTGGTGGCCACGTTAATCTGATAAATGTTCTGGAAAGCATGCTCACTCAGATGGAAGAGCCAACCCTGCCTCTAAATGGTGCTGCAGCTTGGCTTGAGGCTGCAAGCATCTGCACATGAGCCCAGCTCAGTCATCTACGTTTTCTACAGGAAGTGGCACTCAGCGCTGTGCTGGGTACTGAGCCTGCTTTTCATGCATACGATTTGAACTGAGAAAGGTTGCATGTATCTACTGGCGCTGGGGTGTGAAATTCAGCACAGGATCAAGGCCGCAGTTCCTACCATTGGATTCTTAATTGCTTTTTGAGTCTTTGCCAAAGATAAAGCTCCATATGCTTTTAGTCACTTCTTTTCCAAATACAAAGCGAAGTGTATATGGCTAAATAAGGACAAAACAAAAGAGGCTGAACTTCAAGTATTTTATTTTACAAATTGGTTAAGCAGTAGAGTAGGTTGCCTAGGAACACTGCTGAAGCCATGACATGAGGTGTCTCAGAGCTAATTAAAAAAATGTCCATGAGGAACAACGCTAGTGCAGCTGATGCAGGGGGCAGGGGAAGGGTCTCCAGCAGAGTTTCCCAGTGCGTGAGGCATACCTCACTGTTGAAGCATTTCTAAATACAAATGAAGCCTGCAGCAGTCTGAGGAGGCAGAGCCACAGTGAATTCTTAAGTGTTTCAAAAGAAGCATGAGTTAAAGTGTTGGGGAGATACCAGACTACACAGGCTGTGAAGGTTCAAATGCAGCAGTATTTTGATGTAATTCTGACACTTGCTGATGTTGTAAGTCATGGAGCAGTGTTGCTTGTTGAAGAGGCCAGCAACAATACAATGTTACATGATGAGGGCAAGGTTAAAGAGTACTACAGTGTTTATAGCAATCTCAGTTGCCTTTATAAATTATACCAAGCTATTATTGTATCATATTCATCAGGGGAAAAGCAGTAGGCTTTCTGGAAAGTGAGTTTAAAATATTTTGCATTTGTGAAAAGGTCATATTCTCTCATCCTACACGCTATTAAAGTATATCAGAGTTTTGTTTCTTTTACTGAAAGGGCTATCTAGTGCTCTTTGGAGAGCAATAATTGACTGACTGTAAAGTGAAATACAGATATATGTATGAGATCATGAAGGGCAGAGGTACTGAAACACAAAATGTTGCTCCTAGATTTTTTTTCCTGTGAGAACAGTGTGTTGTAACCGAGTCCTGGACTTTTATTTTCCTTTAGGTTTCGGCATAGTCCAAATTGCTGGTACTTGAGAGATTGGACCATCCACAGTTGGATCAGACAGTGCTTAAAATATGGTGCACAAGACAAAGCCTTATACACATTAAAAAACAAGGTAAGTTTCTACAAGGAAAAGCAATGACTATATTTGATCGGGTCTGTGAGGCAAGTGTGGCCTACCTGAAACCTATATTACAGCCAGGTATGGATATTGCAGTTTTTATGTTCAGATATTTCATTGTCAAAACAAAAATTGATGTTTGACCTGAATTTCAGCTAAAACTGAAAAATTTAAGTTTTATGTCCCTTCTTCTCTCTTGAAGGTTTTTGTTTTTAAATAGTGCTGGCATCAAAGCCTGCTAAATACAGGAGGGACATAAAAATCCCAATAGGCAGTGCCTCTCCTGGTCCCAAAGACCCAGGTAAAATGTAAAACAAATCCAGTACATTGAAAGTTAATAGGCCAACATCACAGGAGCAGAGTTAATAAACTTCTTAAATTGCCTGACTAACTGTCATATTGCACCGGTGTGAAATGCCATGGTACTGATCTTTCTCATACCTGCAGAACTATGCTTTGGAAGATCTGAACAGCAAATTTTCACATTCATTTTTTGTTCTCTCTTCAGGTTCAGTATGGAATTTTCCCAGATAATTTTACATTCAATATTTTGTTGGATTGTTTTTTAAACCAGAAGAAATATGAAGGTAAGAAAATATATAGCTACTCTGCCTCCCCATATGTGTGCTATTAAATCCACAGAGCCTTTCTTTGAATTAAAAACTTCTAGCCATATTTTCTCTGGTCACCTTGAAACCACACTTTCTTTCCTTATGTAAACTACTTTTCTACATATTTATATATCCCTCTTGTTGTGATCTTATTCATTGTATAATTTTGAAATACGCAATTCAGAGTATTTCTACCATGATTAATCCCATTCCAAATGTAAGCTATCTTCTCCAACTTTCAGATTTCCAATTCACATGTTAACATTATGTTTGAAGTTACTAGTGAGAATTTGGTATGTTGTATAGCTTCTTGAATGGTTTACATCTAATCTGAGCTGTTTGTCTAGACTTCTATCTGTCACTGAAGAGAGACAGCTGTGTTGAATGGCCATGTTGAGGTGCCTTTCACTGTTGACTGTTAAAGTGCTGAGAAGAATAATCCTCTCATGTTTGATGACAAATATTTAAGGTTTTCATTTCACTGCAGGTTTTCTGGTACTGTAGACTTGCAGTGAGCTTTTCTTTGCATAAACCTGCAAAACAAATGACAGAGAAAATAGAGTTGTAGAAGGACTTGTCTGTAGCTTTTGTCATGAAAGTATTGCTAAATGGCAAGTTAATACTTATTTTATTTTGAGAGGCCCCCATCTGTGAATTCCTCATTATTACATCCATACTTCTTTTCTCTGACAGGCTCAAGGCCTTCTATTTAACAAACTGGCCTTCCTGACAGGGAGTGTCACTGCAACTCTCTGTGGAGCTTCTCGAGAACACTGTTTGCTGAATACAGTGAATGCTATGGGTGATCTGTGACAACATTTCTTCTCCATTGTACTATACTGTCACCTTGAGGGCAGTTAGTTTTAGCCAGCTTTCTCTTGCTTGTAATCAAAACACAAGAACAAATTTTAAATTTTTTTTTTTTTTTAAATGTTAATGATTGAAGGGCTGAGCAAAGAAGAGGCTATTGAAGTCGGAAAGCATTGAGCTAAGATGAGTTTAAAAAGCTTCTTTGTTGTTGTCTCATATAATTCAATCAACTCTTCCTTCTTCTCATAGCATGTTAGTATAACCCAAATGGGTAAGACTAATTTTCTACTGCTAGTCATAAGAAATCTTTAACTTTCTCCGTAGCTACTTCAAAATGTACTGCAACAGTAAAGCATCATTGAGCACCAGCGGATGCAAAAGAAAGGACATGTGAAAATTTCCACTGACTAATTATGTATCTATTTCCACCGTAGATGCTCTGTCAGTAGTAACAGAGATCATGCTGCAAGAAAGTTTTGATGAATTCTCAACACAGCTTCTTTCTCTTTATGTTTTATACCAGTACCTGGCAACCAAGTCTGAACATACGGTAAGCTGATCATACTCAAAAATGATACTTAGAGCTTCTCTTTCCAAGTATTGTGTTGCAGTCAGCTGGGCATTCGGTTGTGAATGTATTTATTTACCCTAAGTTTACCTAAAAATTGAAGTGCTCCAAGTTTTTTCATTGTTTTGAAAACTACAGAAGAAAGGAGAGAAAAAAAAAAAAAAAGCAACAGAAGATGAAAGCCAGCAAATAACTTGTCATCATTTTTAGTAGCTCCTTTCTCTGAAAGGGAGAGTGTGTCAGGATTTTCAGTTGTGGCGTATGTCCACTTCAATGGTATTGCTTGTCATTATAACTTGGTAAAGTTGATGCTTCAGAAGTACAAAAGATTTTCACTAGAAATTTCACTACCCCATTTGGCTTTGTTTCTGCTAATTTTTTGAAATATTTAAAAATAAAATCGCTCCTGTCTTCAGACTGGGTTAGGCTTTCCTATTCATATCTGTCTTGTTTAAGGCCAACATGACAATTCAGGTTCTTGGAAATGGCACTATTCTACCTTCTCATCCACAAAAAGTACTAGAAACCTCCATTTGTCTTAAATAAAACATATTCTAAAACGTTAAGGCCAGTGCCTTAAGATTTTAATCAATTGACTTGTAATTTCAGTTTTCACTATAGAAACCGTGCATTTGATCTTCTCTCCTCCATTTCTCAAGTATACTTCATCACTTATATATGAAAAGCAGAGGGACTAAAATCTGTTTTTTCCCATTGTGTTTGTCTATGTTTGTGTCCTTACTGCAAAGACAGGCACTTGCCGATATGTGTAATATGTTATGAAAGCAGAATATGAAAGCAAGGGTGGTATGGACATACAACACATTTAAAAGACAAGCCTATTTATACAGCTGTGATGTATTTAATATGCATTTTGAAATAACCCCATTCAAGGTCTGCAATAAGCCATATTTTTATATGTATGCACTAAACAGAGTACCATTCAACACCTTGTAATGCTCAGTACCATTTTCCTGTGGCTAATTTAGGAATGGCTGTAGACAGAAAATCCCTGTTCCTTCTTTCCAAGATGCAAGACAAGTCAGCCAGTGTCCTGTTGCAGACAGGGCCTTGACCACCATAGCTTAGGGTCCAGCAGCCTGCCAAAATGTTTTTTAACTTTGAGGACTGAATCATGGACTATCTGACTGTACTAGTCCCTAGCACAGGTGATAGAGAACTTCCATATTTCTGCTGCTGTAAGCACTGCTGAGCCAGACCGACTGGTCTTGGCTCTCCCCAGAAAGTATCCTCCTTGACTGTTGCAAACAATCAGTGTGATTGCCATCTTCCAATGCAAAGGCATTAATGTTAAGCGCTTGCAGCTTCTCCAGCTCGTGAAGCCAAATGGGACAGTTCCCAAAAGAAAGTAGACCTTCAAAGCCCCGTTTTTCCAGTTTCATCTGATTTTCTCGTAACATTCACCAGGAATGCTGAATTCAACAAGAAACAGACCTATCCCTTTGCATGCCTTTCCTGGGTCAGGCAAATAGCTTGTGTGCTTGTTAGGTGATGGTGTTTTATGTTGGATGATTATATGCAAATTCACATAGCACCTGAAGGGAGACACAGAAATTACCACATCTTGAAAAGATGACTCCTTCCATTAAACCAGGGAACTTCTTTTCAAAAAGTTTCTGCCTTTCACTAGCGGTATTTGTTCCAGGTTTTAAGGTAATAACAAGGTGCTTAAAGTACCCTGCAACAAAATCTGTGTATTAGAGAAGCAGACTTCCTCCAGTCTACTGTCTTTTATGTCTTCCCCAGTTTCTTCACAAGGGGAGTTGTTCAGCTTCTTTCATTTGCTGAGAAAAGATGTGTATCCTTGAAGTCTCTACTTCTCTGGCCTTGTATTGTACTATCCCACAGCAAAGTAAAATTTACACCACTCTTGTGGTTTTAATGTCCTTCCTTACTGGGTCCCCTTCTCTAGCTTTCACTGGTGGTCAGATCTATCACTGGGACTTGAAGCAGCCCGTAGCAGCGTATTCTCTCTGCATTTTTTATTCTAGTGTAGGATAGGGGAGAATGCATCTTACCACCTGCTTAAAAGAAAGGACTGCTCCAGTACGGACGCCACATAGTTTTGTTTTCTGACATTTTACTGTCTTCTGGAAAAAGGTGTTCTTTATTATAAATATACTGTTCTTCAGGTTGTGTGTACTGTAACTCTGAACAATGGACATGTTTAATGATTCTGTACTTTGCTAGTAAGATGTGATGAAGGCCACGTGCTGCCTTTGGTTACTGCAGTATTTTTGTTTGTGTTTGTCAAGGAACATGTACTTAGTTTACATCTTAGTTTAAATTATTTGCAGTGGGAAGAGGAGAGAAATCTCGGTGCATCACTGCTGCTTACAGGACTAAAGCAAACAAACACTGTGGGATTTAGCTCCCAGCTGTATGGTTACGCATTTCTTGGTAAGTTTTACTCATGGTTGTTATTTTCCCTCTTATTGCTGCTGGATGAAATAAATTTGTGCCCTTGCTTTATTAAAATGTAATCAATGAAAAGAGTAAACAAAAGGAGAAAGAGTGGAAGAAACACTTTCAGAGTTAAGACTGAATGAAGGAAAACATTCTTAGAGAGCAGTAGGGTTTGTTTGTGTGTGGACCAACACATTTTCCTGATAAAATCCCTCAAGACAGAGTTTTGTAGAACGAATCTATGGTAATAGACAATGTGTTCTTTTTCTAGTTAGAGTTTATTAACTTCTTAAGATAATCTTTACATACCAAGAATTACAGAGACTGCACGCTGAAAAACACTATGTGTAGAACATTTACCACTCACTGTAACATTAATATTTCTGTTGTGAATAGCAGATAGCAGCACCTTTATCTTATATCTTTTAAGAAGCCTTCATCAATAATGATATGCTGTATTATTTAAAGAGCGGTTAGATCAGAGTACATCCAGAACAGGAGGGAAGGGGGTTAGGAGGTGGGGAAGAAGGGATAAGCAATTCTTGAATTTCCTGCAACCTTTATGGGAATATAGTCTAGAAGGTTTTGTCTTTCTCTGTAAAATGATTATTTAATTTAGAGTAATCATTTAATTTAAAAATTTTCATTATGTTTTCAATTGTTCCAATACAGCATTATCTTTTATTCTAGAATTTATTCAGGATAATAAGAGGACACATTCTTAAAATGTGACTTCAGAATACAATGGATAGTGACAGAGTTAGGATGCTGATTCTGATTTATCATGACTGTAAAATGAAAACCTCGTTTTCATTGACAAAAGAGGATAAACATTAAAATCAATTGGAAACCTGAATTTCAGTGGAGCTATTTGTTATCAAGCGGAGATACTGATACAGATAGGGAATTCGCTGTACAATTGGCATTCAGTTTGGTATAGGTTTTGTGTCATAAAGATGGGTTGAGTAGAGGCTGTATTTCACAAATGTACTCACTGTTTGTGAGCAGTAGTACTTGTTCCATGACATTGACATTGAGTAGATCAAAAGCTATTTGCTGTTATGTCACATATTCCACAGTCTTGCCAGCACTAATGGAACCGACCTCTGAAAGAGTGAAAGATGTCTTCAGGCACAGAGTGGCCTAACGCACCTTAGCTATTTTAATTTGTCCATAGTCCATAAGCTTTGTGCAGTTGCTACATTGCTTTTCCTAAAGTGTTCTTTTCCCTGTGGTGAAGAGTAAGGTGTGTTTTCACAGTTTGCATTCTTAGAGCCAGAGTTTAAATTAAAGTGAGACTTGGATGGATAACTCTTAAAAGCTACACTGAAGTGTGTTTTTTTTAATGTTGGCAATGACAAAATCAAGAGCTTAGAGTGACAGTCATAGCACATTAATACTCACCAACTAAAACGTCATGTACGTTTTCCCCATTATGTAGAACAGAAGTTTTGTAGTCTTTACTGTCACCCTCAGAAGAAAAGCTAGGTTGTCAGTGGTGCTATGCATCATAGGTCCTGCTAGAGTCATGAAGACCTTGGTGCACAGGGTGCTCCAAATTGAGAACCAGAATTCCATTTTTGCAGGTCTCCCATCTTTTCTTTAAGGAAGTTCCAACTAGAAATAAGAATAATGAGCTGTACAGTTAAGTAGAGCATATGCTTTAAGTCTCATATGATCTGGCCTTGGTACATGTGTGAGCAGACCCTAAACACCATGGGTGTGAGTCCTGCCTCTCACATTTAGCACACAGATACTGCACAGTGAGTCCATGAACACTAAACAATTACTTGTCTGAGATCTTCAGAGATGCTGACACTGTGCTGGACAACCAGGAAGCCTGGCCATTTTTCCACTTTTCTCTATGGGCAAAATGTACAGATGAGGGGGAGAAAATGGGGAGGAACAATAAACAAACAGGGACAAACGGGTAAGAGTCCTGAAGCTGGCAAAAAGAAGGCTCTTTAACAAAACAAGAAAACAATTCTGTCACAGCAGCTTTGTGTCTTTATTTACCACAGAAGCCTGGAAACTTGCTTTCACTTAGAGAACAGAACCAATCCTTATAGATTACTTTAGAACTCGAGTGTTCAATTACTAAACTTTAAGTATTGTTTTATCACAGGGAAAGTGGAGATGAATAAAGGTTTAAGAGCTGTTTACAACCTAATGCCGCTGATGTGGACACCTGGATACTTGAATAAAGCCTTGCAAGTGATGGAGAATGTGGCTTCATTGCCAGGAGACATCAAAATCTGCAAAGAAGCAGTAAGTCTGAAGACTATAACCTGTGTAACACAAGCAATTCCACACTAGCCAAACTTCAGTAAAACCTATAAATTACTTGTCTTGCTAATGGGAAGATAGGAGACCTTTACAACCCTAGTAATGTTTCAGAGGTCTCTGGAAGACAGGAGGGGAAGTAACATTTAGAGCAGAAGCATGGCTTCAGTTAACAAGCCAGCAAAGATGTCTATTGGCATGTCCTTGGGAGCGAGTGTCTACTGTTGCCACAAGCCATTTATGTTTTATGCCGCATGCCCCCCCCAGGTACTTTCCCAGCTCTCTCAGAGGCATACCTGAAGATGAAATGTCACATCTTGTACCTCTCCTGGCTAATTCCATGTGTCCGTTCATGTGGAATCATGTCCTGAGTGATACTGGTCCAGAAATAGGGCAGGGTGATTTCTAGAAGGGTTGTAGTGCCTGTGATAGGAAGGATAAATGGATTTGGTCTGTTTGTGAGGTCAGCTCTTATGAATGGACTTTATTATAAGGAGTGCTATGGGGGCTTCACGCTGCTCCTGGAACCAGCCAGCTTGGGTGGAATAATTCAGGAAACTACATGGTGTGGTGCATAAAAACAGCACTGAGGGGCTTTCTGGTGTTTTTTCTTGATGTACAAAGGCCAGGTCACTGCTGAGCAAGTGAACAAGCTTGCTTGTGAACAAGCAAGTTTTGGTGTGTGGAATTGTCTGAGAAACTCTCCAGATAAGAGTTCATGTATCTTCAAGCACACAGTAATGATTTCATTGATTATTTAATCCTGTTTCAGTATTGGTAGTTTAAGGATTACATTTCAGTGCCAAGAATGTTATTTTGAGTAAAGGTAATTTTTATTTCTTTAGCATTATATATACTTAACACTAAGAAAATGAAACCAGTAGGTATCAAGAGCCCTGTTGCTTGTGGAAAATGTCATGGATTCAAAGGTTACACTGTTACTTCATTCAACTGATAAACATTAAGGATAAGGGTTCAGAGAAGGGTAACAGCTCTTTACATGTGTAAAGGCTGAATTTTAAAATGCAGGCAGCCTGAATCCAGTAATTTCAGTTGTAGCAATCTTCATAGTACTAAAACAGCAGCAGCATCCATATAGCAATTCCATCTTTCATTGTATCATATCATCATTGTTTAATTATACATAAAGAAATAGTTTACCAAGTCCCTTAGTGATGCTAATGCATTCTTTTGCTACAACTGCAGTTAGGAGAAGGTGGTTGTCTTGGTACCTCTCAAGAGAAAAACATGCAGAGAACAAGGGTATCACAGAGGTTAAAAATAAACATTTACCAACATATCATTATTATATGTATACCAACATATGTATTACTATATGCCCACATTTCCATTTTTCCTGTTAAATTACCCAGCTAATAACAGGAATGAATGTTCTTGTTGTTGAACAGGTAATTTTCTTTATTTTCACCAAAGGGGAATCAAGATGATCTATTAAAGATTATATGCTTTGAACGTTTGATGGTAACGTCTTATTTAGATGTATCTGTGATTGTATATCACGCTAGTGCTATTATCACAGTGGCTACCATTTAGCATTAATATTTATGACTAGATATAAGGCTAAGAGCAGATGATAGTCTAATGCCTGAGATATCCACAAACATCTGGATGTATACATCACCAGAGGCAGGGAGTTTTACTGTTGATGGAGGCTGACAGAGTTCTTCTGTTGCAGGGACTTTAAAATGGCCAGCCTCAAAAGTCCAAAATACAATATATAGTTCTTCCAAGAATTAGTCAATTTGCTTTTAGAATTTGGTTTTCTCTTTATCATACAGAGCAGTCATCTTGAACTACGGAGTAACTCAAAAAGCTGTTTGTAGATGCAACAGCAGTATTACTCAGATTGTATTTCCAAACTGTTTATGCTAACAGTGACAAATGTGATTGTTCAGGTTGATGTTCTGGAGACCATTTTGCAGTCTGTCCTTGAACCAAAACCTGGTCCAGAATCATCTGAAGAAACCAAGGAATCAGAGCAAAAGTCACAACGTGCAGAAACAGAAGAAACAGAAGAAACAGAGCAGTCTAAAGTACCAGAATACTACAGCCGATTCAAGGTAGGCGATTTTCATTTATGTAAATATTCTAAGTTGTAATAGATCTCCATAGTAAATACTAGAAAATAAATACGCTTATTATAGCTAGTAGACTAGCACCCGTTCAGTGCATCAGGAGTCTACCTGGCATTTCTGAAACTGTTGTCACCTTATATTTTCACTTACTCAAACAGGAAGCAACCTTCAAAAAAATAAGTGCTCAAGGCCACTTGTCTTTTGAATGTCTGCTGGGATTTTGTCTTCACTTTTCATACATCAGAATGATAAATCCAAATGCTGTTTGCAAAAGTGGCCTGTCATTAGAGAGCCATTATCTGACCTTGTATGGGTTCTTGCTCATTAAAGTAAATTGTACTGGGGTTGAGACAATACTGAATTTATTGTCCATTTGTATATGTTAGGATTAGTAGGAAAGTTGCATCCTATACTTCCAGTCTGTGGAATTAAGTAAGGCTTCCCTTTTATCTCAAGTTTGTCACACTGATGCTAACAGTATAAAACACGAAACAGTTGTTCCTTAGGGCATAGCTATATGGTGATTGAATTTTATCTCATAATCTCATAATCATTTATCTCATAGCTAAGTAACAAGCCCATTTTATGTGATCATTTCTGATTTGTACTGTGGTAAAATTCAAATACCCCTGGTTAGAGCTAATTTGGCCTGTAGTTCCAGGCTATCATGGCCTTGAACAGTCCTGGATTAGGAGACATTTCCTCTCAGAAAGAGCAGTCAGGCATTGGAACAGGTTGCCCAGGGAAGTGGTGGCATCACCGTCCATGGCGGTGTTCAAGGAAGGGTTGGACGTGGTGCTTAGGGACATGGTTTAGTGGGTGACATTGGTAGTAGGGTGATGGTTGGACCAGGTGATCTTGGAGGTCTTTTCCAACCATAATGATCCTGTGATTTGGTCCAGGCGTACAATTCCTGTTTCAAACTGTAGCTTGTTCAGCTTTTGTGTGTGTTCCTGGACTTTATGTCTAATGCAGACCTTCAGAACAGCCATTTGTACATGAAAAAGCTGTGGCAGCATGACTAACAACTGTGATGTGTGAGAGGCAGTATGTTCTTTACTTCCAAGAAGCAGGACTTGAGGGCATTTGGCTCTTTCCAGAAAAGGAAAAAAAAAAAAAAGCCTTTAGAGCTGTAATTTAGACTGTGTGTCTGACACTGTCACTCATATTGTAATTACCTGTTTTTAGATCCCATGAACTGAGGCCTACAACTTAGTACAGTGTTCCTGGGGTAATTCTTTCCATCAATATAAATGACTGGTGAGCAAGCATTTCATCACATAAATGCTGGGGAACACTGTCTTGGAAAGCAGTGTACCTCCTCTGAATGCAGAGCCCTGGAGACTGCATATAAAAATTACTGACTTTGCCATTTAAGAATATGCCCTTCTGGTACCAGCAGGACAGAGAGACTGCTGCTTTCCTAAATTAGCTTCAGTAACATATTACAGCAGAGCAGGGAAGATTCCAGAGTTCAGTGGGTTCAGTCCAGTAGTGGGTTAGGAGAGAGGTCTCTCTAGTTTCCAGTTCATTTTTCTCTTAGTTCAGTTTTATACTGCTTAGGTTTAGTGCATGAACCCCCTTTTCAATAGTGGGTAGCAGGGAGATTCTTAATGGTCTAAAATTGTTATCTTTAAACAGAACGTCTAAGCTCTAATCATGGGAGAAATTGCCAGGAATTACATTCCTTTCTCAAATCCAAACTGTACACTCTTCATGTTTGTCCCTGATGTACTGTAAACTTGCTGATATCTCAACAAAGCAGAGGTGAATACGCAAAAATATTACTAAGTTTGGCTTTACTCCAGTAGCTTCAAAGGCATTTTGTTTCCTTTTAATTTTTATCATAAAATCAAAAAGGCAGTGGAGTCAAATGCCCAAGCCCCTCAGACATGTATGCCTACCACTTGAAGAGACTTGTATCTGCTGTCTGACCCGTTCAGACCTTCCACTGCCTGGCAAAACAGCAAAGCCTTTATAGTTGGTATTGGCTCGGGTGGGAAGAAATGGAGAGGCATCGGAAGGGGCACTCCAGTTTTGTTCTTGAGAACAAGGTGTAACCTCAAGGCAAGAGCTGAGGGGCAGTGCCTTTGCAGCTTACTGCAGTGGGAGTTGGAGTAAGAGGAATACTGCAGATCAACTACACAGCATGGAAGCTTCCCATGGTAACTGGGAGAGGAAGACCAGATGTCTTCATGGACCCAGAATTGCCATTGTGTTTGGTGGTGAATTATCCCCATATCTTTTTTCAGTCATCTTTCAATGCAGGTTAATAAGCTTTATTCAAAGGACATGTGAAAGAAGCATGGATGTACCTTTCTTTGGGATACCTGCTTGCTTTAAACATTTCCACAAGTGCTTGGTTAAGTAAAACATTTTATTTAAAAGAACAATTGGAAAAGTGTTTACTATCTAATGAATGAGCAAAAGGGTAAAGAATCTGCCAGTGCCATGTCATCTTCCTCCCTCAGGAAACTCTTCTCTAGCTGACTGTGTATCTGCACTTTTAAGGCAATTAATTAGCTTGTTAGTGAGCCATCAGGCTAAAGATTCCAGAAAGCCAGAAATAGTATCACTGGATGATTCATCATCTTAAGTGAATTAATATCTTTATGCTGCATGAAATCTAGGTAAGTAAAGCTCTAAAAGGAAATATTGCAGAGTTTCGTACTGAAACTATGTTCTTAGTTACAGTGTAGAATATTCCTGGGTAAATATTACCTGGTTTAGATCTACTGTACAGTCTGTGTAAACAAAGTAAAGCCTCAGATCACAGTAACTGTTGGGAAGAAATCATGGGAGCTACTTAGTGTGCTCTAGAGTAAGAGAGCGTTTAAAGTGATTTGCATCTGTTGAGAGGGATGTTAATGCAGGCAGTGTGGAGCAAATCAGGCAATGAATTTTGAGATAAGACCCAAAAAAGTAAGGTGTTTAGATTATATTTTCATAATCGACTGGTCAGTTGATCTTTGTTTCTACCAGGTAACTGAACTTGGAAAAGTAAAGAGAATTTCACTGCTTAATAAAAACAAAACTTTATTGTTTCAGTTCTATTGCTCAGCAAAAGATTATTTTAGAGGTTAGTATTTCAAGGAGGGGAAAGAATTGGTACCTGCTGCCACCGTCAAAACTTTTAGGTAGGATGAAATAGCTGGCCTGGATAGCACAGCTAATCATTAGATTCAAACAGCTATGTATTGGTTGTTATAGAGAAGTATTTTATCACTGACTATTTTGTGACTGACTCTCTCTCTCCTTCTTCTTCCCCACCAAATCCCTTTTTGTGACAGGAGCTGTACTCTAAGCTGCATTCACTTGGCAAGGTTGAATCTGAAAGCCTGTTAACCCTGACCACCCAACTCGTTAAGGAAAAGCTGCCAGCATGTGAAGTGGAAGATATTGCAAAACATGAGCAGAAGCTAAAGGAGTGGGAGCAAGAAAAAGCACTTCTCATTGAGAGAGAAAGAGAGATGAGAGAGAAGGCTAAGCAGGAACTGGAGGCTAGGAAGCTAGCTCAAGCATCTGCTTAGTACTGGAACTCAAAGACTACCATAATGGTATGCATTCCTCTGTATGTGAACTGAAATGTTCACCATTATTATTTCACTTCAATCCTGCTGCAAGCATGACTACTTACTATATGGAAATAAAGTAATTTCCATGTTGCCTGTTTCCTGAAGTAAAGTACGTGTGGATAGAAATCATCACCCTGTTTATGATATATTTTTGTCCTTTTCATCAGACAGATGGGGTAGGATGCAGACAGCACAAAGAAACAAAGGAATAAGAAGTGGCTTGCCTGTGATGAAAGGTGTAGAGGATAGAAGAAACAAAGGAAGAAGGAGGGATTTCAAACACAAGTTGTTTCAGCAGGGGTTTCTCACAGGAAAGAATGCCTTGGCTACTCTGAAATTCAGCCCCTAAGAGGATTAATGTATATTGATTGCTTTTTTTTCCAGCCCACTTGGAAGATTCAGGGCACTATATGGAGCTGGAAGCCTACTTCAGACTGTGTTTAAAACTGCTTATAAGGAGTTCTAGCCCAGGGAATTAGCACTTGCACAGGCACTCAGATGCGCCTGTAAAAATGCTTCCCTGTAAGGAAGTTAGAAATTTCCAACTTCACTAGCGCTTCTCTGCTCCACTTTTAAGATCAGTAGAGAAACATGTACAATCACTTCAGCAAACACCAAGGAGCCTCATTCTGCAGTGCAGTTTCCTTTTATATTCTGGGCACTCTTTCATGTTTTTTTTTGACCTAATTCCATTCTTCCCTCAGCTGCGTACACAATCCCATGCCCCGTTCTTCAGATTGGTAATAACAATGTAGCTGTTCACATAGAGCACAAGAAAACAACAAGAGAGAAAGGGTCTTGGGGTGCATCAGCATCTATCTGTGCTTACATTCCCTGTTGCCTCAGAATCTGATCAGGAAATGATCTGCTGCTGCTCCTGGCAGGGCAAGATTCTTAAAAACAGGGAGACGCTAATAACAGCCCTTCTGTATCGCAGCTTGTTATGGCAACAGTGGTGTCTCACTGTTCTTTACTACAACATCTGATAAGTATTTCCAATTTTAACATGCACCTGTCTAGCCTTAAAGCTAGAAAACTCATCACACACTTACCGTTAGTCCAGCGAGAACATGCTGCAAATCTGTGAAGTCTACTTGTTTTAAGCGTAAGAAAGCATCTTAACTGTCATCCACCAAATACCTTTCTTATTCCCAGTGAATACACTCACAAAGGGATTGCTGTTTCACATCCAAGAAAATGACAGTAAGGTCCTTCACCCCATATTGGAAACAAGTCCTCTGTTTTCTCCCATGGTACAGTCTCCAGGTAAGGGGATGATTTTGTGACCTGACTAAACCAGCAGTGGCCTTTCCCAGGCAAATTTTCTCTATCAAGTTTCTTGAAGGTTTTTTGTGTTTTTTTTTTTTTTTCCTCTCTCTTGCCTTCTGATTGTCAGACGGCCTTAAGGGAAAGCAGGAGGCCAAACACACTCGTAAGAACAATTTCATTAAAAGTGTGGCTTCAGAGCCATTTCTAGTCTAGGCACAGTAGACTGAAGTGTCCCTCCCCTGCCTATGTATTTCAGTTTTTCAGTGTCAGAAGAGGGTTTGTACATCCAAATGTTCACAATTGCTGCTACATCCTCCAATTTCTTTTGCCAACTTCTTGCTACAGGCACTGCTACTCCCTTCTGGGATCTCTTCCACACGACCTCAGTTTGAAGACCCTCTGTGCTGCCACATTGCCTCCAGACATCTCAGCTGTTGATCCTGTGCTGATGAGGCACTATTTGGCTAGGGCACAGTGGGCACTGCCACATTTCTCCATTCTCATTAGCATCTGTTTCTTGGCAGCACGAGGAGCATGCTTCTGGCCCCACCTCCGCCCTCCCTCACCCTGCTCAGTGGATATGCCAGACTGCTAATGCTAATTGAGCTACAGCAAGCTGCTGGCTGCTGCATCCCCCGCTCCCTTGCAGAGCATGCTTTGCTTCCCTCACAACTAACCCCCCCTTACCATTTATTTAGATTTAACTGCTATAGCAACAGGAAAAAAAATAAAATACTCCTCCTAAGCTCTGAGTAACCTGGTAATTAATATTACAGGCTGCCTGCTTTTTTCACTCTAAGTGCCCTGTAGGTTTGAATGCTTTCAGCACAGCCTGAAGCCAAGGCTCTTCAACTGTAGATACAGCCTTTCATCCAGGCATGAGCTTTAAACAAATTGGACAGCAACAGTTCTGTGCCACATTGTTCTTCAGGAAAGACCTTTCTGCACTGTGGGTAAACCAGATATTCTGCACTGGAGCTGAATCTGCTCCTGTCTGTGCTCTACCCTTGGGAGAGGGGAGTTTCCTTGCTAAATGCTTTGCCGGCAGCAGAGGAGGAGGTTGCTGCAGCCAGACAAAGGTTGCCAAACCCAAGATCCATGGCAGTGAGTGTAGACCATTTGTAGCTTAAGGAACCAGATGTTTTGCCTCCTCATATCTGTTCCCTCAGTATCACCCCGAGCAAGAAACCACTCCTGACACTTCTACCAGCCTCACACCAGAGCTACATGTATTCTTCCTTCCCCCTGCATTTCTACCCTCCCCAGATATTTCTCTACAGTCCAGCAGTCTCCGTCTTCCCTGCTTCTCCCCATCCCAGGTCTTGCCACCATCTCACCACAAACTAGTTTCTGCCAAATCGATGTTTTCTCACCAAGCAAATCACAGAATCACAGAATTTCTAGGTTGGAAGAGACCTCAAGATCATTGAGTCCAACCTCTGACCTAACACTAACAGTCCCCACTAAACCATATCCCTAACCTCTACATCTAGAGTACATTTAGTTACAAGAGATGAGGAAAAGACGGAGGTGCTTAATACCTTCTTCGTCTCAGTCTTTAGCGGCAATACCGGATGTTCTCTGGATACCCAGTACCCTGAGCTGGTGGAAGGGGATGGGGAGCAGGATGTGGCCCTCACTATCCACGAAGAACTGATTGGTGACCTGCTACGGCACTTGGATGTGCACAAGTCGATGGGGCCGGATGGGATCCACCCAAGGGTACTGAGAGAACTGGCAGAGGAGCTGGCCAAGCCACTGTCCATCATTTATCAGCAGTCCTGGCTATTGGGGGAGGTCCCAGTTGACTGGCAGCTAGCAAACGTGACGCCCATCTACAAGAAGGGCCGGAGGGCAGACCCGGGAAGCTACAGGCCTATCAGTTTGACCTCAGTACCAGGGAAGCTCATGGAGCAGATCCTCTTGAGAGTCATCATGCAGCACTTGCAGGGCAAGTAGACGATCAGGCCCAGTCAGCATGGGTTTATGAAAGGCAGGTCCTGCTTGACGAACCTGATCTCCTTCTATGACAAAGTAACGTGCTGGGTGGATGAGGGAAAGGCTGTGGATGTGGTCTACCTTGACTTCAGCAAGGCTTTTGACACCGTCTCACACAGCATTCTCCTCAAGAAACTGGCTGCTCATGGCTTGGACTGGCGCACGCTTCGTTGGGTTAGAAACTGGCTGGATAGCCGGGCCCAAAGAGTCGTGGTGAATGGAGCCAAGTCCAGTTGGAGGCCAGTCACTAGTGGCGTCCCCCAGGGCTCGGTGCTGGGGCCGGTCCTCTTTAATATCTTCATCGATGATCTGGACGAGGGCATTAAGTGCACCCTCAGTAAGTTTGCAGATGACACCAAGCTATGCGCGTGTGTCGATCTGCTTGAGGGAAGGAAGGCTCTGCAGGAGGACGTTTAGATGTAGAGCTTAGGGATATGGTTTAGTGGGGACTGTTAGCGTTAGGTCAGAGGTTGGACTCGATGATCTTGAGGTCTCTTCCAACCTAGAAATTCTGTGATTCTGTGATCTAAACGTCTTTTAAAGACTTCCAGGGATGGTGACTCCACCACTTCCCTGGGCAGCCTGTTCCAATGCCTCACAACCCTTTCGGTAAAGAAGTTCTTCCTAAGATCCAACCTAAAACTCCCCTGGTGCAACTTTAGCCCATTCCCCCTCGTCCTGTCACCAGGCACATGGGAGAAAACACCAACCCCCACCTCGCTACTGCCTCCTTTAAGGTATCTCTAACTAGCAATAAAGTCACCCCTGAGCCTCCTTTTCTCCAGGCTGAACAAGCCCAGCTCCCTCAGCCGCTCCTCGTAGGACTTGTTCTCCAGGCCCCTCACCAGCTTCGTCGCCCTTCTCTGCACCCGCTCAAGCACCTCGATGTCCTTCTTGTAGCGAGGGGCCCAAAACTGAACACAGTACTCGAGGTGCGGCCTCACCAGAGCCGAGTACAGGGGGACGATCACCTCCCTAGCCCCCCTGGTCACACTGTTTCTTATGCAAGCCAGGATGCCGTTGGCCTTCTTGGCCACCTGAGCACACTGCTGGCTCATATTCAGCCGACTATCCACCATCACTCCCAGGTCCTTCTCTGCCTGGCAGCTCTCCAACCACTCATCTCCCAGCCTGTAGCTCTGCTTGGGGTTATTGCGCCCCAGGTGCAGGACCCGGCACTTGGCCTTGTTGAACTTCATGCAGTTGACCTCAGCCCATCGGTGCAGCCTCTCCAGATCCTCCTGCAGAGCCTTCCTACCCTCGAGCAGATCGACACACGCACCTAACTTGGTGTCGTCTGCAAACTTACTGAGGGTGCACTCAATGCCCTCGTCCAGATCATCGATGAAGATATTAAAGAGGACCGGCCCCAGCACCGAGCCCTGGGGGACGCCACTAGTGACTGGCCTCCAACTGGACTTGACTCCATTGACCACGACTCTTTGGGCCCGTCTATCCAGCCAGTTTCTAACCCAACAAAGCATGCGTCAGTCCAAGTCAAGAGCAGCCAGTTTCTTGAGGAGAATGCTGTGGGAGGTGGTGTCAAAAGCCTTGCTGAAATCAAGGTAGACCATATCCACAGTCTTTCCCTCATCCACCCAGCACGTTACTTTGTCATAGAAGGAGATCAGGTTCGCCAAGCAGGACCTGCCTTTCATAAAGCCATGCTGACTGGGCCTGATCGTCTACTTGCCCTGCAAGTGCTGCATGATGACTCTCAAGAGGATCTGCTCCATGAGCTTCCCTGGTACTGAGGTCAAACTGACAGGCCTGTAGTTCCCCAGGTCTGCCCTCTGGCCCTTCTTGTAGATGGGCGTCACGTTTGCTAGCCGCCAGTCAACTGGGACCTCCCCTGGTAGCCAGGACTGCTGATAAATGATGGAAAGCGGTTTAGCCAGCTCCTCTGCCAGTTCTCTCAGTACCCTTGGGTGGATCCCATCCGGCCCCATTTTCCACATTTTCCACTAACCTACCTTTACTGAATTGAATTTGCCTTTTGCCAGTTTTGTCAGCTTTCCCTGCTTCCCTGCTTCCCTTCTGATCTCGCCCGTGATCCTCTGCATGCTCCTCCCATGCATCATCTCTTGTCTGTTTATTCCCCAGCAGACCTCTTGTTGTCTGCCCTGTCTCAGACAGCACTGCACCCTGGGCTCTGTAGGCTGCAGCCCAGGACACCCAATTCTCAGGCACATTTTTCAGGCCCCTGCTCACACTCGGGAAGCTGGAAACAAAGATTAGCTGATTCTTGGGAGGGGGAGGAACTCCCAGTTTTCATGGTCTCTCTTGCCTGGTAACTTTAAGCCAGGTGAATAGTGAAGCAGGCAAATTGTGAGACAAGGGCACTCAGAGACCATTTGGGATGAGTGCTCTGCAGGCACCTGCTCAGCTTCACAAGGGAGATAACACCACAAATGCAACAGCATGAGAAATGAACAGAATAGCAACTGAGCTTGCCTTGCCTACTTTTCTGCTTCCCACTGCAGGAAAAGTAGTATAGAATTGGCTTCCTCCCCCAGCTCCACTTCATAAATCACATTGCACACACACCTGTTTTTCAGCTGCTTCCTAGGGTAAGCTTAACAAGGAGACTGAATAATTCTGTCCAGTTCTGTCAGAAAAGTGACTCAGGACATTCTGCAATCTCAGATCTCAGTCCGTCTCAGCTCACCCCAAACTGGAAAGTTGCTTTTGTTTTTGTCTGTTTTCATAAACCAGTAGCATTCATCTTTCCTTTTGCCTTTATTCTCAACAACGATTAAGAATTAACAATAGCACTGCTAACAGTAAATGCAGTCTTAACAATATTATGATTAATGTCAAGTCTATTTTATTTATCTTGAACCATCTTTTTTTTTTTTTTTTTTTTTTTTTTTTTTTTTTTTTTTTTTTTAGTCTAGTTTTTAACAGATTCTTGATTTCTTCTGTTCTGGCAAGTTTCACATGAGAATGATATATCTAAGTGTTTTGCCCTATTACAAATACTGCAGAAAAGAAAGTTAACAACACCAAAAAGAGCCTTTCCCACCTTGGGCTTAACTGGCTTTTCCTTTCATGTGCTTTCACCTGCATGTAATCTGCTGGTTCACAGAGGTGCATTTTCCCTCCTGACAGCACTGGTTGCTGTAGCTGAGCTTGGTGTTGGGAGGGTTTTATCTTCTTCTGGAGCTCCACCGCACTGAGCTAACCTTTCATCCCCATCCAACAAGCTGGTCTTTGTGGCAGTGTAAGCATTCAGAACCTGCAGATCTCTCCCAAATGATACCTCAGCTGGTGTTAACACTCTCTGGTTTGGCCTCTGTCTTCTGTGCATTGAAGTGACTGGTGAGGCATCTGGCCATATCAGACTGGGTTCTGCACAAATTTTAGACACGGAACGGTTCAGGCCCTGTTTCATTCTTTCAGTTTTTCCTAACAATTACGTGTGGTAGGGTTATGCAGTTGTTGGGTGATAGCTGATGTTTCGTGTAAGCTTTTTGAAACCTGGGCTGTGAAATGGCTGCCCTGCTCGGAGTCGATGTTGTCTGGAGCTCCAGACCCGGTCACCACATCTTTTAATGGGAGCTTGACTGCCTGCCATCTGCACTGCCAGCTGGAAGAGTCTGCTCTTCACTGTGCGCTGCTGGATGCATCACGCTTTTTTGGGAGGTCTTTTCTGGGAGGCTGATAGCTTCTAACAAATCCTTGATCCGCTCAGCATTTGCTCTCCAGCCACTGCTGGAGCTCTGGAGGTCACAAACTGCCCTTGTTTCCACAACTGTCCTGTCCTGTAGCGTGGCGGATGGGTACAAGAGCATACTTCAGGTCCCTGTAGCTATTCACTTTGTTCCCTTGTGCTTCCCTGCAGGCTTCTGCCAGGGCTACCAACTCGGCTGCTGGAGCATCGTGTCTGGGAGAAACAGGCTCTGCCATTAATAAGCACCTTGTGCTGAGTCAGGAGGGCGGCATACCCTGTTACTTCTGATCCCAAGGTGATCGGCCTACAAAAGCCTGGAGTTGGCAGGGCATGTCTGTAAGGTCTGCTCTTACCTCTTCTCAATTTTGGGTGACCTCTGTGCAGTCACAATGTGGTTCCCCATCACCCAGGTTCAAGGTGTTGCTTCTCTGCTGTCAGCAACAGCAATTCGTACTGCTGGAGTCTCTGAAAACTCAACATGTGACGATTTAGTGATCCTCAGTTTGACATCATGTGGGGTGTTTACAGTCAGTGGGTGTGCTAACACAATCTTCCCCTATTTTTCTGCCATCAGTCTTCTGAGGCTATTGTTTATATGTTTATGGAATCAGACAAAAACAAAAGCAACTCTCCAGTTTGGTATTAGCAGAGATGGACTGTAAGAACAAATACAGAATAATGATTGGGTTAGGCAAAAAAAAATTTAAAAAATAAAAAAAAATCCCATCCTATTATTCTGCAATCAAGAGATTAAAAAACACTGTGTAAAAAACTGTTTGAAAAACAAGGAAATAAAGTTTGAAACTGTTCATTAATCAAGCCATTTTTACAAAGCACTACTATAATATCTTTAAGAAATATTCACCCAAAGCCATTGTGATGTTACATTTATCAACACATCCTGTTGTAACTCTGTTAATTTTGTTGAATTTAATGACCCTGCTGTTTCTGTGTGCTGCTTGTTCACACGTGAAAATGCAGCACCCCTTTTCAAAGAAGTGCTCATGCATCAGTATTGAAGAAGATACAGGCCTGGAGCTTCCCCCACAAGAGAAGTGGGGACTGCAGGGAGGAGGCGAACCGCTCTGCTCTGCCCTGCTCTGTGTGAATTGCTCTGCAGGGAAGAGCGGCCTGTTTCACCTGGAGTTTGGCACCGCTTGCTTTATCTCTGCCAGTGCCACAAATGGAGGTGAGCTGTGGGGCTGGGGCAGTGGTGCGATTGCATGGGCTGTGGGGCGTCAGGATAGGGATCAGACGTAAGGCACCGCAAGTTTTAACTGGGCTGAGGGGGCTCTCCCTCCCGTCTCCCCAATGGAGGAGGGGTGCCATGATCATGGCTAAACCTATTTTTGTGTTCTCTACAAATGCAAAAGCTTCTGAGTTCTTCCAGTCTCTCACCCTGGTACTCATTAGATGCGAGCTTACAAACCAATTAGCACTTCTGCACTGGGAGACATTTTTTTTGAAATGTTGCTGCTCCTTGCTGCAGCACTTCAGGCAGCTGCCTAGACATTTCATGTCTAGACACACATGGATGGGACTGTCAAAATACTCCCTGGAGGAGAGAGACCACAATCTTTCTTGGTAGTAACACTATGTCCTTTGTATCAATCTCCTCTTCTGGAAATGTTCCTTCACATCCTGTTTTCTTTTGTAATTACAGATGTGATTTAAATTAAAGCTATTGAAGTTGCTCCCTTGTAAGTATATTTTAAAATCATTGGAGTACATCTTCCTTTATAAAAGTTTTTGAATAATTTCCCTGCTCATTATCCTGTTTCATTTTATATAACTGAAGGCACAGGAAAAGTTCTCAGTACTGAAAGTAATGCATTTACATGCACAATCACAAAGTTGTGCATGCAAACGTGGTGACTACCAGCCTAAATAACACCTGCCAGCACTGTCACCCATGGTACAGGACTGTCAGGATTGCACATGCTAGGCAGTGCTAACAGCTCCCCCTGCTTCCCCAGGTGTGGGAGAGAGCCTTCTCTCCACAGCAGTAGCCAGAAGAAACAAAACAGTGCAAAAGCAAAGCCTGTTTGATGCGTTGGCATGAACGTATTTGCTATTGGGAGAAACACTAGCACTTTAAAGGTTAAATCTCTCCCTTAGAATCCAAAAAACAGCTTCCCAATTCAAATCCATGGCAGACAGCAAATACGCTGCTGATTAGGTAAGCAAATATGTAACTCTTCCTCCCACAAGTGTCACTGGCAGAGCACTTCCAGCAAAGCACTGAAGGTCATTATGCATTATTCACAAGAGGAAAATTACATATTTATTCCCTTGCAGCTCAAATAAATGTTGCCTGAAGCCTTACACAGATGGGCTCTATTTACAGTAACACCCGATCATGTCAAAATAAGGTTACTAGATGCATGTGGGGCTGGCCACACGCTGCTCTGTGCACAGTGCTGGTACTGACCCCCTCCCTAAAGTTGTGGACCTACTCCCAGCTGCAGAGGAGGGCTGGCTGGTACGAGGCTGGTTTCTGACCCCATCTGTTCATCGCTGTGCCACCGACACAGGCAGAAGACATCCTGAGGCACAGGTTAGCAAATGTCCTGCTTTCCCCCACCTCCTCAGAAAGCTGGAGTCATATTTACAAAAAGAAGTTGCACTGTTGACTTTGGGTGATGCAAGTTCTGGTTTGCAGAATGCCATCTGATCCTGCAAGTGCTGCTGCTGTTTTTTTGCTGGAGGTATTTATGCAGAAACTACAATTTAACTTCACAAAAGGGTCTAGCAAGTGCTTGAGGACATTTGTGGAAAGTAAAGTTAAATTTAACTTCCTAGAAATGTAATCGTAGGAAATGTTAATATCAGGACATGTCTGATGGAGATAATCTACTGCTGCAGAAGTGACAAATGACTTTAAGTTGGGACAGTGATTCCTTCAGAACAAAACTTTTGAGAATGAATCGTAGGCCAAGAATTAGTCACAAAACGTCAGTTCAAGAGAACAGGTAGTAAATGTGTTGCTATCTACTCTGGGTCAGTCTCCTTATGGAAATACAGCTTTCAGTAGTTACAAAGCTTGGCTCAGTCAGCAACCACCATAGTACTGACTCTGTTATTGCTCCTAAACTTTTCTGATACATCAAGACCAACTCAATGTAAATTGCAGATATCCCAGGCACAGAAATAGCACTGCAGCCCCATTACACTTTAGATTAGCAGGATAAAATTCAGCTTCCAAAATACCTTGTTTATTGCAAATCCTGACAATTCTTCCCCTAAACGAACTGGGAGAGAAACTATCAAGTCTATCCCACTCTAACACACAATGTAGCTGCTGCTATAATTATATCTGTGGAAACTGCAAACTCTTTCTGGAAATACTGAGTTGCAGTCCAGGGGGTTCGCATTAAGTATTGAAGTGGCTCAGTGGTTTAGCTTACCGTAAACTGTTCAAGCTCAGTAATGTGGCTGGGCTGGGATAATGTGAGGTTCACTCAGCAGGGCTTTCTGCACCTTCACAGGTACACAGGATGTAACCACAGTTTATATAGAAACTGCTAGCTTTGCTTATGTCAGGATATACGTTCCACCTACTTTGTTTGTCTTCTCTGTGTAATTCACAACCACGGGTGACAGGCAGAGCAGTGGTGCGATGTGTGAATTGTGGTGTATGCAGCTGTTTTGGCAGTGAAGCTGGCAGCAGATGCACAGTCACACTGCCTCCTCCTTGCCAGCTGTTCACACTGGGGACAGTACTGCTGGAGTCGCAAGGGGGAGAAGCAGCTACATCAAGTGGTAAGGGTCTGTGAAAAACAGCGCACCAAGCTCAGGCAGCCTGCAGAGCCTGCTGATTTAGCTCTTTAGTTCTCCTCAACATTTAGGGGAATAAAAATACTTTAATTTCTGGTGGGAAAGGTGCTGAGCATGCAGTCAAAAGCCAGTAAATCCCCTGGTAAGTGCTGGGTAGTTTGGCTTTGCTCTGCCTCTACAGGGTTGGGGCTGAATATGAGGAAAACACACACAGCAGAACAGAGGACAATGCTCTGTGGGAGCATTCATGCTAGTCTGGACTAGTCATATCTGTTGGAGGTGGAGGTAAGGAGCTCAGCAGCAGTCAGCAGTGGAAGACTCTTTGCTGGGTGAAGGCCATGTGCAATGCTCATGTAGCAGAATCACCGTGAGACCAGAGACACCCCCTAGGAAGTCAAAGAGCTTCGCTGTAACCCTGGGAATGAGCTGGATGTGCCACCATGGATATTACTCAAGGGACCCTTACACACCCTTTTTCATCCCATTCTAGGAACCAGGAATAGCTACAATTTCCTCCCAACCGTAAAGAACTAAAAATTAATATTAAACAGCCTACAGGTCTGGGGTGCCACCAAGCAGATTCTTCATTTTAGAGAGACCCAAGAGACCCGAGGGAGCATCATTTGCCTGTGTCTTCCATAGTACTTCACAAGCTGACTGAATTTGTTCATTAATAACACTAGTGGAAATAAAAAATCTCCTTGTAATCAAGTGCTTTGAAGATGAGTTTTCATGTGGCCCCTTGAACCAGCAAACCAATGCTAGAGACCAAGCTGGTCTATCCTTTTGACAGGTACTAGGGGTGGTCCCACCAGTGTTAAGCCTTACACTGCAAGTATAGATGAATAATTGGGATTGAAACCTGACCTGGCCTATTCTACATGTTCATTCTAATATATTTTAAGGAACATATATAATATTTAATATATCTTAAGGCATTTTTTGAGCACAGCAGCTCAAAAAAACTTGACATAAACATACTTGAGGTATAAGATTCATAGCATTCGTTCCCCTCATCTGGTCTTCATTTTCCTCTGCTTAGCTGCAGTCAGCCCAATTCAAGCCAAGCACAACATTTTTTATTAATATAATTGGAAGTTATAAATGAAACCGTAGAAGTCAGAGACAGAGAGGGGTGCACAAGCAGGACTGCTGTCTGAGGAGGAAGGAAACCACTCTGTGCCACAGCTTCTCTGGGGAGCCAGCACCCCCTGCTCCCCGCCACCCTAGCCTTGACCTGCTGATGGCTATCACCCACTGGCTCGCTGCTCACCAAGGAGAAAAAACGGGAAGGAGCAATTCAGTCTTGTTAAACTGCAACAACAATCTGGTTTGGAAAAGATCTCTTTTCAAACCAGGGTGGGCTCAGTTTGATGTAGCTTTATTGGGTATCATCTCTGACACAGCCACTTGAATGTGTACTTACTGAAAATGAGGTGTTTTCTCATGCTGCTGGGGAATACAGAAATGAGAACAAAAAGAAGCCACATCATGGTACATCATGGCAATGTTTTACACCACGAGAGATAAAAGTAATCTTCATTTATTTTCAAATTTCTAAATAGAGATTGGTTCTAATCTAATACTTAAATAATCACTGATATTTTGAGCTAAACCCCATATAATAGGCAACCATGATTGAAGGAAAGAGGAAACTTACAAATACGTACACACACAAAGACAAGAAACATGTCAACACCACTTTACCACTTTTGTATTTTATTGTGGAACTGAGTTTGTTTCCTTTACATCAAATATCCTCAATGGAAGAGGGGATATTGCACACAAATATCATAAAAGCACTACATATTACTTTCACTGGAAACTAATTTTCTACATTAGATATGACTGGATAGAATAGAAGTGATGCAGGATTATAAGACATAATACCATACACAGCTGCAGACTGACACAAACACCATTCAGAACAAGAGAGAGGAGGTGTGTGAGGTGCTTCTCAGCCAGCAACAAGACTGTTTCTTTCCATGGTTTGGAAGATAATGGCTGCATGCAAATGCGTGAAAGCATATTTCAGATTTGCTCTTTTACAATTGTGATTACAGCCCAGTCTTGAAGAGGTAGCTCCTGCCATTTGGAGCTCCTAGCAAGTCTAGTGCAGAGAAGCTTTGTATTATTTTTCTCCCTTTTTCTTTTTCTCTCCTTTCAATATTTTTATGCAATTGTTTTATTTAGTTATTTAATTTTCAGATTTTTTTTTGTAAAGTCACAACAAACAGACTATTTTTTCTTTTTTTTTCCTTTTATTTTAAATAGCAAACATTTTTAAACCGGGTGAATAGTATACTTGCATTCTAAGAAATGCTTACCCTTAGTTGGTTTTAGTGTTTTGTTCAATTATTAAGTGAAAAGATGAAAGCTTACAGTTTCTTTCAAGTGTAAGTATTATACTTTTTCCTTTTCTAATAAATCCAGACCAACAAAATTACTATTTCTCTCAAAACATCATTACTGAGCAAGAACCTCTGGCGACAGATGAACAGAGAGAAGCATATGACATAAATGTTCAAAATGCACGGTAAGCGCTCTTTGGAGCTGACTTGCTTGTGGCGGGAGGGATTGAAAATTCAATTAACAAATCAATTAAATCTTACTAAAATGAGTACTGGAACTCTCCTAAATAGTGTAAGCTATTGCAGACAATAAAGAAAAAGAAAAAAAAAAAAAAAAAAAACATTCATATGTACGGTTAGCTCCATTCACCACAGCATGTAAGGTAATTAAAAAAAATCAAAAGTGAATTTTTGAAAGATGGGGTGAAAAGTAAAGGTCAATGAAGTCAGGCCCACCACAGGACTTTGAAAAGGCATGCAAGAGAGGCCCTGTCTAAGTTCAGGAGTGGGAGGTGATCTCTAAAGTTAATTCTTCATTGAAATTTTATTAAGCAGTATACTTAGTAGCATAAAGATCATGACTGGGATGCTATTATGGATAACACCATCATTTAAATGGAGTGTCCTTTACACTCAGACACTGAATCTTTATAATTAGAGTAATCAATAACAAACCATGCTCCTAGAAATCTATGCCGATCAACAGCACTCATCATTAATGTACATGGTACATTTTGATGACTGTTCTAAGCTAATTGTGTAGTATTATAACTAGCACAGTTAGATTAGTTCCACAGGCAGGAAAGACATTAAGGGCAAGAGGAGCTAATGGAGGAGGGAGTTCATCGCTGTGTTGCACCCAGGGGTGGTTGCCAGTTAAAAGGGAATGGATGGAACAGGCATTACAAAACCTCGGAAGAGCCAGGCTGGGCTTTTAATATTATTGTAACAGAAAAAAAATAAAAAATAAAATAAAAAGATGCACGTTTTAAGGTCAGCTGTAACTACATTATTATTTTTTTTTTAAGTAGAACTAATGCTTGAGCCATCACAAACTTGCTTGGGGAGATTTAAGGCTTAATTCTAATTTAATTTACAGTAGGATTGAATGACTGTAACTTCCCTGATTGTAGTGAAATTGATCTTGACTCTCAGTGGTGTGGGATTTATCTCAGGACCACTTCTGTACTTAAAACAGATTTTCTTCCAAAGCAGAGGTACAAACTGTTTCAGATTTTGTCATAAAATCAGAAAATCTGTTAATCTGTTCCCACTCAAAATGTTTGAGATCTTACCTATATAAGAAAGTAGACAAAGCAGAAAGAATTGTAGAAACAATACAACTATTCTGCCAAATATTTTGCCTATAACTTTGAAAACTATGTATTACTAACATAATTTTAAGTAAATGATTATGAGCCCAGCAAACATGCTTGCTTTCACAATACATTTCCACCTGCCTTTTGTGCCATAGTCATTCTGAGTTATTCTTAACAACTTAAAAGGTATAGCAATAAATAAAACAGCATTGCTAGAGATACCTAAAAAAAGAAGACATTAAAAATAAATCAAAAACCCCAACAATTGACAAACAGTAATTCACAGCATTAAATGGGCCTCAGGAGCCCATATTTAAAGGGCCCTAAAGCAGGATTAAAAAAATCATAAAAATTAGGAGTGCAAACTTATACCTAACAAAAATATCCTAACTATGTAAATTTGAAATAAATTAGAAGTAAAGAAAATAAAATGAGGTCATAGTTCACTACATTGTGAAACTTAATATCAGCCATAACAGTGAATCATACAGACCAGCACATATCTCCATTTCGGAGGCCTTTATACCTTCTTTAAATTCTGATTTGCAAACCTTCTACAAAGTATTTTTTTTTTTTCATTGGGGTAAAACTTCTGAGACTAAAAAATCCAAACTGTCTTAAATCATGGAACTGTTCTACATGCTGTTCCTCTGCAGGCAGTCTAGAGAAGGAAAGAAAGGGGAAAAGAAGGGAGAAAGGAAAGGAAAGGAAAGGAAAGGAAAGGAAAGGAAAGGAAAGGAAAGGAAAGGAAAGGAAAGGAAAGGAAAGGAAAGGAAAGGAAAGGAAAGGAAAGGAAAGGAAAGGAAAGGAAAGGAAAGGAAAGGAAAGGAAAGGAAAGGAAAGGAAAGGAAAGGAAAGGAAAGGAAAGGATTTATTTTAGCTTATTGCTTATTCTATCTTTTCTCAAGATCTTGTGAGGGTTGAGAATGTAGACACTTGTAAATATTAGGCAATCAACATTTCAAATTCCATTTTCTTTCATCATCAATAGATTAATTTTATCATTAGGGTGCCCCCTCTGCACCTATCCCCAAAAAAGGTTTTGGCAGTTGACTATTTTCAATAAATTTTAGTTTAATATCCATTCTCACTAGAACCTTAAACAACATTATTCATTTATCTTACAAAACTACTAAAAAAACTGCCTTCACCTGAAAAATTTTTCTTTGCGTTTTCCTGTAAATGAAAACTTTTGTTAAAAATTCATCTATTAAAAGTTCACACATTGCTAAAAAAAGGTTTCTGTACATTTGTTCCCATATTCACTCTTAAATTAAACAAATAAAATAATGTAAGACAAAGGAAGGTTGAATACTGTACAGACTCGCAGGTAACCTTTTTATCATTCTGAAAATTTCACTAAGTTTTGCAACTCTGATACTGGACACCACTTCAATCCTGCTTCCACAGTACAAAAGAAGCTTTCAAAAGAAATGCTCGTCTTGCCTTCTTCAGCTGTCCAGGTGCACCAATGAAGTGTTCACATGACTAAGATATGTAATTCATAGCACCGAGCCATTTGACCAGTCAGATAGGTTTCTAGTACCACACATGCACACTCACACTTCTTTACTGGTGTAACTATGATCCTACACTGGTGTTTATAAATTTGCTGTCTCAACAGTAAAAAATAAGTGCATCGAGTTTCTTTGTACATTCAAGTCACTTTCTAAGGCAAATTGTCTACTGTATGTACTCCCAACTGCTTTGGTATTTTGCTTCAGTCAATCAACAGTTGACATGGGTGTTTAAGCATGTGGACTGGTCAATTCTGAGTGGAGTAAGTGGACTTTTGCTGGGAGTATGCCTTAGACCAATAATTCTGGATGTTAAAAGGAAGGTTTTAGAGTTCTGGATGGGGTTCAGACAATGTGCATATTTGGCCTATGATTGTTATGGTATGTCAGTATGCAGAGTTCAAATTAAAGTGGAAAACTGCTAATGAGAGTTTTAAGTTTTATGTCCTTTCCTAGCCACGTTCTCTTTCTTTGCATTTTCCAGCTAACTTAACTCTGTAAAGTAAGGACCCCCTTTGCGATAGCTCGGATTGATACAAATTTAAAACTTCCTTTTCATATGAGAGCATAAGCAGACTGCAGTAAGCGATACATCTATTGCCGTAAGACTAATGCAGATCTAATTATTTTTTACTTTCTCCTCCTACCCCTCTCTCTCTTTCTCTCTTGTTGTGTTTCTTTAGAGGGCAAATGCCTCTACCTGGCAGAAGTCAGTTATGGTTGCTAGTGCATGGTTTCCAAACGTTCAGCGGAGATGAAACTGGATCTGTATTTTTGCAGTAATTTGAACCCTACTATAGGAATACTGTTACTTCCCTTAGCAATCAGCAAAGACTGAAAAATATTAGTGACTTGCATCACCGTGACACAGTATAGCATTTGGCAGGTATATAGTTCAGCAGTTGAAATAGATGGGTTGAATTTTTAGAAAAGGTGTTTTCAAACTGAAGAATTTCTGGAAACAAAGTTTAACGTTGTGGTGCGTGGTCTTGTTCTTACAGTTCAATCTTGCATGCGGGAAAAGATTCATCTTGCATAACAACCGTGCTGCTGCTTGCCAAAACCATGATGTTGAGGTCCTGCTGTTTCTCATGGGTCTCTTGGTACCATTCTCTCATCACTTCTGAGTCATGTGTTGGGATTAAGGTCACCTGCAACATGAAAAAGTAGAGCTTCTCAGGCATGAGCAACAGAAGAAAATCATAAGAAAAATGGGTTTGTTAAAAGTGCCAACCAACAGCTACATTTCCCTTTTGGAAAGATCAGATCTTTATGCAGTAAATAATAAGATAAATTTATGGATAAAAAGAAATTAAAAAACCTGCTTCTGTAAAGTGCTCAAATACAGCTTTTCAGAGAAGGAGCAAGGTATAGTCTGCACTGATATCCCTTCTGATTATGGCCTATTTATTTATTTACTTATCACATTGGAAAGGCACAAGGAGTTTCCAAGTGTACATGGTTGCTGTACAAACCACAGAATGTTATTTTTTTATTTCCTACATGCAAACTGAAAGGTTAGCAAAACCAGATCATTTATGGTATAATAATAACATGAAACAGCGAAATGGCCCTGTAAATAATGCATTTCCAACCATTGTATTCTACAGGGTCAGGTCAGAAGAGCGAGGAATGGAGGTGCAGCTGACCACAGCTCCGTACTTCACTCATGTACCACAGCTCCGTACTTCACTCATGTGTCCTCTCACTGGTTTCACCACTGATGAAATGAGGTGCCCTAGCTGGGAACCTCCTGTCCAGAGCAGTGGCTGTCCACTCTACAGGTGTACTGGCTACCCATGGTTGCTTCTCAGAAAAGTTTTAATTTCCAGGCAGAAATACTAGCGAAGAGCCTACCTGCATGTTGCTCTCCCACTGGGCCTTGCCCTCCAGCAGGGAGTCCAGAACAGCCCTGCTTGGCTCCTCGGCTGCAGCATCGTTCCCACTCACCACGTAGTAGGATGACCGCACCCTCTTGAAAAACTCAACGTCAACATTCTTACTGTTGCTGTGGTTGGGAATGTACACCAGATCCAAATACACTGGAGGTCCTGGAGGCACAGCTGTAGATTTTGCTGACTTAGTAGTCCCAGGTCCTTTGGAAATCAAACAACAAAAGAATACATCCCGGGGTGGTTAAAAACATGTATTTATTAGTGACCATTAAAATCATTGAGGTGATACTCCTTAAAATAGCTACTGCTGGTTAAGTGTTACAGTTGTACTTCTGTGTCTTCTGAAACAATTATGGCATTACCCTCCTACACCTAATGACACTTTCCAGCTTTGTCAAATCCAAATACTGATTGTACTAGGAAGAAAAAATCTGAACACATGTAACTAACTATATAATACAATAAAAACTCACTGCCACATAACCAACAATTGACTGAACATTTCCCAGTAATATGCTACTATTATCCAACAATTACTACACAAATCTGTGATTACAGAATTACCATTCAATAAATGGCAGCCTTAATTTCTAAGTTAAAAAGCGCAGCTTTTTGAAAGTCTCAGATCTGCATGATGATGAAACATAGGGTCACACAGGGAGCCATGCAGATTTGAAGCTATCTTTATTTATATACAAAAATTGGCCACATCACAAAAAGCAGGGGGAAGAAACTGCAATGCATAGTGCAGTGGCAAAGAAGAGCTTCATTCGAAAGGAAGTCCAAATTTTAAACACTCACATAGTTACAAAAAATCTGCTTTTGCCATACACTGGATCACAGTGTGAACTGGCAATCAGGGTTCAATCAGTAATCATATTCAGATAATGGCCATTTATTGATTACTAGCCTCCTTGGGATGTTATAGAGGATGAAGTTTGGAAAACTAAATTATCTGAGCAGTATCCTTTATTTAGGGTCACATATTGAAAGGCCAGAAAAGTCCATTAGAATTGTCTAGCTTGATCTGATATTCATCAGAGGACAATATGCCAAACAAGCATCATAATATGAAAATATTTCCAGAATTAGAGCATTTTTAACTATTGGGTATATTACAAAATCTTTTACTATCTTTTATCACAAAAATAAAAATAATAATAATAATAAAAATATATCAATAATACATCTTCTGGAATTTTGGACACTAACTTTGCATACAATATTGGGCATTTTATTTTAAACCTAAATGTCAATATCAAATAAGAGTCTTGTCTTAAGCTCTAGCATAGGCCTGGGAGATATGTTTCAAGGAAAAATAATCTAATATAGAGCTAAAGTTCTAGAGAAATGTACAGCATGAGGAACTAAACTGCTGTTTTGAAAGGCATCTACTAACAGAGACATGCAAACTATGGTTTAAGAAATGAACAGTGGACTACTTCAAATGGGAGAGCTATGGACATGAATGTTGGTTTGCTTGTACTGAATCACAGACCTGCTGGGAGTAAAAAGCTTTCAAGAAATTTCAGTCCTGTTGATAACAGTAAAATCAGAGTATCCTCAAAACTCTGTAATAAGATCTGCTGGAAACAACCTATTAGCACAATGCCTTCTTCAGTAATTTAATTTGTATTTTATTACTACTTAGAAGGCACAACAGTCATTCAAAATGACATTAACTTTCCACATGTTGAGTCATCATTGATGGCATAAGACTTTAACCGGATTATGTGATATACATGCTTAGCTTACTGAAAGTGCTCTCACTACTGTTATAATTTTTTAAAATACACTTTTTAAAAATAATCCAGCAAAGTAATAAAAGCATCCAATGTCCTACAGCACCTCGCCTCTTACAACATTAAACTGTGTTAGTTTATGTTAAGAGCATTGTGCCTACATAATTCTGGAAATTAATAAAGTGGACCACTTCACTGCTAATTTCACTTAACCTACAAGAGCAGTACTTTTAATTCTATTAGTCAGTTAACAATTTAGACAGCTGGTACTAAGCTTTTTTATACTTGAGGTACTTGAACTAATTCTTTACATCTCTGCAAACTGACACATCAAGTTTCTCAGATTAAAAGAATTAAGTCAGAGAATTTCATTCATTTAAATGTGTCATTTACATCCTGTGTTTGTATCTAAAACATGGACTTTCTTTGGGGGTTTGCTGAAAACCACATTCTCAACTGATATAAAGGCAATCTAACTTCACTATCTTAACAACTAGAGAGCTCTTATGTGCTTTTACCTGTGGTTGCGGTCTTTGCTGACTTGGATGCTGTTGTATTTGCTGCATTCTTGGTGTCCTTATCTTTCTCTTCCACTCGGGACTTTACTTCTGGATTAGAGATATTTTTGGTTGCCTTCTCCACAGACTCCTTCTTTTTTGGAGAAGCTGTTTTGGAAGTTTTTTCCAAAGATTCTTTCACAGCTGGCTTTGGTGAAGCCACTTGTTTTGATTTACCATCACTTTTTTTAACAGGAGAAGATGACTTGGTCTTAGTACCTTGTTTTTTTGTTTTCGTCTTTTCCTTGAGGTCCTTCTTTAAAGGTTTACCCAGATTCTGGTCAACAGGCAAAGCCTCTGGATCAACCATGGAGACATCAGGGTGCCTAGGGGAAGGGCTGCGATCCTGCATCGGGACCGGCGGTGGGTCAATGTGTTTGTATGTAATTGTCTTGTCTGTTGGAATGGTTTCCGACTCATCTTCTGAGTCAATGTTAGCATCTGCAGTGATGGAAGGGCATTCCTCAGTCTCAGGGGGAACATCTGAATCCGTCTGAGATGGGGCAGACTCGCTCACTGAAGTGGGAGGTGTTTCATCACACTGCCGTCCCTGCTGCTTTCCCCCGGAGGGTGGCTGGGCTCCCCCAGACTGAGTTAATGGCTTTTCTTGATCTTGAGACTGCTCTTCACTTGCAAACCACTCAAGGGGATTAGGGTTGATAAATGAAGGTGAAAGTTCAGTTTTAGGATGCTTATATTCACAGGAGGACACAAGGCATAAATCAACATCTTGACGAGATTCTGCTAATGATTTTCCTGGAGTAAAATGTGCACTTGCTTCATAGGAATAGCTGGTAGGTTCAGGTGACCTGGTGGCTTGCTCAGTTGAATCAAATGAATAATCTGTGGCTTCAGGTGAGCTGGTGGATTTTCCAGTTGTCTCGTAGGAGTAAGCTGTAGCCTCTGGTGACCTGGTGGTTCTCCCAGTTGTCTCATAGCAGTAGCCCATGGCTTCTGGTGACTTAGTGGTTTTCCCTGTTGCCTCAAATGAATAATCCATAGCATCAAGTGATTTGGTAGCTTTCCCAATTCTCTCATAGGAATAATCTGTGACATCAAGTGATTTGGTGGTTTTCCCAATTATCTCATAGGAATAATCTGTGGCCTCAGGTGATCTGGTGGTTTTGCCTGTTGTCTCATAGGAATAATCTGTGTCCCCAGGTGACCTGGTGGTTTTTCCTGTCATATCATAGGAATAATCTGTTTCACCAGGTGACCTGGTGGCTTTCCCTGTCATCTCGTAGGAGTAATCTGTGGCCCCTGGTGACCTAGTGGTTTTCCCTGTCATCTCATAGGAGTAATCTGTGGCTTCAGGTGACCTAGAAGTTTTCCCTGTTGTCTCATAGGAATAATCTGTGGCTTCAGGTGATTTAGTAGATTTTCCAACTGCCTCATAGGAGTAGCTAATATCTTCTGGTGATTTAGCAGATTTTTCTGTGGCCTCATAAGAATAACTAAGTTCCTCTGGTGACCTGCTGCTTTTCTCTGAATCTTCTTTTTCTGGGCTGAATAAAGGTTCTGGGCTGTGCTTTTCTAGGGGTTCCTGTAATGTCACAGCCTGGTAACCAAAGGCTTTGTCAGAGGACACTTGCAATGACAATGAAGATGCATGACTAGCTGACACTGCTTCTGTGACTGCAGGAGGTGAATCTGGAAAACTAGGAGAGTATAGAGGAGAAGATTCCCTTGGACTTAATGGAGATAGATCAGACTTTGGTGACAGCTTTTCTCCTAGGCTCTGCACCTTTTCTGAGGTAAGAGAAGAATGAAGTGACATATCTCTGGGTGGAACAGCACCTGCAAATGTTTCCTCTGGCAGTGGAGAAGTTACCTGGGAAGGAGTATGAGCTGATGAACTTGAAGATGAAGCTTCAATTTGAGAAACTGAAATAATTTCTGAAATATCCTTCTCTTGAGAGTAAGATATCTGCTCCACAGGCGAAATCTTCCGTGCAAAAGTAGGCTCCTGTATATCTGAAGGGCTATAATCTACTTCTGTTGGTCCATTTTCAGATATATGGTGTATACTAGCGCCTACAGGAGGATATTCAGGAGATTGCCTGCTGAAATCCATTGCTAAAGACTGCTCAGGGGATTCCTGACCAAATTCTACTGACATAGTTGACTGTTCAGGAGATCTGTGATCATGCACTGGGGTTCTTGATTTTGCAGTTTTAGGTGAGAAATCTGGTGGAGAAATTGACATAGGCCTTGGGCACTCCTCCTTAGATGGAGACATTTCTGTTTCCTGAAATGTTGTTGGTGTTTGTACAACTGACACTGAAAGGGAATCGTCAACTTCTGTTGAGTGGGGAGATCCAACCTCAGCATGCAAAGAGGGGGATACATCATCAGTAGTTGGTTCTGGAAATGAACTAGTAGCAACAGATGCTGTGGAGACAGAAGCTACTCCTTCAATATGGGAATACGTGTCTTCTGCTACGACCTCATCAACAGGAGTTGCAGACTTATCAGAAACAGTGCCTTCAGAAATTGACATTTTTGTGTCCTCTTTTAAGGAACCAAACTGACTGATATCTATTTGAGTAGGTGAGAGATCACCTGTCAACTTCCGCTCATCCAAGACCAGTGAAGACTGGGAGCTGCTGGGTTCTGTATCCTCCATTCTTCTCTCTAGACTGAAGCCTTCCTTAATTACCATAAACTCCATGCTTTTTTCATCTTGTTTTTCTTGGAAAAGCCCCACTGAGCTGGCTTCAGAAGCTGGGCTCATTTGAACTGGTGATTTTTCTTTTTCAGGTTTCCCCTCAGAAGGACTTCCATAATCTCTGGTGGGAGACTTTATATCAGCACTCAAAAATGTATCATAAGTGGTCTCTGAACCTATCAGTGGTGGACTCCGCAGAGGTGAGAGAACCTTTTCAATAGGAGATTCTGAATCTGGCACAGGCTCATCCATTGGGCTTATTCTGGGTTTTGCAGACTCATCTTTGACTTCACTGAATTCAAAGCTAACTGGAGCTTCTGTTGACTTTTCACTTGTTTCAGAGGGAAGCTGACTGGATTTTTCATCAGTGGGAGACTGATAATAAGGTGTGTGGCCAGCACTACCAGCAGCAGACTGTGAGGGAGATGCTACTTCTAATGTTTTATCTTCAGGGCTTGCACAGTGCTCTTCAGCAACTTCTTGACGTACACTGGGCAATGCAGCAATGGGGGCAGGCTCAGCCAAGACCTTGATCTCATTAGGAATGAGTGAAAAGTTGACACTGCGTTCACCCAGTGGTGTTTTGGCAACTGGTGATGGAGGGGACAAACTATCAGCTGGACTCTTGGCTGGACTAAGTTTTCCAGAAACATCTTCTGGACAGGTTTCTTTGATTTCTAATTTGGCAGTGCCTTGGATTTCACTTTCTTTTTGCCGGTACACATCCTGGAACACGGATTTGCAGAATTTGTCTTCCTCTAATGAAGAAGGTGGTGAGATGGTAGAAGCTGAGGCATTATAGTCTTTACCTTCTGTGGCCTCTGTTTTGGATCCTTCTGATAATCCATTAAGAGCATCTGGAAGTGGAGAAAGTTTAGGCCTACCAAACTCTTGAGAGTATAGTGATGTCTCATACTTGGTAATATTCACATACTCCTGAGATGGTGACTCACTTTCCTCATTGTTAGTTTCATCACTCATAACATCCCGGGGTGTAGACATTTCATCCATTGGAGTCGGTTCACTAGATATTTCAATGGTAGACTGTGTATAACCCGAAGTAGCAGTGAATTCCTCAGGTTGATCTTCTCTATTTTCTTCATCAGAAACAGTGGCTTCACTTTCTGAACCACCAGGTAATGTCTCATCATGGATTGAAGAGGCTGGTTCAACTGCTGGAGACTGAGGCTCAGAGCGTTTTGTTGGTGTAATAATGAGTAGGCCATATTTATCTTCAACTTCACCAGCTTCTGCAGCTTTGTCTACCACAGCCATCACATAATCTTCTTCAGCTTCTATTTTTTCAGTCTCCTCTTCATCTCTGATGTCTTCTGCTTTGTCTTCTTCTTCTTCTTCAGTCTCTTCAGTTTCTGCCTTTTCTACTGCTTCTTCCCTGTCCTCCTCAGCCCGTTCATCTGATGCCTCATAACCTGCCTTTTCGATATATTTTTCATCTTTGATATTAGCATCTGTTTCGGCCATTATATCTTCTGCACTCTTACCCACTTTTCTTGCTTCTTCTATGTATGGTTTTGTGGTGTCAAGTGGTGTCTTTTCTTCCTCATCTTCACCTCGTTCTTCAGCTTCTTCTGTCTCTGCCTTCTCCTCATAATCTCCTGCTTCAGATGATTCTTCCAGGCCAGTTCCCTCATCTTCAAACTTTTCATTGTCATCAACCCTGTGCTTTTCCACAGGTTCCAGTTCTTCAGGTGTCTGTCCACACTCACCCTCAGCCTCTGTGGTAGTTATGCCTTCATCAGAGGACTCAGCAGGTCCTTCATTGTCTAATTTTTCCTTTTGGATATCAAAGGCCTCTTTTTGTTCTTTGCCGGAGAGCTTCAATTCATCCTCAATGAGTGCAACCTGAGGTTTTGTTGTTTTTATTGTTTCCACTTCTTCAGCTTTTAATTCTTCAAAATCCTTTGTTAAATCTTCTGGTGAAGACATAAGGGACCTCTCTGCCTCAAGTTCTTTTCCACTAGCTGTAATTTCTGCAGCTGCTACAGCAGCTACTGTTGTAGCAGCAGCTCCAACGGCTGCAAGGGCAGCTTGTGCTCCACTGACTTTGATCTCCTTCTTCACAGTCTTAATTTTTCCCTTTTCCTTTGGTTTTCCAGCAGGTACTGCTTCTTTTTTAGCAGGTTCCTCCTTCTTTTGTGGTTTAGGTTTTGCTGCTGGCTTTTTGGTTTCAGCTGAAGGAGTAGGTGTCTTCTTTGTTTCTTTAGGAACCTTTTTGATGTCCTTTTTGGCTTCTTTTTCTTCCTTCTTAACTTCTTTTTTCTCTTCTTTTTTAGCTTCTTTCTTCACTTCCTTTGGTGGAGCTTCTTTCTTCACTTCCTTCTTAATTTCCTTCTTCTCCTCCTTTTTCACCTCCTTTTTAACTTCTTTCTTGATCTCTTCTTTTTTGGGTTTTTCCTCTTTTTTGATGGGAGTTTTCTCCTCCTTTTTAGCAACCTCTTTCTTTGTTTTTTCTTTTTCCTCTTTCTTTTCTTCAGCTTTTGCTTTGACTTCCTTTTTCACTGGCTTCTCCTTTGTCACTTTTGGTTTTACATCTGTAGCTTGTTTTTCAGGAGTTTCAGATTTTAGTAATTGTTCTTCCTTACTTGTTATATCTTTTTCTGCCACTATAGGTTTGGCTTCTGGTTTTGCTGGTTTCTCTTTTTTAACTGGAACTTTTTCTTTGCTTTCTAATTTCTGAGTCTTTTCTGGTGCTGGACTAGGCTTTGCAGGCTCTGGAGTTTCTTCTTTAGATTCTTTTCTGGCAGTCTTGCTTGGTGGTGTCTTTGCAGCAGGCTTGAGACTCTCCTTGCTGTCAGTTCGCTGTTTCAACTTTGCTTGTTTCACAGCTGGACTAGCAATGTTTCCAGTTAGGTCTTTTTGTGTAACCATTGGTTGTTTAAGGAAGTCCAAGTGTTTGAGCTTTTCTAGTCCTTCTAGAATATTATATTGGGTGCTGTTTCCAGGAAACAGAACTCGAATTATTTTTTCTGCAGGATTAGCTGGATGCCACACAATCAGGGATGAAACAGAAGTGAAATAGGATAATGGAATGTCTAGTTCTTGACCATTTGGTAGCAGAAATTCAGCTTTATCTCTGTTAGTACCACTCCACTGTTGCATAAAATATTGCATCTCTTTGCTACTTTTGACAGGATTAAGCACATACATCTCAAGTTTGCCAACTCCCATTTTCTGAAATAAAATAATGGGGTCAATGGTATTTCCCACATTTCTGTAAAGAGGTTCTGGTTTCATAGACAATTTATTTAAATACTGGAGTGTAAAGCAAGCTTCTTCGACACTTCTTTTAACTCTAATGTTAGGATCCAGATTCTTCAGGTTCTCAGGTACATTAAGGAATACAACTCCTAAATCAGGTGAGATCAGATTTTTCATCCAGTCACTGTTGGTAGTAGACCCTTGAGACTGCTCCTCTTCTAATTCAGCTATTTTTCTCTGAAGCATGCTATTGATTCCTGGCAGGTTATCATCTCCGATGTGAGTGAGTAGAATAGAATCTACCCTGTCCAAATGCCGGATAAGCTTCCAAAAGCAAGATTTTCTTTCAGATCCTCCATTGATAAGCATGTTGAATCCATTCACTGCAAACAATGCAGAGTCTCCTCTTCCACCCGGGAAAATATAACAGCAGGGTTTGGAGAGTTTCAAGAAGCCTCCTGAGGTTGGAGGTTCCAAAATGTCAAAGGGTGATGGCACTTCTACCGATTCTGACAGATACTCTGTAAATTCAGAAAGTCCTTCCATTTCAGGCAATATGGAAGATGAGTTGAGTTTAATGTTAATGAAGTCTTGAAGGTTGTGTCGGTCAAGATTAGAATTTTTCCAGTCCCCTTCCTCAGGGCAGAAAAGAGTTAAGCTGGCTTTGTTGGCAGGGTGTGTGGTGCTCAATAATTCACCAATCTAGGGTTGTGAAACAAAAAGACAAGAAGATAAACATAAATTATTTTTTAATGATAATTAATGACAGAACATGATATTATCTAATCAGATAAGACTTTTGTTAGACCTTCTTCACTGGTGAGTACCCATCCTGGAAGCCAAAGGAACTTATATACACTATTAGTTTACTGCTGTATTATTATTATTACTTTTAAATACAAAGGAACTGCTTACTCCTGATCCCTTCCTCTCTGCCCAAAGGAGGAAATTACCCCAAGGTTCTCCCTTCCTTCCTTCACCCTTTACAGGAGGACGGTAGAAGCTTTTATATTTAGAGGGAATGAGAGCTATGAGTTTAAAACTGTAAGCGCTGCCACTATCTCTGCCACTGGATCATGAGCCTCTGTGCTACTCCAATCAATCTGGAAGAGCCACGCAAATACCTATGGGAAACGGCACATCCTCTGAACAGGCTGTACTGGGCTCATTTAGCAAGGTTTTGGTAGCAGGGTGCTGCAGGGGTGACCTCCGTAAGCAGAACCCAGCAGCTTCTCCCACGTCAGATCAGAGCCAGCTCGATCTGGTTCCAAGAAGGACCCACCACTGGCCAGAGCTAACACAATGAGTGACGCTGGTTGGGCCTCTGGGAAAGCAGATTGAAGAAAGGGAATAATGGTGTGCTACAGCAGCTGGGAGAGAAAGGAGTGAGACGCAGCCCTGCAGCCCCCAGGTGAATGCAGCAGGAGGGCAGGAGGTGCTGCAGGCAGGCAGCAGCAGTTCCCCTGCAGGCTGTGCAGGGAGAGGCCCCTGGTGGAGCAGGCTGTCCCCCTGCAGCCCATGGGTCCCACATGGAGCAGATCTCCACGCTGCAGCCCCCCCATGGGTGGAGGAGCCCCCGGTGGAGCAGGTGGATGTGGCCTGGAGGAGGCTGCGGCCCATGGGGAGCCCCCGCAGGAGCAGGCCCCGGGCCGGAGCTGCAGCCTGTGGAGAGGAGCCCACGCAGGAGCAAGGGGTCTGGGGGGAGCTGCCACCCACCCGTGGGGGACCTGTGCTGGAGCAGTTTGCTCCTGGGGGATGGATGGACCCTGTGGTACAGAGCCGTGTGGCAGCAGTGCTTGGAGAGCTGCTGCCTGTGGGCAGCCCTCACAGGCTCAGCTTGTGAAGGACGGCGTCCCGTGGGAGGGACCCCACGCTGAAGTTGGGGAAGAGAGTGACCATGAAGGAACAGCAAAGATGAAGAATTATTGTAACCCCATTTCGCTATGCTGCTCAGGGGTAGGAGGTAGAAGAGATGGACGGGGCGAAGGTGTTCTTGGTTTGCTTTTAGTTCTCACTGTGCTAATCTGTTAGCAGTAGGCAATAATATTAATCTCCTTTATGCTGAGTCTGTTTTGCCCTTGACACTAATTGGTGATTGATCTCCCTGTCCTTATCTCAACCCATGAGCGTTTTTCATCATATTTTCTCCACCTGTTCTGTTGAGGAGGGATAGTGAGAGAGCAGTGCTGAACTACCTATTGGTATTAAACCACCACATGCCATAGTATGAAAGGCTATTTTTCTGTTCCAGTCTGGTCTAAAAAACAACATTTAATTGTTCCAGACCAGTACACAAACAAACATGTAACACATTTTAAAGTATAAATGTATAACATATTTTAAACCTTCTGCCAGTTAGAAAAACACAGCCCATCTCTATCCTATATGCTCTTAACAAAGAAAACACAAAATTATGTAAAACTCTTCTTTAAAGAAGTATTTCAGATATAAAACATCAGTGTAAAATATGCCCACACAGTATCATGGAAAATACCATCATCTTCTTTACAGAGACTCAACTGTCATTTAAGCTATAAGAACAGTTCCTATTATACTACAGCTGAACAATTTGAAAGTTTTGGACCACAAACTCAATCAGCAGAAGAAACAAATATATATAAATTAAAATGATGTTTGATTGCAGTGATCCCTGTGGGTCTCTGTGTGCTTATGTCTAACTTCCTTTCTTTGTGTTACATTATTTATTTTCAGCATTTACCAAAAATAAAACTCATCAAAGATGCAGTAGCTGTTATCCAAACAAAAATAATTCAATCAGTACCTAAATAAAGCAGAAAATAAATATTTTCTATCTTTTTTTCTATCTTTTTTTTTGTCAGCCTTACATAGTACCAGAACCATTTGATAGGAGTCTAAAGAAATTTCATTTGTATGTCAGACATGGTTTTGTCTGAAAAAGAACAAAGAAAAAGGCAAAATAAAAGGTGTTAAGGTGGAAGAGGATAAGTGACAAGGAAAATAGGAGATCTATTCCTGCTGTTTAGCACAGAAATAAGAGTGGCAGCAAAGACCACAACTCTGAAATGGATTTAGGATCTTCAGTATAGTCCTTATGCTGTCGCTCTAGTCAGGGTTGAAAACACATTATTAGGGAGAATTAGAAGTAGTAAAAGATCACTTCCTTTGGGCGAATAAATCAAAGCCCATGCACACAAGGTGGTAACTTGTGTACAGACTGTTTCTCATGGAGGGCCAACTTTCTGGATAGACAGAAGATCATGTAGTAAGACAGTGAGCTAATGAATATACTGTCCCAAGGTTTGCAGTTAGTCCTGTCTAGTTTATATAATACCATATTTGGATTTCTGCTTCATACCACTAAATTCAATCTCTGTTTCCTCTTAAAAGCTGGCACACATAATGCGCATACTGTTAAGCTATTGGTAGCACAGGCCAATGAAGAGTTGGAAAAAAAAATTCCAGACATAGATCATATCTGTTAGGAACAGCAAGCTCAGGAATGCCCCAGTAAAAGCTTTAATGGATTTATATTTCTAACGATGACACAACGGGCATTGACATCTTCACTGCTTACATGATTTGATAACACAAAAATGTAAATGCTTTTTCTTTCCTCTGGATTGAAGGTCAGTCTGCAAGCAAAGAAACCTATTTATGAACCTGGCCATCTTTAAAGCACTGGGATACCACTTTTGAAGAATCAAAAGTTTTAAAGGTGTTGTAGCCATAGAAGGCAGACAGCAAGGTGGCTGCTCAGAGAGCATACAACATTGCTTAATACCCTGGACCACAAAGGCAATAACAAAATATTTTTCCTCTGATAGCTGTTGTTGCAGAGGTGGTGCAATAGGACATCTTCAATGCTCTGGCACAGGAGAAATTGAAAACAATGCTTTTAGGCATCGCCTGCAGAGAGGTCTTCAAGCTAGACATGGATTACTGAACTGGACTTCAAAAGAGTATCACCCTGGTGAAGGGAAATACTTCTTTATGTATTTGTAGGCACATACCATCACCATAGTTCAGGTTTGGTCCAGTGAAACAAAAGGGACGGAAATCAGAAACATGAACTTCGCATAATATTCATCAAACCTTATATGCTTATGGGTCAGGACAGCATAGAAATTCTTTCATTTAATCACTATTTGAAAAACCACTGCCCACTTTTTTTATAGCTTTTCTTTCTAACCTTGTTTCCAATTTGTAGACTCTCTGAAAATTTCCCATTGATGGCAGCATTGAAAAAATGTCACATTTGCAGGCTTCTGTATGGGAATCAGGTTCTTTCTTTGGGTTTCTGAAACGTGTAGAAGCAGTGAGAACCCAAGGCTCAGGGACAACAAGCCGGGTGCTAATGCTTTAAAAGAGTCGTGCTGGCTGATGAGCATGCTGCCACTAGCAGAGATGAGCCATGGGAACCTTCTTGGGGCCAAAGGAATATATCCCACATGCCCCACAGCAATCCCACACTGGCTCTAGTGTTTTGCCAGACATCACCACTCAGCTTTCCAGCCAACTGTTGTTGGCTTATTAACTGTAACAGTAGGATTTGCCACTGGTTTTGCATGTAGTTCATGCGTTCCTACTTAGCCAGAAGCACATGGAGCTCAGTCTCACAATTCCACAGAAAAGTAACTCTGCAAACTGACTTTTAGGTGCCAGATGCACTTCAGAGAGCAGGAATCCAGTTCTGGAATTCCAGCAGGAATCCTTAACCCTACAGCCACATGCAGAACAAAGAGGCTTTGAGAACATGATCAAATAGATACAGTAAGGTCATACCAGAGTTAAGGCAAACTCTACTTTTTCAGCACTGAACTTTCAAATATCACTCCACTGAAATTCTCCTAATTACTTTTGGAAACTAAAATCCTATGGACATAGCCATATATTTTATCTAAATATATGATTTACACAGCAGCCAAATTAAGTGTGACAGCTTGTTTACTATGGGCTCCTGCCCTATGGGAGCTTTCAGACACAGCACATTAAGCAGGACAGCAAAATAACAAGCCATGAAACAAACAGCATTAAATACTGGTATGTCGTATACTTGTGTTTTTGGTGTATAAAGATCACAAAATTTACAGATTTCTCTGGCTGGATTTTAAACACTACGGTAAAGAAGCCAAGCGGGTAGGTGGTGCAAAATTCTCCAGCTGTTCCAACAGACAGTCTCTATCTTATTTAATGTCACCTACTGCTCAGCTGCCAACAGGGAAGAACCTTTGTCAAATTTGCCTGCTTTGTATGTGCACCTTAGATAAACAACCTGTACACTTCAGAAGCAACACTATCTCCTTCCATTGTTAAAAAGTTCACTGTTTTCCTGTTTCTCAAAGTTAAAACTTAATTCCCCAAATTAAAATGCAATTCTTTAGATAAGCAACTCACGTTAAAAAAAAAAAAAAAAAAAAAAAAAAAAAAAGTAAATTAAATAGATGTTTTTAAAGAAAGCATATGTTTTTAAAGAAAGAAGAGTAAAGAGCATCAGCATCAAGCTGCCAACTCTAAATTCAACCTAACACAGAAGGCTATTTTTGGTCTTCTAGAAACCTGTGCCACCACATGACAATAAATGGAAGTTACTTTTATGAACACACCTCTTGATCTGTGAAGATCTCAATGAAGTTCTGGAAGGAGAAGGACCCTGACTGAAGAATGAGTTCTCCTGTGTTTTCAAAGCACTGTCCAGTTAGTACAAGGAGCTTGTGTCTTGCAGCATCTGTGATCATTAAACGCACCTAGAATGACAGAGAGAAACAGCAATAATGGGAGTTACCATGTGTTTCTACATTCCTATGAGAATGAGCAGTTTACCTTGCTTAATTTAAAACATATTTTGCAGCAGAGTCTCACAGTACTGGTGAAAAATCATCAAGTTATAATTCTGCTAACAAAAAGAAACAAACTAACAAAAAGAAATTCTGTAGCAAAAAGAAACAAAGGAGGCACAAGAACTGATTAGGGAGAAGGCCTGATAAATAAGTCAAAGTAAAGACATGGAAAAAAAAATCAAGGAGCAGAAGAGAATAAAATTGGAATGACAAGAAATATTTTCAATGAACAAATATATTCCTTGTATAGCTCTTGGCAAGTTTTAATAGCAGTATATCAGGACAAATTTGGTCAACTGTGCCTCGTTTTCTAATAAGGGACAACTACACGTATCAGACTCAGTTTTTGGAAGGCCATCCTATTTATTTATTTATTTATTTATTTCCCCTGTATACAAGATAACTTGCCATTCAGTTGAAAAAATATCACTGAAAAGTAACAGTCACAAATCACAATCCTGCTTCACCAAAATCATAAACTTCACCATCAGGCACTCAGATACAGTCATATGCACCATTTACTCCTCATGATGTCACTAACTATGGGCTTTTTATAGTGTGCCTGTGAAAGATCTTATTTCATATACATTAGTAAATTATGTAGATGCCTGATGGCTTAAAGGAGCTTGCTATTCCGAAATAACTTTCTTCTGCATTTTGAAATAACTACTTTGAAGTAGATTCTCATTACTTTGCTTGACCCTCACAACAGCTACTAATAATTCCCGTTTCTACCTCAGGGAGAGATTTAATTGTATCCTAAGAAATATTCATACGTTCACTATCATTCTGTTGGCTGATAACTTAAATTGAAGAATAAGTGTAAATAAAACCTTCATAAAATTCTGTGCTGTTGAGTAAACCTTTTGCTAATATTTCAAAAAAAGTTTTGTTTTGTTTTGTTTTGTTTTTCCCAGAACCAGTAAATCAACTCAGATTAAGGTAAGGCTTGCATTTCAAGTGTGGTAATTCCTCTGTTCAAGAAGAATTACGTTAAAACAGAGTAGTGATTCCAGAACAGTGCTATCCAAACTAAACTAAATGAGAAGAGTCCGTCTGGAACAACTCCACATGTAGATATTGCATCCAAACACTATCTCCATGGAGATGACATAATCACCTCAGCACTCCTAGCAAGCCATTCTTTCAAATTTATATATTGATCATTAAGCAATCAATTGTTCTAAATAATTCCCTCTCACGCCAGGGAAGCTGAGCCAGAAAGGCTTGACCTAAATCTCTGCTGAGCTCATGTTTTCAGTACAATTAGAAAAGAGTCAGTGAAGAGCTTGTAGCTGCAAGATGCCAACTCTATGACATCTTCATTGTTATTTTATTAAATAAGTGCCCTTGACTTTAAACAGCAGTAAGGTCCTTTAATTAAGCACAAAAGTAATGCTGGCTTGTCACTAATTGCACTTAGGTGATTATAAATTCAACAATATCCTTGATGGTTAGAGTCTATCTATTTCAGATAAGAATAGAGATAAATGCAGTGGTCTGTCTGATGTGTGTCTTGAAACCCCATCTGTTCCAGTGGCATTAAAACCATAAAAAAAGATGGTTTCCTCTGCTGTCTTTTCTCTCATTGCTGGCAGCAGCTCTGGGCAGTCTGCCAACTTATGTATAAACTTACTAGGTTTTCCAACAGCAAAATTATTTCCTGATTTATGAATCACTGATATGCAACTGTCACATAATTCCCCTTTAACTTATTTTATTAATCTATGGTTCTGCAGAATAAATAGATTCTGCAGAGCTAGAAAACTATGGCAGGGGAAAAAAAAGGTAAATATATGGTTGCAGATTGTAGAGGGTAACATATTATACACATGAAAGAACTTCCAGAGACACATAAATTCTGTGTCTGGCTATAATCAAAGCATTCTGAGGGACTATCAGAATTTTGTCTTCTGATTTCAAGACCACTACATCTAAGAAGAAACATTGCAAGGCGATAAATTCTGTTCAACTTTACCCTTGGTTGAAGTCCCAAATTGTTTGAAGATAGCAAACAGCAAGATTCAGCCAAAACTTGGTAACTTATTACATACACAATTGGAAGAGTATTATGGCAATGGAGTGGACTCTTCTTAAAAACTAAGTAACTGTTAATAAGGTTTTCAGAAATTTGTTTTCTTAGGGGATATGTGGTCTGTCTCCTTTTGGACTTCTCTCTTTTGGGAAGGATTTGGCAGCTGACAGAACATGATAGGAGCTTTGGGCAGAACCATGTGCAAACTACCACAAATATGGCTGTTACCAGCCAGTTAAAAATTAATAATAATAATAATTGTTCTAACAAGTTTTGCCTTTGTTTTTCCTGAACTGATAGACTCAATTTCATCTTCTAATGAAGTCAAAGCTCCATGGTATATCACTGTCTCCTCAATTGCAACATGGGAAACTACTGATACTTGAAGCTAAGTTTTCTACTTGCCATACAAGCCACATCTCATCTAACCTCCAATTTAATTCTCCTAGTTCTTTCTTATCGTTTTTCTGGCTTTTGTCCAGTGAGGATCTTGCTTAGTCAGCCAAGGTAAAGATTAACTTCTAACTTCTGGCTGTGACCAGTTTGGCAAGATGAAAGCAAAGTAAAGATTGCCTCCCACAGCCTAGTGAAAGGAAGTTGGCAGTAACCTAGACAAACATCTTCCAGAGCCAAAGGAGTAAAGCCAGAGTTCAGAAGTCATTAATTGGCCTCAGACAATGTTCTTCCTTGTGGTCATCCATCAAAGGAAGACAAGAAACAGCAATAGAAACAGCATTTCCTTGCTTTTGGCAGTTTCTTCTGCTCTCCAGCCCCCTCACACACACTTTAAAGGTTTTGTATTTTTACTCTGAAAGCCTGAATGTATTAAAGACAACCTTAAGAGCTGCTGCCCTGCTGCCCTCCTTGTTTCTTTCCAGTCATCTCTAATGAATGCAAGAGATTTTCACAAATAGTTTTTCAGTCAATGAGCTGCTGTTAACTAAGGTGGATTAGTTATTCAAAATAAAATAAAATGAAACTTTACAAGTTTCATTTGCTTCAGTGTGTTTCTTCCTGTTGGTGTTTAATATCCTTTTGTGTTGGTAAAAATTAGATTTTTCAAATAAAGTATTGCAAGTAAAACCACTTCATTTCCCCACAGAAATTGTACCATGTCAGTGCTCCCCAGCACCAGCTAGCAATGCAATTATCCTTATTTTTTAAACCTTCAGTCTCAGTATCTAAATTTCTCAATTTTCTCTTTGAACTATGTGCTCAGTTCTTCAACTCTACTGATTTCATGAGGAACTGGTGCTTTCCAGAGTCCAGTGATTATGTTACATGTTTTTTTCGAGGACAAATCACATAGAT